>NW_027531267.1:13880-18200 GCF_008692635.1 Crocuta crocuta | reverse complement strand
ACACAATGCTGAGATCATTACCTGAACCAAAATTAAGAGTCAATTAGGAGTTGGTAGCTCAACTGACTGAGCCACTCAGGCTTCCCTACCCTTTTTTACATTCCTTCTTCTCATAAGTCTTATGATGTCTCTAACTGGTCCATCAGAAACAGGTGCCACCCCCAATGCTTTGCAATTCCCCAAATTTGTTCAGATTTTTCTTTTTTTTTTTGTTCAGATTTTTCTAAGAACCTATGAAACCATCATCATCCCAAGGTTCATCACAACTCTTTTTAAGTCGATTGATATTTACCACCTGTTCAGCTTGCTGAGGGAACAAGGACCTGAGTTTGTCTTTCTCTTGTTTGTGCTCAGTCTACCCATTTTAGCATACCCAACTTGTAAACACTCTGGATTTCAATTGAAGAGACAAAAAGCTCAGAACGCATGTCCCTGTCAGTGTGTTTTTATTTATTTTTTATTGCCAGTTCTATTACACTCCAAAATTATGTTTATGAGGAGTGTTAAGTATCCAAATTAAATATTTTATGTTGTTTCATCAAATTACTTTCCATGGAATATTGCATCCAATGTGACCACATCCAGTGTGTGGTGTGTGTGTGTGTGTGTGTGTGTGTGTGTGTGTGTGTGTAAAATCCCCAAAGTATGTTGTCATTAAAGTACTGGATTTGAGAAACCTGAGTTATAGTCCTGAATCTGTTATCATTAATTCATTGATTCATTGATCTAATTAACAAATATATTAAAGTCCTTTGATGTACCAGGTACTATACTAAGTTTTATAGGGGACCACAAAGGGCAGTATTTTTCCTTCACCAGCATACTCTGATTTCTCAATCTCAACATGTATCTCAGAGGCTTAAAGAACTTCACTCATTCATTTATTCAGTAGATAATTATGGAAAACCTATTGAATACCAGATAAGGTACCAGAAAAAAGAGATAATTAAGACAGACATGTGATCCCTTCCTTTGGAGAGTTTATAACCTTATTTTTATGTGGAATAGAAGGGAGTAACTCATTTAACAGATGGAGAAGAATCTCAGAGAGATTACATAGTGACATCACAATGTTTAAATTGCTTGTTTTAGTACATGCAGCTCCTTGAATTTTTTCTTTTTCTCTTAACAACATAATTTTATACCACAGAACGTATAATATGGGAAATTTCTGGGCCTATATGCTCCAAAGATTTGAATTATAGTTGTAGTAGGGAACGGACCCTGCCAATTATGAGTCTTTGCAAAAAATATTTGTCCTTGATTCTCTTGAATTACCTTTTACTTACTCCTGAGCATTGGAGAACATTAACTCTCCAACAGTTGAGTACTCAACCACTACAATTCTGCTAGTACTGCTAAAATGTTATAGCTTTAATTTGAATCCTGCTGCCTTTGGAAGATAGGTTCTGTTGGACCCACAGTTTGGAATGAGGATCATTCACCATACATAACAAAAATGTTGAAAATCAGATATCATATGTTTTCACTCATATGTGGAACTTGAGAAACTTAACAGAAGATCATGGGGGAAGGGAAGGGGGAAATAGTTTCAAACAGAGAGCGATGCAAACCATAAGAGACCCTTTATACAGAGAACAAACTGAGGGTTGATGGGGGTAGAGAGAGAGAGAAAAATGTGTGATGGGCATTGAGGAGGGCACTTGTTGGGATAAGCATTGGGTGTTGTATGTAAGCAATGAATCATGGGAATCTATTCACGAAGCCAAGAGCACACTGTATAAACTGTATGTTAGCTAACTTGACAATAAATTTTATTAAAGAAAGGAAAGTTAAGACTTATAAAAACATTGAAAGAACATTATGAGAATATATCATAAACTTGGAGTAAGCAGTATTATCCTATGGCACAAACAAACAAACAAAAAAGACATAGGGGAAAAGATTGAGGTATTTGACCATATACTTTTTTAAAATTTATGCATGTCAAATGACACTATAAACAAAGACAAATGACNAACAAATTGACAGTAAAATGACATATATAATAAACAGATAATATAAAGAAGAGGAAATACAAAAGGTTTATAAGCATTTGAAAATATGTCCAACCTCATCAATTTTAAGAATAATGAAGACTAACATGAAATGTTCATTTTTACTCATGAAATGGGAAAGCTTTCTTAAAGTTTATCAATAGCATATTTAGGGAGAGTCTGGGAAATCAAATACTCTGATACATTACTGGTAACATTTTAAATTGCTATGACCATATTTTGAGGAACAGTTTGACAGTATCTATTAATATTTTCAGTAGTGTTATCTATGACACAGTAGTTTAAAAAAAATTTATGTTTTATTTGTTTCCGAGAGAGAGACAGAGAGAGAGAGAGACAACATGAACAGGGGAGGGTCAGAGAGAGAGGGAGACACAGAATCTGAAACAGGCTCCAGGCTCTGAGCTAGCTGTCAGCACAGAGCCTGACACGGGGCTCAAACCCACAAACTGTGAGATCATGACCTGAGCCGAAGTCAGACGCTTAACTGACTGAGCCACCCAGGAGCCCCTATGACACAGTAGTTTTAGTTTTTAACATCTGCGCTAGACAATAACTAAAAAGAAATATGCACAAGGAGACATATATGTAGAAGTTCTTTCACCATTATGCTGTTTGTAATAATGAAACATTGGAAAAAATCTAAATGTCTATAAATAAGTTAAACAAATTTGGTAAATTCATAGTCTGGGTCTTATGTAAAACATAAAATGATATATATTATGGAAATATCTCCAAGACATTGTAAGGGGATAAACAAAAAATTTAAAAGTTGAAGAACAGTATATTCTGAATGCTTCCATTTATCTGAAAATAAACAAAACTTTACATATTTGCAAAAATTTCAAAAGTGCATTTATGCATATAAATGCATAAGGAACAATCTTGAAGTTGTAATGTGTGAATTACCTGGTCCAGGAAGTAAGGAATCAAAAGTCTATTCCAGAAAGAGTCAAAGTTTTATTGGCGTTTGGTGGGCTTGGAACAAGTCAGTAATTTTGTTGTGTGTATCTTTTAAGACTAAGCAGAGGTGTGGGACACTGAAGAGAAGGTATGACTCTAAGAAACTTAACAAACATGGTTCCCTCAGCGGATGGCCAATGACTGTTGGTAGTAGAGATGAAAAATTCCACTTATTGAGCCCTTTCTGTGCAGGCAATGAACTAGCTACTTTGTATATGTTTATATCAGAATCTTTAGAATAATCTTGTGAGCACTGATTTGTTATCCCCTTACACATGGAGAAGCATTAATACTTTCAGGAGTAATCTGAACTGCATATTTCTTTTTTAAAGTTTATTTATTTACTTTGAGAGAGTCAGAGAAAGTGAGGGAGGGGTAAAGGAAGAGAGGGGTGGAGAGAGAGAAAGAGAAAGAGAGGAAAGAGAGGCAGACAGACAGAGAGAGGCAGAGAAAGAGGGAGGGACAAAGAGAGAGAGAGAGAGAGAGAGAATCCCAAGCAGGATTTGTGCTGCCAGTGCAGAGCGTGATGTGGGGCTCGAATTCATGGAACTGTGATATCATGACCTGCGTGGAAACCAAGAGTCAAACGCTTAGCCGACTAAGCCATACAGACGCCCCTAAACTTCACAATTCTATGAAGTGGCAGAGCCAGAATTTTAACCCAGATCTATATGAATATATAATTATATGAAGAGTGTATTTTTTCCTCTGGGTTACTTTTTAGATTCCAAGGTTAGCGTGGTCAAATTCTTGGGTTTTCTAAACAGATTACTTACCTCAGTGGTTCTGGTATCCATGGATATAAATTATTTGAAGTCTGAGTCTTAGAAAGAATATGGACAGTGACAGGTGAGGTCACAAGCCTTTGTATAGAGAGTTTGAGGACTAGAAAGTCAATGATAATTGCCACTGCATGCTAATTTCAAATGAGAAAAATCTCCAAACATGCCTTGATGGAGAGAGCACCTTTTTCCATGTGTGCAATCATATTTTACCATGATTACTCTTGTCAAAGAGTAAGTACATAAGAATGATAAAAAGGCATGCGCCCAATCACATTCCATTTTGCTAGACCTTAGTACAGTATCCTGCCCCATACTAGCTGTGTCACAATAGAAGACATTAATAGTTGTTATAGTTCAGTGCTTATGGTCTTGGAATTGTACTAAGTGCTTTTCGGCATTTCTCCCAATTAATTCTTAAACGAGGGAAGAATTCGAATCAGTTATCAAAAATCTCCCAACAAATAAGAGCCCTGGACCTGATGGCTTCCCCGGGGAATTCTACCAGACATTTAAAACTGAATTAATCCCAATTCTTCTCAAGCTATTCCAAAAAA
>NW_027531267.1:10930-13542 GCF_008692635.1 Crocuta crocuta | reverse complement strand
CTACATTCTGTCTTCCTCCTAATTTCTGCACCTGTATTGCGAACTACCAAACTGCCTACTGAACACTTCCAATTAATGTTCCCGTAAGCACATCTAACTGAGTATGTTTAAAACTAAACTTATCATATGTAGAACCCTATGCCCCACTTTCCCCAAAAGACTGATCCCTTATATTACCCTCCTAAATGATTGGCAACATTAGGATTTTAATCACATTATAATAAAGGCAAGAAATCCTATACTATAGAACACTTCTGAATGAAATTGAAGAGGACACAAAGAAATTGAAAAGCATGGAATGATGCTCATGGATTGGAAAAACAAATATTGGTAAAATGCCTATAGGGGCGCCTGTGTGGCTCAGTGGGTTAAGCATCCTACTTCGGCTCAGGTCATGATCTCACGGTTCGTGGGTTCAAGCCCCGTGTCGGGCTCTGTGCTGACAGTTCAGAGCCTGAAGCCTGCTTTGGATTCTGTGTCCCCCTCTCTCTCTGACCCTCCCCTTGCTCACATTGACTCTCTATTTCTCTCAAAACTAAATAAAACATTAAAAAATATGCCTATAGCCAATAGCAATCTACACATTTCATGCAATCGCTTTTGAAATGCAACAGCATTTTTCACAGAGTTATAACAAACAATAGGTCACAATCACATAGATCAATGGAACAGAATATGAAATCCAGAAATAGTCCCACAACCATATGGACAACTAATTTTCGACAAAGCAAGAAAAAATATCCAATGAAAAACAGTCTCTTCAACAAATGGTAGTGGGAAAAATGGACAACAATATGCAGAAGAATGAAATTGGACCACTTTCTTACACCATACACAAAAATAAATTCAAAATTCAAAATGGATGAAAGATGTAAATTTGAGACACGAAACCATCAGCATCTTAGAGAAGAACATAGGCAGCAACCCCTTTGACATCAACTGAAGCAACTTCTTACTAGGTATATCGCTGAAGACAAGGGAAACAAAAACAAACATGAACTATTGGGACTTCATCAAGAAAAAAACAACCTTCTTCATAGCAATTGAAATAATCAACAAAACTAAAACGCAGCTCATAGAATAGGAGAAGATATTTGGAAATGGCATATCAAATAAAAGGTTAGTGTCCAAAATCTACTAAGAACTTCTCAAACTCAGCACTCTAAAAACAAAAAACTCTGGGGCATCTGAGTGGCTCAGTTGGTTAAGCATCCAACTTCACCTCACAGTTTGCGGGTTCAAGCCCCACATCCGGCTTTTCTCTTACAGCTCAGAGACTGAAGCATGCTTTGGACTCCGTATTTCCCTCTCTTTCTATGCCCCTTCTCTGCCTGTGCTCTCTCTCCCAAAAATAAATGAGTAAATAAACATCTATAAAAACAGTTAAGGAATGGGCAGAAGACATGAATAGAGAATTTTCCAAATAAGACATCCAGATGGCTAAAACACATGAAAAGATGCTCAACATCAATCATCATAAGGGAGATACAAATCATAACCATGATGAGATACCACCTCACACATGTCAGAATGGGTAAATTTAACAGCAAAAGAAACAACAGGTGTTGGCAAGAATGCAAAGAAAGGGGAACCGTCTTGCACTTTTGGTGGAAATGCAAGCTGACTCAGTCACTCTGGAGAACAGTATGGGGGTTTTGCAAAATTTTAAAAATAGAACTAACCTATGATCCAGGAATTGCACTAGTAGGTATTTCTTCAAAGGATACAAACATATAGATTTGAAGGAATACGTGCACCCCACTGTTTATAGCTGCATTATCAATAGCCAAACTATGGATAGAGCCCATTGACTGATGAATGGATACAGAAGATGCAGTATGTATGTATGTATATGTATATGTACATATATATATATATATATACTGTATTATTATTCAGCCATCAAAAAGAATGAAATATTGTCATTTGCAATGGTGTGGATGGAGCTAGAATGTATTATGCTAGGCAATATAAGTCAATCAGAAAAACACAAATGCCATATGATTTCACTCATATGTGGAATTTAGAAAACAAAACAGATCAACATTTGGGAAGCAGGGAAAGAAGAGAGAGGGAAACAAACCACAGCAGACTCTTAATGATAGAGAAAAAACTGACAGTTGATGGAAGGATGGAGGTAGGAGATGGGCTAGATGGGTGATAGGTATTAAGGAGGGCACTTATTATGATGAGTACTGGGTGTTATATGTCAGTGATGAAGTACTGAATTCTACTCCTGAAACCAGTATTGCACTGTATGTTACTTAACTAAAATTTAAATTAAAACATTAAAAAAAGATGCCAGCTAAGGGCAGCAAACCCCAGTACAAACTGTGTGTCGTAATTTACCATAAACTCAGAGCTGCTGCAGCTGTGAAGTCATGTAACTATTTTCTGGGACAAGCAACACTGTCCAAAGCACAGCTATACCCTCACAGACAAGGATGAGTGTGGGCCCAAGTTTAGGGGCTCTGAAGTGGGGGGTTTTGAAACTCAGCCATACCTGAGGTAAAACCCAGGAGGGCAGGGCCACTAGACAGACAGACAGCTTGCACACAGATGAGGTGAACGCAGAAATCTGGAAGAAGTCTGGGACACAGAAAGTGTGATTG
>NW_027531267.1:980-10645 GCF_008692635.1 Crocuta crocuta | reverse complement strand
TGATTTACCATAAACTGAGCCACTGCCACTGCAAGGTGATGCGACCAACTGTTTCTGGGGACAAGGTGGCCCTGGCCACAGCACAGTGAGACACTCCCTCAGATCACTGTGGGTTCAAACTGCAGGGGTCTCTGAAGTGTGGGGGTTCTAAAACACAGCTTTGCCTTAGATAAAACTCTGGAGAGGCACTTCCTGGGGGCAGACAGCTAGGACACAGACAGGAAAGGCAGGGAGCTGAGGATACAGGAGGGGGGGCTGATGGCACGTCTGTGTGGGCACAAACTTCCCACTCTGGAGACTAGAGAGCAGAATGAAGCCATTCTTACCAGTAACCCATCAATACTTATCGATCCCAGTCAGCTAAACAGCGCCGCCAAGTGGAGAACAGAGCCATTACACCCATCCCTCCATCCCTGACCCTCCAAACACATCTCTAATAGAGGAAGTCAGTCTAAGAATCATAGCAGCAGGCCCCTGCCGCAGAAGACCAGCACAAATCCCATCCAAGCATGAAGACTACGGATCATAGAGTGCTTCAAAGTTTCATTTCAAGGGGAAAAGAATCTAGCTTCCTTTAGTGTTTGTTTGTATTCTGTTGTTTGTTTCTGCTTTTTTTGTTTATTTGTATTTTTGGATATAGAAAGAGCAAATTTATTTATTTTATTTTATTATTATTTTATAAATTTTTAATTTATCTTTTTTTCCCTTTTTCTTTTTTCAATCAAGCTTCTCCTAACATGCAGCACAAAACACACCTAGGATCTAGATTCCTTTATTTTCCCTTAATATTTTTAATATTTGTTTTCTTTTATTATTATTTTTCCTTCCACAATGACAAGATGAAGGAATTCACCCCAAAGGAAAGAACAGGAAGAAATGATGGCCAGGGATTTAATCAATACAGATATAAGTAACATGTTTGAACTGGAATTTAAAATAACAATTTTAAGGATTCTAACTGGGCTTGAAAAAAGCATAGAAGACACTAAAGAATCCCATACTGGAGAGATAAAAGAAATAAAATACAAAATTTAAAAATGCTATAACTGAGATGTACCCAAATGTATGCCATAACATCAAGGATAGATGAAACAGAGGACCAAATTAGTGATATAGGGGGTAAAATTATGGAAAATAATGAATCCTAAAAGAAGAGGGAAACTAAAGTAATGGATCACAAAGGTAGACTTAAATAACTTAGCCACTTATTAAAATGGAATGACATTTGTATCATGGAAGTAACACAAAAAGAGAGCAAAACAAGAGGAAGGCTTATTTGAGCAAATTATATGAAAACTTAACTAATCTGCAGAAGAACTCTAATATTAAAATCCAAGAATCACAGAGAACATGCATTAAATTAAATAAAAGCCAGCCATTTCCAAGGCATATCATTGTCAAATTCACAAAATAAACAGACAAAGAAAGAATCCTGAAAGCATCAAGGGGAAAGAAGTCTTTGATGTACAAGAGAAGACAGACCAGGTTCACAGCAGATCTGTCCACATAAACATGGCAGGCCAGAACAAAATGGCAGGATATATTGAATTTGCTGAATGGGAAAAATAGGCAACCAAGAATGCTTTAAACAGCAAGGTTGTCATTCAGAATAAGAAGAGCAATAAAGGTGTCTGTGCACTAAACCAGCCTTGAAAGAAATTCTAAATGAGACTCTTTGTGTGGGGGTGGGGTGGGGGGGTGGAGAAGACCAGAAGCAACAAAGACTAGAAAGGAACAGATAATATCACCAGAAGTGCCAATTTTAGAGGAAACACAATGGCTTTAAATTCATATCTTTCGGGGCGCCTGGGTGGCTTAGTCGTTAAGCGTCCGACTTTCACTTAGGTCATGATCTCACGGTTCGTGGGGTCGAGCACCGCGTCGGGCTCTGTGCTGACTGCCAGCTCAGAGCCTGGAGCCTGCTTAAGATTCTGTGTCTCCCTCTCTCTCTGACCCTCCCCTGCTCACGCTGTCTCTCTCTCTCTCTCCTAGAAATAAATAAAACATTAAAAAAAATTCATATCTTTCAATGTAAATGGAATAAATGTTACAATCAAAAGATACAGGTTATCAGAATGTAAAAATAAAACAAGGTACATAATTGCTGCTTACAGGAGGGTCATTCTAGACCTAAAGTCTTCAGATTGAAAGTGAGAAAGTGGAAAACGATCTATCGTGCTAATGGACACCAACAAAACAAAACAAAAACAAAAAGAATAGCCATAGTTATATCAGGAAAAAACAAAGACGGGGTGCCCGGGTGGCTCAGTCAGTTAAGCAGCCAACTTCGGCTCAGGTCATGATCTGACAGCTCATGAGTTCGAGCCCCGTGTCGGGCTCTGTGTTGACAGCTCAGAGCCTGGAGCCTGCTTCAGATCCTGTGCCTCCCTCTCTCTCTCTCTGCCACTCCCCTGCTCATGCTCTCTCTGTCTCTCAAAAATATAATTTTTTAATTTTAAAAAAGGAAAAAAAATAAACTCAAGACTGTGAAAAAAGATAAAGAAAGGTATTATATTATAATTAAGGGACCTATCCATCAAGACCTGACAATTGCAAATATTTATGTCCCCAACTTTGTACAGATATATAAATCAATTACTAACAAACATAAATAAACTAATTGATAATAATTGAATAATAGTAAGGGGCTTTAGCACCCCACTTAGAGCAATGGACAGATCATCTAAGAAGAAAAGCAACAAGGAAACATTGATTTTGAAAGACACATTGGACTGGATGGAATAAACAAACATATTCAGAACATTCCATCTTAAAGTGGCAGAATACACATTCCTTTCCAGTGCACATGGAACATTCACCAGAACACATCACAAATCAGCCTTAAAAAGGTACAAAATGAATGTGATCATACCATACATATTTTCAGACCACACCACTATGAAACTTGAAATCACCAATAAGAAAAATTTGGAATGACCATTAATATATGGAAGTTAAAGAGCATCCTACTAAAGAATGAATGGGATAACCAGGAAATTAAAGACAAAATAAGAAAAAAATACAAGGAACCAGAGAAAAATGAAAACATGACAGTACAAAACTTTTATGATGCAGCAAACACATTCCAAAAAGAGAAATAGATAGCAATATAGTCCTATCTAAAGAAATAAGAAAGGTATCAAATGCAAAAATTAACATTAAATTTAATGGAGCTAGAAAATGAACAACAAATAAAGCCTAAGGCTAGCAGAAGAAGGTAAATAATGGAGACTAAAGGAGAAATAATGAATATAGAAACAAACAAACACTCAGCATAACACCCTCAAGGTCCATCCATGCTGCTACACATGGCCAGATTTCATTGTTTCTCATTGCCATGTAGTATTCCATGGTATAGATAAACCACATCTTCTTGATCCATTCGTCCGTTGATGGACACTTAGGCTCTTTACATATTTTAGCTATTGTGGAGAGTGCTGCTATGAACATTGGGGTACATGTGCTCCTATGCATCAGCATTTCTGCATCCCTTAGGTAAATTCCTAGCAGTGTTATTGCTGGGTCATAAGGGAGTTCTATTGTTAGTTTCCTGAGGAACCTCCACACTGTTTTCCAGGGGGGCTGTACCAGTTTACATTCCCACCAACAGTGTAGGAGGGTGCCCGTTTCTCCACATCCTCGCCAGCATCTAGAGTTCTCTGATTTGCTCATTTTAGCCACTCTGACTGGCGTGAGGTGGTATCTCAGTGTGGTTTTGATTTGTATTTCCCTGATGAGGAGGGATGCTGAGCATCGTTTCATGTGTCTGTTGGCCATCTGGATGTCCTCTTTGGAGAAGTGTCTGTTCATATCTTCTGCCCATTTCTTCACTGGGTTGTTTGTGTTTCGGGCGTGTAGTTTGATGAGTTCCTTATATATTCTGGATATTAACCCTTTATCTGATATGTCATTTGCAACTATCTTTTCACATTCCGTTGGTTGCCTATTAGTTTTGTGGGTTGTTTTCTTTGCTGTGCAGAAGCTTTTAATCTTGATGAGGTCCCAATAAGTTAGGTAGAGAAGGACAAATATAATATGTTTGCACGTATAGGAGGATTAGGAGGAACTTAACTGAGGACCAAGGGGGAGAAGAAGGGGGGAAATGGTGGGGGAAAGGGAGAGAGGCAAACCATGAGAGACTCTTGAATGCTGACCTAAACTGAGGACTGATGGATATGGGGGGGAGGGGTGATGGGCATGGAGGAGGACACTTGTGGGGATGAGCACTGGGTGTTATGTGGAAACTAATTTGACAATAAATTATTTGTAAAAAAAAATTTAAAAACAAACAAACAAACAAAAAACCCAATAGAACAGATCAACAAAACTAAGAGCTGGTTATTCGAAAGAATTACGAAAATTGATAAACCCATAGTCAGACTTATCAAAAAGAAAAAAACAAAGAATACGAGTAAATAAAACCACAAATGAAAGAGGAGAGACCACAGCCAACACCATAGAAATACAATTATAAGAGAATATTATGAAAAACTACATGCCAAATAACTGGGCAATCTGGAAGAAATGTATAAATTCCTAGAAACACACCAACTACCAAAACTGAGGCAGCAAAAAATAGAAAATTTTTACAGACCTATATCCAACAAATAAGTCAAAACAGGAATACAAAATTCTCCCAACAAGTTGGCCCAGGGACAAATGGCTTCCTAGGGGAATTCTACCAGATATTTAAAGAAAAAATAATACCTATTTGGGTGAAACTGTTTCAAAAAATAGAAATAGAAGAAAACTTCCAAACTGATTCCATGAGGCCAGAATTACCTTCATCCCAAAACCAGAAAACACCCCACTTTTTTAAAAACGGGAACTCCAGACCAATTTTCCTGATGAACATGGATGCAAAAACTCTCAGCAAGATACTATCAAATAGAACCCAACATGACATTAAAAAGAACTATTCACCAGTATCAAGTAGAATTTATTTCTAGCCTGGAGGGCTGGTTAATTATTCACAAATCAATCAATCTGATACAACGCATTAATAAAAGAAAGGATAAGAACCATATGATCCTATCAATAGATGCAGAAAACCCATTTGAGAAAATACAGCATCCATTCTTGATAAAAACTGAAAACGAAGTAGGGATGGACAGAACATATCTCAAGATCATTAAGACCATATAGGAAAGACCCATGGCTAATATCATCCTCAGTGAGGAAAAACTGAAAGCCTTTCCCTACAGTCAGGAAAAATATAAGGAGGTCCATTCTCACCATTACTATTTAACATAGTACTAGAAATTTAACCTCAGTAATCAGAAAACAAAAAGAAATATAAGGCATCCAAATCAGCAAAGAAAAAGTCAAACTTTTACCATTTGCAGACGCCATGATGCTTTACGTAGAAAACTTGAAAGACTCCATCAAAAAAAAAAAAATTGCTAGAACTAATACGTGAATTCAGCAAAGCCACAGGATATAAAATCAGTGTACAGATATCTGTTGCATATCTATACACAAATAATGAAGCAGCATAGAAAGAAATAAAGGAATTGAATCCATTTGCAATTTCACCAAAAACTATTAGATACCTAGGAATAAACCTTACTAAAGAAGTAAAAGATCCATACTCCGACAACTACAGAAGACTTATGAAAAAATTTTAAGATGACACACACACACAAGTGGAAAAACATTCCATGCTCATGGATTTGAAGAACAAATATTGTTGAAATTTCTATTCTACCCAAAGCAATCTACACATTTAATTCAATCAATATCAAAATACCACCAACATTTTTCACAGAGCTAGAAAAATCCTAAAATTTGTGTAGAACCACAAAATACCAAATAGCCAAAACAACCCTGAAAAAGAAAAACTGGAGACATCATGATTCCAGATTTCAAGCTATACTACAAATTTGTATTCATCATGACGCTATTGTACTGGCACAAATATAGTCACATAGATTTAAAAAAAAAAAGAATAGGAAACCCAGAAATGGAACCACAACTGCATGATCAATTAATGTTCAACAAAGCAGGAAAGACTACCCAATGGAAAAAAAGACAGTCTCTTCAACAAATGGTGTCAGGAAAAATGGATGGCAACGTACAGAAGAACGAACCTGGACAGCTTTCTTACAACATACACAAAGATCAATTAAAAATGAATGAAAGACCTAAATGTGAGACAGGAAACCATCAACATCCTAGAGGAGTACACAGGAAGCAACTTCTTTGACCCCAGGTGTAGCAACTTCTTACTACACATGTTTCCAGAGCAAGGGAAACAAAAGCACAGATGAACTACTGGGACTTCAAGATAAGAAACAAACAAACAAAAACAACAAAGATCTTCTGAATAGCAAATGGAACAATCAATAAAACTAAAAGACAACCTATGGGATGGGAGAAGATATTTGCCAATGACATATCCGATAAAGGGTTAGTATCCAAAATCTACAAAGAGCTTATCTAACTAGTCTCAAAACCATATAATTCAACGAAGAAAAAGGCAGAAGACATGAATAAGACACTTTTCCAATGAAGACATCCAGGTGACTACAGACACTTGAAAAGGTGCTCAACATCAGTAATCATCATGGAAATACAAATCAAAACCACAATGAAATATCACCTCACGCCTGTCAGAATGGATAAGATTAACAACTCAGTCAATGACAGACGTTGGTGAGGATGTAGAAAAAGGGGAACACTCTTGCACTTTTGGTGGGATTTTAAACTGGTGCAGCCACTTTGGAAAACAGTATGGAGGTTCCTCAAAACAACAATAACAACAACAACAACAACAACAACAACTGAAAATAGAACTAACTTATGACACAGTAATTGCACTACTAGGTATTTAACCAAAGGAAAAATAAACTTGGGTGGCTCAGTTGGTTAAGTGTCTGACTCTTGGTTTCAGCTCAGTTCATGATTTTACAGTTCATGAGTTTGAGTCCTGCATCAGGCTCTGTGCTGACATTGTGGAACCTTCTTGGGATTTCTCCCTCTCTCTGTCTCTGCCCTCCCCAGCTTGTGCTCAGTCTCTCTCTCTCTCTCTCTCTCTCTCTCATGCACGCACGAGAGCACGTGCGCGCAAACACACACACACACACAATAGCTTCATGATGTTCTATATATATGCCACATCTTCCTTATTTATTCATCTATCAATGAATGCTTACGTTGCTTCCATAAATTGGCTATTGTAAAAAAGTTGAAATAAACATAGAAGTGCATGTAACATTGTAAAATTGGTGTTTTGATTTTCTGTGGATAAATAACCAGGAGTGGGTTGTATGGTATTTCCATTTTTAATTATTTGAAGAAACATATTGCAGGCTCTTGGATTGAAATAATACTGGTAAAATGTTTATAGTACCCAAAGCAATCTACAAATTCAGTAGAATCAAGATACCTATAAATATACCAAGAGCATTTTTCACAGAACTAGAATAAATAATACTAAAATTTGTATGGAACCACAAAAGCCACCAATANNNNGCATCAGATTTCAAAATATATTACAAAACTGTACTAATCAAAACAGTATGGTACTAACACAAATAATAATGTTTCAATGGTTGATATCGAAATAGTTACTGTCTCTGTTTTCTTCTAGGAATTTTTTGGTTTCATGTTTCACATTTTAAACCTTTAATGCATTTTGATTTTTTTAAATGTAGGATGTAATAAGTAATCCAATTTTATTCTTTTGCATGTAGATGTCCAGTTTCCCCAACACTGTTTACTGAAGAGATTGTCTTTTCTCCATTACATATTCTTGCTTTTTTTGTTATGGATTAATTGACTATATAAGTGTGGGTTTATATCTCGGCTCTATATCCAGTTCCATTGATCAAAATGTCTATTTTTTTTCTGACAATATTGTACTGTTTTTATTTTTACTGCTTTGTAGTATATCTTGGAATCTGGAATTGTGGTACCTACAGCTTTGCTCTTCTTTTTCAAGATTGCTATGGCACTAAGGGATATACTTTTCAATAAAGTTATTGAAGTGAAAAAAATGCTTTGTATTTTGGGGGTCTTGCATGGTTCTATACGAATTTTAGGATAATTTGTTTTATTTCTGTGAAAATTACGGTTGGTATTTTAATAGGGATTGCATTAAATCTGTAGATTGTTTTGGATTGTATGGACAATTTAACAAAAATAATTCTTCCAATCAATGAGCATAGAATATCTCCATTTGTTTGTGTCAACTTCAATTTTTTCAACAATGTTTTGTATATTTAGGAATACAGGTCTTTCACCTCCTTGGTTAAGTTTATCCCTAGGTATTTTATTTTTGGTGCCATTGTAAATGGGATACTTTGTTTCTTAATTTGTCTTTCTGCTACTTTGTTATTAGTGTGCATAATTACTTTAAATTTCTAGATATTAATTTTATATCCTTCAACTTTACTGAATTCATTAATTTGTAGCATTTTGGTGAAGTCTTTAGGATTTTTTTTATGTCTACTATAATGTCATCTGCATATAGTGACAATTTAATTTCCTTACAAATATAAATTCTACGTATTTCTTTTTCTTGCCTGTGGCAAGGACTTTTAGTACTATGTTGAATAAAAGTGCCGAAATTGCCTAATCCTGATCTTAAAGAATAAAGTCTCAGTTTTTTACTATTAAGTACAATGTTAGCTGTAGGTTTTTAATTTATAGCTTTACTACATTGAAGTATGTTCCCTCTTAATCCAGTTTGATGAGTTTTTATTCTGAATGGATGTTGAGTTTTGTCAAATATTCTCCCTGCATCTATTGAGATGATCTATTAATCTTTCATTTTGTTAATGTGATATATTAAAAAATATACCAGGTTGATTGGTTTGTGGATATTGACCCTTATGTGCATCTATGGAATACATCCCACTTGATCATGATGAATAATACTTGTAATGTATTGTTTAATGCCATTTGCTAATATTTTGTTAAGGATTCTGCATCCATGTTGACGAGCGATATTGACCTGTAGTTTCGTTTTTTTCCTCCTCCGCCTTCTTCTCCTTCTTCTCCTTCTCCTCCTTCTTCTCCTTCTCCTCCTTCTTCTCCTTCTTCTCCTTCTCCTTCTCCATCTCCTTCTCCTTCTCCTTCTTCTTCTTCAACTGTGTTGTCTTTGTCTGGTTTTGGTACAAAGATAATTCTGCATTCAGAAAATGTATTCGGAAACTCGTTTTTTCCTCTTCTTTTTGGAATAGTTTAAGGAGAAAAAGTATTACATCTTACTTAAATGTTGGGTAGAATTCACCTGTGAATCAATCTGGATCTGGAATTTTATTTTTTGGTGATAATTTCTCTATTAGATTTTTTATTTCATTTCTGGTTCAATTTTATAAGATTGTTTCAGAGGCTGGGAAGATGGTGGAGTAGGAGGACCCTAAGTTGATCTAGTGCCATAAATACAACTAGGCAGCACTCACAATAGCAAAAATAACCCATAAAATTACCCAAATAGTGGCACAACAAACCCCACAACTAAACGTAAAGAAAAGGCCAATCTGAGGAAGATAGGAAAAGTGAAGACATAGTTTCGTATAAAAATGGATCAGAACCATCCATGCTTGGGAGGGAGGTAAGGTCACAGAGAAGGGTGAGAAATAGACAATAACATCAAGGAGAAGATGAATTTCCCTAAAATTTGGCTTTGAAAGAGGTGCTGAATTTCCTGTGTTCTTACA
>NW_027531267.1:0-967 GCF_008692635.1 Crocuta crocuta | reverse complement strand
TTGTTTCCTTGGCTGTGCAGAAGCTTTTAATCTTGATGAGGTCCCAACAGTTTATTTTTGCTCTTGATTCTTTTGCTTTTGGGGATGTGTCAAGTAAGAAGTTGCTGCGGTGGAGGTCAAGGAGGTTGTTTCCTGCTTTCTCCTCTAGGGTTTTGATGGTGTCCTGTCTCAGGTTCAGATCCTTTATCCATTTTGAGGTTTTTTTGTGTATGGTGTGAGAAAATGATCTAGTTTTATTTTTCTGCATGTTGCTGTCCAGTTCTCCCAACATTATCTGTTATGAGGTTGTCTTTAGTCCATTGGATACTCTTTCCTGCCTTGTCAAAGATTAGCTGGCTGTATACTTTTGCGCCCACTTCTGAGTTCTCAATTCTATTCCATTGGTCTATGTGTCTGTTTTTGTGCCAATACCATATTGTCTTGATGATGACAGCTTTGTAGTAGAGGCTAAAGTCTGGGGTGGTGATACCTCCGTTTTTGGTTTTCTTTTTAATATTAGTTTGGCTATTCAGGGTCTTTTGTGGTTCCATACAAATTTTAGGATAGTTTGTTCTACTTTTCAGAAGTATGCTGGTGCAATTTTCATTGGGATTGCATTGAATGTGTAGATTGCTTTGGGTAGTAATGACATTTTAACTATGTTTATTCTTCCAATCCATGAGCATGGAATGTTTTGCCATTGCTCTCTATATTCTTCAATTTCCTTCATAAGTTTTCTATAGTTTTCCTCATACAGATCTCCTATGTCTTTGGTTACGTTTATTCCTAGGTACTCTATGTTTTTTGTGCAATTGTGAATGGGATCATTTTCTTGATTTCTCTTTCTGTTCCTTCATAGTTGGTGTATAAAAAATGCAACCGATTTCTGTACGTTGATTTTGTACCATGCATCTTTGCTGAATTCATGGATCAGTTCTATTAAGCTTCTGGTGGAGTCTGGCGGGTTTTCTATGTAGAGTATCATGTC
>NW_027531266.1:23832-35444 GCF_008692635.1 Crocuta crocuta | reverse complement strand
GTCAGAGAAAACTGCAGGAGGCTGTGAGGAATTCCCTTAACCCCATTTGAGATAAGGTTTCAGTATTGTGCTTTAGCAAAATTCATTCTTCTCTAAGAGTTGGACTTTGGTATGTCTAAATCCCTGGGTGTGTTTAAAATTGCTACTCTTCTTTTTTCACTGCCAAGTCTTGAGGTGATGTTTCTTGTTTTCTCACCATGTAAACCTGGTGAGCTTTCTAGGAGAAAAAAGAAAAAAGCTCACAAAAGGTGTTTTCCTAAAACTTCTATCCCAGCAGTTTCTGACTCTCAAGCTACTCCATATTTAATTTCCCATCATTTATCAAGATTATTGTTTGTGTGTTCTTATCAGTTTATGGCAACAGTGGTTTCTGCTTGAGATAAGCTCATTTAATTATTGTATATTTCTGGAATGCTTCCATCTCTTCATCTCAAGGTGGTGGTTTTCCCTATGATCTCAACTGTCTGATGATTCAAGAAATACTGACACATTTTAGTTCTTCCATTTTATTTTGTTGCTGTTGTAAGGAGAAAATGACAACTTCCAAACATTTTTGAGTATCAAAACATGAAGTTAGATGAAGCATTCTGAAGACTGGTTTTTCCTCTGTGGGATCAAACCCTGTGAGGTTTGCTATTAATGCATTAATTATAATATTTAATAAAAGTACTTCCAGTGTGGCATAAATAACATTACTTACTTTCTTTCTGTGTGTGTAACAGGTAAGGATTTCAAGGACATCTTTGTTATTAAATTATGTAAAAGTATTCAGCACTTGCTTCTCAATTCCAAAATGTAATAATCATTGAAAACCAAAGTTATGTTTTTGCTTATCTGTTTTAATTACTGTGGAATAAAAATCTATTTGGCCACAAAATCTTGCATGAGCTGACATATAAATGTATTTTATGAATATTTTTGTGTTCGTTTAAATAAAGAAATATTAATATTTTTGTTAGGGTTCCTACCTTAGGTGCCAATGGAAAAATTAAGTAATATACAATATATAATCTGTCGATTAAAAAATAATTTCCATTCCAAAACTATCTGGCCCCAGTGGTTTTAAACTGTATTTTGAAAAATATTTAATGTACTATGATTTATTCACATAAGATTTTAGTATTTTATTTTTTTTAATCTTTAAAAATGTTTTATTTATTTCTGAGAGAGAGAGAGAGAGCGTCAGCAGGATAGGGTCAGAGAGAGAGGGAGACACAGAATCTGACACAGGCTCCAGGATCTGAGCTGGCAGTCAGCACAAACCCCGATGCGGACCTTGAACCCACGAACTGTGAGATCATGACCTAAGCTGATGTCGGACCTTAACCAACTGAGTCACCCAAACGCCCCTTACCATTTTAGATAAGGGAGCTAAGATGGCAGCATAGTAGGAGGACCCTAGCCCTGCCTTATCCTTTGAACACATCTAGATAAATACCAAATAATTTTGAATTCTCAAGAAATCAACCTGATGACTGATAGAACAAACTGCACAACTAGAGGGAGAGAAAAAGCCACTTCAAGAAAGGTAGGAAGTGTGGAGATGCAGTTTGGGGAGAAATGGATCACAGGTAGTACAGAATGCAAGGAGCCTTGGTTGCAAAAACAAGGAAGACTGAGTGGAGCACACAAGGACAAGCACAAAGGGAACAATTACCCCAACCATTGGCTGGAAATAGGAGACAGACTGAATTTAATGACATTTGCAACACGTAGGTCTCAAAGACTAGAAGGTTTTCCAGACTTCTTCCTGTAATTGATTTCATGGCACTGTGATCTGAAAGTGTGCATGGTATGATCTCAATTCTTTTATATTTTTGAGGGCTGCTTTATGACTCACTATGTGATATGTCTTGGAGAATGTGCCATGCGCACTTGAGAAGAAATTGAATTCCATAGCCTCAGGATGTAGAGTTTTAAATATATCTGTCAAATCCATCTGGTCCAATGTGTCATTCAAGTCCATTGTTTCTTTAGTGATGTTCTGTCTAGTTGATCTATCCATTGCTGTAAGTGGAGTACTAAAGTACCCTACTATTAGCACATTCTTTTCCATAAGATTGTTTCCTTTTTTTGATTAACTGTTTTAAGTATTTGAGTATTCCTTTATTCGGTGCATAGATATCTATAATTGTTATCACTTCCTGATAGATAGATCCTGTATTTATTATATAATGCCCTTCTTCATCCCTTATTACTGTCTTTAATTTAAAGACCAGTTTGTCTGATATAAGTATAGTTACTCCAGCTTTCTTTTGACTTCCAGTAACATAATAGATATTTCTCCATCACCTTACTTTCAATCTGAAGGTGTCCTCAGGTCTAAAATGAGTCTCTTATAGACAGCAAATACATGGATTTTTTTTAATTCATTCTGCTCCTCTGTCTTTTGACTGGAACATTTAGTCCATTTGCATTCTATGTTATTGAAAAAATATGGGTTGAGAATCATTGTGTTCTCTGTAGGATTCATGCTTTTGTGGTAGTGTCTCTGGTACCTTGTGTTACTTGCACCATTTTTCTCATAGAGTCCCCCTTAGGATTTATTGAAAGGCTAGTTTAGTGGTGATGTATTCTTTCAATGTTTGTTTATTTCAGAAGACTTTTATCTCTCCTTCTATTCTGAATAACAGGCTTGCTGGATAGAGGATTCTTGGCTGCATATTTTTTCTGTCCATCACATTGAAAATTTCCTGCCATTCCTTCCTGGCCAGCCTAGTTTCAGTCGAAAGGCCTATAACCACTCGGATAGGTTTGCCTTTGTATGTTAGGGTCCTTTTATTACTAGCTGCTTTCAGAAATCTCTCTTTGTCCTCATATTTTGCCAATTTCACTATGATATATCATGCACAAGATCGATTCAAGTTATGTCTGAGCGGAGTTCTCTGTGCCTCTTGGATTTCAATGTCTGTTTCCTTCCCCATATTGGGGAAGTTCTCAGCTATAATTTGTTCAAGTACTCCTTAAACGACTTTCCCTCTCTATTCCTATTCTGAAATTCCTATGATAACGAATATTGTTCTGTTTGTTTGTATCACTCAGCTCTCGATCTCTCCTTTCTTGTTCCTGAATCAATTTAGCTCTCTTTTTCTCGGCTTCCTCTTTTTCTTAAATTGTGTCTTCTAATTCACCTATTCTCTTCTCTGCCTCTTCAATCTGTGCATTGGATGCCTCCATTTTATTATGCCTCTCATTCATAGCATTTTAAAATTCATCACAACTATTCTTCTGCTCCATAATCTTTGTAGCAATTGGTTCTCTTATGTCTTCCATAATTTTTGAAGCCAATCGATAAATTTTATGATTATTGTTGTAAACTCTTGTTCAGTTATGGTTCTTATGTCTGTGTTAAGCAGCTCTTTAGGTGTCATTTCTTACTGGAATTCCTTTAGAGGAGAGTTCTTCCATGTCGTCATTTTGGCTAGGTTTCTATCTCTTCTTAGTTTTAAGCTTGGTATGCACTCTGCACCTGTGGGTACTGCTATGTTAAGGAAGGCTCATTGACTGTCTAGGGTCTGTCTATTCAGGAAGTGTTCTTTTAATATTTTCTCTTGTTCTCTCTTGTTGTTTGATTATTTTACTTTCCTACTTGTATTGGTATTTGGGACTTTCCACCATGTGTATTTTGGCTTGATCTTGAGGTAGCCCTGGAAGAGAAAATAGACAAACAGGGAACAAAGGCATGCAAACGCACAGACAAATCCAACATACGAGCAAACCTAAAGGGAAAAAGAAAAAAGCAAATAAGGAAAAGAAGATGAAGAAAAAAAAGAAAGAAAGAAAAAACAAAAGACAAAGTACAGTCTAAAAGTATAACACCAGAATTCCTAGCTACAAATAGAGACCAGGGTGCATGTAGTGCTGATGGAAGAGCATATACACAGAGAGAATCAGGGCGGGGAGAAAGTGAAATTGGACAATGACCATGCAGAGAGACTAAGAGGCTTAATTCAGAGAGAAAAGAGGAGAATATGGTAAGGGGCAAGGAGAAAAAAATGAATATAATGTTACTCAGAGAAACTATATAGTATGATTACTCTAGGGAGAGAGAGAGAGAGATAAGGGCAGCAGTGGAATTGTAGGGTATAAGTCTAGAGAATGGATTAAATGTTACTGTTTAAGCAAACCAAAAATCAGAGTGCCCAGTCCAGCAGAGGGGAGAGATACAAATGTGACAAGGGGAAAATATATCTGAATAGAAAGAATTGATCGAGAATTAATCACNGGCGTAGTTTGGTGTAGGCAGGTCTTAGTCTCCACTGCGTTCCAGCTGGCAGCTCCCTGAGGTCCCACCTTGGTGGCTGTGTGAAGCAAAATGGTGGTGCCTCAGTCCTGTCTGGAGCCAAGCACTGCAAATCGCTCCCTTGGGTCTGATCTCCCTGTGCCGTGGGTGTAGCCAAGTTGGACTGTGTTCTATGTCCCAAGCCCTGCCTGGTTTCCAGGTCCCAGTCCAAAAGCTTTATTGATACTGCCCAAAACACAGTCTCGCAGGTCGGCTGCTTCCCTGCAGCCGGGGATGGAACAGGGGAGTGGTAGCGCAGCCTCAGTCTGGCTGCTTCTCCTCAGCCAGGGGTTGAGCCGAAAGGGCAGCAGAGTAGGCGTTCCTGATGCCACCTGGGATCAGGGGCACCTAGTTAAAAGTCAGCACCCCAGGTAGAACTAAGAATACTCTCCGTCCGAGCCGAAGTTTTTCTCTTCTCTAGGGGCAGTTCTATGAGCAGTTTCAGCTGCTCTTTCTATTCCCCTTGACTCACTGCAGCTCCCCACAATGGGGGCTCCTTCCCCTCTCTCCGTGTCTCCAGTCCTGGCCCACTTTTATCTTCCCCAGTTCACACTCAAGCACTTCTAGGGTTGTCTTCCCAGTGTACTCTGTCTCTTTCTCTTCCAAAACTCCTGTGGCTCCATGTCTTATGGCTTCAGGCCTTCTCTGTTTGAGGGATGGGGGCGAGCAAAATGCATGGAGCTCCCCACTTCTCTGCCATCTTGCCTCCTCTCTCTAGTCTTGCTAATATATAGTTACCATATATAAGAATGATTCAGTATTTCAGAATGCTTTTGAAATGTCACAATTATGAATATTGATGAATTGTAGTGTGGATGTGCAGAGGGACAGTTTAATAAGGTCTCATGCCTCCTAATAAAGAATTTGCTATATTTTGGATAATATTAACAATGGATATTTTTTATTACTATTATTGTCTACTTAGAGAAGGTTGGGTCCACACACAGAATGTAATTCCAATTTATAATATAATTTTGAACGTGTATTTCATGTTCATATTCTCTCTTTGTGTTTTGAGCAATAAAATTGTCAGAAAATATAAAAATAAGGCAAGAGGCTAATCTGAAAAGAAAAGGAAGAAAACGACACTTTTTATGTTCATTATCGTGGTTCAAACACTTTATTATTTTTTAATTTTTTAATGTTTTATTTATTTCTGAGACAGAGAGAGAGAGACAGCATGAGCAGGGGAGGTTCAGAGATAAAGGGAGACACAGAATCTGAAACAGACTCTAGGCTCTGAGTTAGGTGTCAGCACAGAGCCCGACGTGTGGCTTGAATCCACAAACCGTGAGATCATGACCTGAGCTGAAATCGGATGCTTAACCAACTGAGCCACCCACGCGCCCCTCAAACACTTTATTTTTAAATATTTAAATATAATCAACATTTGCTAAACTCCTACTGAGTGTCAGAAAATGAACTATGCTACTTTATCTGGAAGTGTATATACCTATTTAGTTCAGCAAAGATTTATTTTATGATAGAGTATATTTTAAGGAGGTATACAAATAAATTTCATGGCATTCTCTTATCATCTAATATCTTAAATTTTGATTCGTAGGGGTGAAATTCCACCATGTTACTACCAACCTCACTCTGAAACTTGTCCTTGTTATGGAACTATGGGACCACTGGGTCTTCTAGTAGAATGAATATTTTAGAACTTTGTTTGGCTATCATAGATATATTTTTCCTTCAGGTATGTAGCAGAGGGAAATATAACAGGCATTATCAGTTAATACGAAATTCCGATATATCTTTACTTAATTAAAGTAAACTGTATCAGCATAAAACTAGTTAATTCTAAAAAAAAAGCTATTACTGTAAATTTTAAAAGAACATTTCAATAATTAATATTTTATAGAAGAAAAGAATACACCCAGAAAGAAAGTATTAAAACAACCAACAGAGGGATGCCTGGGTGGCTCAGTCAGTTAAGCGTCTGCCTTCAGGTCATGATCTCGTGGTTTGTGGGTTCGAGCCCTGCATCGTGTCCTGTGCTGACAGCTCAGAGCCTGGAGCTTGTTTCAGATTCTGTGTCTCTCTCTCGCTCTTTGCCACTCCCCTGCTTATGCTCTGTCTCTCTCTGTCTCAGAAAAAAATGAACAAAACAGTTTTAATTAGCTTTAAAAACAAACAAACAAATAAATAAAACAACTAACAGAATGGAAGTAAATATTTGCAAACTATATGACTTAAAGGGGACCTAGTTTCATTACACATGTTGAACTCTTACAATGCAACAACAAAAATACATATAACCCACTGAAAATTGGAGAAAAGATTTAAGTAGAACTTCCTTCAGAAGAGATACAAATAACTAAAATTCATATGAGATGTTCAATAATGGTAGTCATAAGGAAATGTAAATCAAAACCATGATGTGATAGCACTTCACACACACTAAGATGGCTATAATAAAAAGATACACAATCACCCATGTTGGAAAGGATGTGAAGAAATTGGTCCCCTTGTGAATTGATCTTGGACAAATAAAATTGTGGGGTTGTTTTGACAAACTGGAAGGTCCTCAAATAGCTAAAGATGGGGTTAGCATATTAACTGAACTATTGTACTCCTAGGAACATATCCAAGAAAATTAAAAACAGTTGTTAACACAAAACATTGTACAAGAGTGTTCATAGTGGTGTTATTCATAATAACCCTATAAGTGATATAATCCAAAAGTCCATTAACTTAAGAATTGACAAACAGATTTCAGAGAGGAATCAAGATGGCAGAGAAGTAGGGAGCTCTGTGTATTTCGCCTGCACCCATCTCTCAAACAGAGAAGGACTGAAGTCGTAGGACAATGACCCACAGGAGTTTGGACACAGAAACAGACAGAATACACTGGGAAGGAAACCTCATAAGTGTGTGAGTGCGAACTGGGGAAGATAAAAGTGGGACAGGACCCAGAGATAAGGAAGGAAGCAAGGGAACCCGGATTGCGTGCAACTGCGGTGAGTGATTAACTGGCGAGTGGTGGTGAGCTCCATTGAGTCCAGGGAAAAGGAAAGAAAAGCTGAGGTTGCTCATAGAACCGTCCCTGGAGAAGAGGAAAAAAAACAACAACAAAACACCTCAGCTTGGAAAGACAGTGTTTTTTATCTCTGGCTGGGGTGCTGACTTTAAACTAGGTGCCCTGGTCTCAGAAGGCGCCAGGAAAAACTGAACTGTAGTGCACCTGGCACCACCCATGGTGGCGGCAGCCCAGTGAACTGGCAACAACGTCTGCGGAGGCGGTCCCGGCACAGGGTGAAGCGGCAACGACGCGTGAGACCGAGGCCTGCTGAAGCTGTGGAGGCAGCAGCCCGGTGAATCAGTGCCTGTGCCCAGTGAAGCGGCGTGAGCTCGCACAATAGCGGCCTGCTGAAGCAGCAGCGGAGCGCTACAGCAACACAGACTCTGCGGCCCTGAAGTTGCTACATTTCCCAAACGCACTCCAGTGGTATTGCTGCTTGACCCCCGCTTGACCCCTGTGGATCTGAGGCTGCAACACTTCCCCCACCCCCAACTCAACCCCTGGCAACAGGGAAGCAGCCACCAGCAGGACTGCTCAGGGCGGTATAACAAAGCCCGCAGACTGGGACTTGGAAACGAGGCAGAGTGTAGGGCATAGAGCTCAGCCCAACTTGGCTACATCCTCAGCACAGGGAGATCGGACAGAAGAAGTGATTTGCAATACTTGGTTGAGAAGGGACTGGGGCAACACCATTCTTCTCCCCACAACCACCAAGGAGGGGCCTCAGGGAGGCCAGCGGACATAATAGAAACAAGACCTGCCTACACCAAAACATGCCCATTCCCTCCAGATAGCTGTTTTGTTGTTGTTTTAGCTGTTTTTACCTGAGCCTGGGTTTGCGTGTTTATTGGTTGTGTCTGTGCGTTTGTGTACCTGTGTTCCCTCTGTGGTTGTCTGCTTTCTTTTTCCAGGGCTGCCTCAAAAAACAAGCCACACTACACATGGTGGAGAGTCCTAAATACCACTAACAGTAGGGAAACAAAATAACCAAACCTTCAACAAGAGAAACCAAGAGACACCATCCAAAGAACACTTCCTGAATAGACAGGCCTTGAACAGTCAAAAGAACCCTCTCTAATACAGCAGAACTGGCAGGAGCCGTGTGTACAACAAGCTTTTAAAAGTAACAAGAGATAGAAAGCTAACCAAAATGACGAAACGGAAGAACTCTCTTCCAAAGAAACTCGAGGAAAAAATGACAACTAGAAAACTGCTCAAAACAGATATAAGCAACATAACTGAACAAGAAGTTAGAACAAGAATCATAAAATTAATCACCAGGCTTGAAAAAAGAATGGAGGACATCAGAGAAACGATGGCTACAAACACTATGGAGCTTAAAAATAGTTATGGTGAATTAAAAAAATGGGATAAATGAGATACATAATAAAAAGGAGGTGTCCAATGCACAGATTGAAGAGGCACAAAGGAGAATAACTGATTTGGAAGATACTATTATAGAAAAAGAAGAAACTGAGAACAAGAGAGATAAACTGATCCAGGACCATGAAAGAAGAGTTCGAGAGCTCAGCGACACAATCAAACGGAACAATATCCATGTCCTAGGAATTACAGAAGAGGAAGAGAGAGGGAAAGATGCTCAAGGAGTCCTGGAACAAATTATAGCAGAGAACTTCCCCAACCTGGAAAGGGAAATAGACTTTGAAAGTCAAGAGGCACAGAGAACTCCCCTCAGATGTAACTTGAATTGATCATCTGCAATACATATCATAGTGAAACTGGCGAAATATAAGGACAAAGAGAGAATTTTGAAAGCAGCTAGGGAGAAAAGGGCCTTAACATACAAAGGCAAACCTATCAGAGTGGTGACAGACCTATCTACTGAAACTTGGCAGGCCAGAAAGCAATCGCAGAAGATCTCCAATGTGATGAACAGAAAAAAATAGGCAGTCGAGAATCCTCTATCCAGCAAGCCTTTCATTCAGAATAGAAGGAGAGATGAAGGTCTTTCCAAATAAACAAAAATTGATAGACTTAGTCACCACTAAGCCATCCCTACAAGAAATCCTGAGGGGGTTTCTCTGAGGGAAGTGTTACAAGGAATGCAAGATACCACAGACACCACCACAAGCATGAACCCCACAAAGGACACAATGACTAAACCCACATATTTCATTGCTAACACTGAATGTAAATTGACTGAATGCTCCAAACCAAAGACATAGGGTAGCTTAATGGATAAAAAACAAAATCCATCCATTTGCTGTCTACACGAAATGTATTTTAGACTGGAAGATACCTTCAGATTAAAAGTAAGGGGATAGAGAAATAACTATCATGCTATAGGAAGTGAAAAGAAAGCTGGTGTAGCTATACTTACATCGGATAAACTGGACTTTAAATTAAAGACAATAATAAGAGATGAAGAAGGGCATTATATAATAATTACAGGGTCTATCCATCAGGAAGAATTAACAATTATAAATGTCTACACAACGAATATGGGAGCACCTAAATACTTAAAACAATCACAAACAGAAACAAGCTTATAGATAAGAATGTGCTAATAGCAGGAGACTTTAATACTCCGCTTACAGCAATGGTTAGAACAACAAAACAGAAAATCAATAAAGACACAATGGACTTGAATGACACATTGGACTAGATGGATCTGACAGATATATTTAGATCTGTACATCCTGAGGCCCAGGAATTCACTTCCTCCTCAGTGCGCATGGCACATTCTCTAAGAGATCACATACTAGGACGTAAAGCAGCCCTCAATAAACATAAAAGAATTAAGATCATACCATGCATACTTTCAGATCATAATGGTATGAAACTTGAAATCAATCACAGGAAGAAGCCTGGAAAACCTCGAAAAACATCGTGGTTAAAGTGCATCCTACTTAAGAATGAATGGGCCAATCAGGCAATGAGAGAAGAAATGAAAAAAATATACGGAAACAAGTGAAAATGAAAATACAACAATCTAAACTCAATGGGATGCGGCAAAGGCAGTCCTAAGAGGAAAGTACATTGCACTCCAGGCCTATTTCAAGAAATTAGAGAAAGTGCTTGTGCAAAATCTAACAACTAGCCTAAAGGAACTAGAGGCAGAGCAACCAGAACACCCAAAACCCAGTAGAAGAAGAAAAATAGTAAAACTCAGAGCAGAAATAAACAACATAGAGTCCAAAGGAAGAATTGAACAGATCAATGAAACCAAGAGTTGGTTTTTTGAAAAAATAAACAACCTTGAGAAACCTCTAACCAGGCTTCTCAAAAAGTAAAGAGAGAACACCCAAATAGACAAAATCATGAATGAAAATGGACTTATTACAAACAACCCCTCAGAAGTACATCCAATTATCAGGATAGTATAAAAAATTATATGCCAACAAATTGGACAACTTAGAAGAAATAAACAAATTCCTAAAGACACACTCATGACCGAAATTCACATGGGAAAAGATAGAAAATCTGAACAGACCCATAACGAGTGAAGAAATCAAATCGATTATCAAAAATCTGCCAACAAATATGAGCCCTGGGCCTGATGGCTTCCCTGGGAAATTCTACCAGACATTTAAAACAGAATTCATACTCATTCTTCTCAAGCTATTCCAAAAAATAGAAATCGAAGGAAAACTCCCGGACTCATTTTATGAAGCCAGCATCACTCTGATTCCCAAGCCAGACAGAGATCCAGCAAAAAAAGAGAACTACAGGCCAATATCCTTGATGAATACGGATGCAAAAATCCTCAACAAGATCCTTGCAAATCGAATCCAGCAGCACATAAAAAGAATCATCCACCAAGATCAAGTGGGATTCATTCCTGGGTTACAGGGCTGGTTCAACATTCGCAAATCAATCAATGTGATACATCACATCAACAAAAGAAAAGATAAAAACCATATGATCCTGTCGATAGATGCAGAAAAAGCATTTGACAAAATACAGCATCCCTTCTTAATAAAGACCCTCGAGAAAGTCGGGATAGAAGGAACTTACTTAAACATCATAAAAGCCATCTATGAGAAGCCCTCTGCTAACATCATCCTCAATGAGGAAAAACTGAGAGCTTTCTCCCTGAGATCAGGAACACGACAGGGATATCCACTCTCCCCACTGTTGTTTCACATAGTGCTGGAAGTCCTATCATCAGATATCAGACAACAAAAGACAATCAAAGGCATCAGAATTAGCAAATAAGTCAAACTTTCACTTTTTGCATATGACATGATACTCTACATCGAAAACCCGACAGACTCCACCAGAAGCCTCCTAGAAATGATCTAAGAATTCAGCAAAGTTGCAGGGTACAAAATCAACACA
>NW_027531266.1:22253-23183 GCF_008692635.1 Crocuta crocuta | reverse complement strand
TAACAATAGAACTCCCCTATGACCCAGCAATAGCACTTCTAGGAATTTTTCCAAGGGATACAGGAGTGCTGATGCATAGGGGCACATGGACCCCAATGTTCATATTAGCACTCTCAACAATAGTCAAAACATGGAAAGATCCTAAATGCCCATCAACAGATGAATGGATCAAGAAGATGTGGTTTATCTAAACAATGGAATACTACATGGCATTGAAAGAATGAAATCTGTCCATGTCTAGCAACGTTGATGGACCTTAAGGGTGTTATGCTGAGCAAAATAAGTCAGGCAGAGAAGGACAAATACCACATGTTTGTACGTATAGGAGGATTAGGAGGAACTTAATGGGGACCATGGAGGAGAAGAAGGGGGGGATTAGTGGAGGAGAGGGAGAGCGGCAAACCATGAGAGACTCTTGAATGCTGAGAACAAACTGAGGACTGATGGGTGGGTCGGGGGGAAGGGGGAGAGGGGCATGGAGGAGGGCACTTGTGGAGATGAGCACTGGGTGTTATATGGAAACCAACTTGACAATAAAGTATTTGTAAAAAAAAATGAATTGAGAAAGAAAAGATGTTATATCCATGTCATGAAATATTCAGCCCTAGAAAGGAAATATTGATACATGTTACTCATGAATGGACCTCATAAAGATTAGGAAGTNTGTATACCCTTATTAATATAATAAAAATCACTGAATTGTACCTTTTAAAAAGGTGAAATTTTATGTCACATAAATTGTATCTTAATTATATATGGACGTATATAATTAGAACTGACTCCAATCCCAGCCTTTAATTAAAATAAGTTGTTTTCTGCTTATACATATCATCTCAAAATTAAAATATAGACATATAAAAGCACTTAAAATCATTATTTTGCACACAATTTTTTCAATAATTTTATTTGGACAATATTAAATATTCTTTC
>NW_027531266.1:15797-22201 GCF_008692635.1 Crocuta crocuta | reverse complement strand
AGTTTACTTGCAAACATATTATAAAATAAAAAATTCTTATCCACTTAAACTACAATAGCTAAAAGAATCTCAATATGCTTATATTCTCCCAGACTCGCAAATGATCATTAACATTATTATGGCTTTAGAGAATGCATATGGAAACTTCATCATCTATTCCTAAAACAAAATAACCATATTAGAAAAAGAGTACACACAATTCAATAAATGTTTTGATTATCATAAAGACTGTCTATTTGAAACCAAAGTGCATATAACCTGCAATAAAGAAACACGTAAGTCATTTACATTATGGTCAGTATCAAGAAAAATATACTCATTTTAACAACTATTAGTTAATAAAATTTTTATGTTAGAGAAGTTTTAGATTTCTAGCATAATATTTTGTTGATATTTTACATTAGTTTGGTTTATTTGTTACAGTTAATGTCCCAAAAATTGGTACATTATTATTAACTAAGATCTACTTTATTCAGATTGCTTTGCTTTTACTCTAATATTACTTTTCTGTTATAGGGTCCCATACAGGTTACCACATCACACTTAGTAGTCATGTCATGTCTTATTAGCATCTTTTGGCTGTGGTAATTCCTCTGCTTTTCTTTTTTTTTTTTATGGTCTTCATAGATTTGAGAACCACTAGGGCATTTTGTGGTATGTCTTTTAACTGGGGCTTATCTGGTGTTTTTGTTATGATTCAATTAGTGTTATGTTTTTTGCGGGGAGGTAAGAAATAAAGTGCCATTTTCATTACATCGTATCAAGGTCCACGCTATCAACATAACTTATCACTTATTATGTTAATCTTAACCACTTGACTGAGATAACCTTTTTCATATCTCTTCATTACTGAAGAAGTTATTGTTTGGAATTTATATTCTGCACCATTTGGAAGGCAGTCATTATGTGAAATTTACATTTAAGGAGTGTGGTGTTTTGCTCCTTAAGGGTGGAATATCTGTAAAATTTATTTGAAATTTTCTTTTTTTTGTTTCAAGTATTTCTTAAATTCAAGTTAGTTATGGTATAATGTAATATTGGTTTTAGGAGTAGAATTTAGTGATTTATCATTTACATATGATACCCAGTGCTCACACAAGTGCCCTCCTTAATACCTATCATCCATTTAGCCCATCCCCTCCACCGCCTCTACATCAACCCTCAATTGTTCTGTATAGTTAAGAGTCTCTTATGGTGTGCCCCCATCCTTTTTTGCCCTCCTTCCCTTATGTTCATCTACTTTGTTTCTTATATTCCACTTATGAGTGAAATCATGTATTTGGCTTTCTCTGACTGACTTGTTTCACTTAGCAAAATACACTTTAGCTCTATCCACTTCACTGTAAATGGTGAGAGTTCATTCTTATTGATGTTTGAGTAATATTCATATATTTACAAAGTTCATTTATTCATAAATATGTGCATAAATATGTACATATATCTTCTTTTTCCAATCATCAATCCATGGACATTGGGCTATTTCCATAATTTGGATATTGTTGATAATGTTCCTTTAAACATCAAGGTGCATGTGTCTTTGAATCAGTTTTTTGGTATTCTTGGGATAAATACTTAGTAGTACAAATGCCTGGTCCTAAGGTAGTTCTATTTTTCACATTTTGAGGAAAGTCTATACTGTTTTCCAGAGTGGTTGTACCAGTTTGCATTCCCACCAAGAGTGTAAGTTTCCCCTTTCTTTGCATCCTCACCAACATCTGTTTCCTGTGCTATTAATTTTTGTCATTATGTCATGTTCGAGGAGATAGTTCATTGTAGTTTTGATTTGTATTTTCTTGACATTGAAACTTTGTCAATTTTGCTCCCTTTATTTATATCAACATGGACTTATCAATATTTATACTTAAGGATATAATGTAAAACCACTTTACATTGTTATAATTTAACTAATCTTGTGGCTCAAACTGTTCCAGATTAGTCATTGGAAATACTGTCAGTCATTTGATATACACCTATTATTGTGGGGTTTATGTTAGTGCACTGTAACTTTTTAGCCCTGAACGATGCTCCACAATCATACTACATATTCCATAATATAGACTCCAAATCATCTATTTATCCAAGGAATCCTGGTTCTTTTCATTTCATAATAATTTTAGAAAACAAAAATGGCTTTGGATATGCTTGTTTTCTCTGGGGAGTCATTACATCCATTCCCTATCAACTGACAAAGGAAATAGATGTTAATATGTACACTGACTCAACTATGTACAAACCTCTATAAATATATTTATATGTATCCATGTGTATCTATATTGACCTAAACATGAGTTTACATTGATGTTCCTAGCTCTAATCCTCAGTGTCACATCAATCATCCTACTTTTTCCCTTGTTTATATTTAACCACTTTCTCCAACAATGAGAAACTAAGTTCACACCAACTGACATCCATTAACTAGATATAAATTATGAACAGAAAAGTATCTCAATTAGAATAACAACCATAGAATATTAAATGTTTATAAAAAACCTTAACAAAAATCACAAGAAACACATAAAGAAAACTATAACATGTTGAAAAAAGACATACAGAAACCATAAGTAAATGCAGTTACAACTCTAAGTTTTTTTTTAATTTTTAAATGTTTTTTAAATTTATTTCTGAGAGAGAGAGAGTGTGAGCAGGGGAGGGTCAGAGAGAGAGGGAGATTCAGAATCTGAAACAGGCTCGAGGCTCTGAGTTGGCTGTCAGCACAGAGCTCGACTCGGGGCTCGAACCCACGAACTGCGAGATCATGACCTGAACTGAAGTCAGACGCTTAACTGACTGAGCCACCCAGGCGCCCCAATTCTAATTTAAGAGCAAAAGAGCAAAGATGATGATCAACAGACAAAGGAAAAGAATCTCAACATCACTAATCATTGGGGAAATGCAAACCAAAACCACAATGTGATATCCCTTTAGCTCTGTCAGAATGGCTACCATCAAAAAAGGCAAGAAATAACAAGTGTTGGTGAGGATGTGGAGGGAAAAAATAAACTCATGTGCACTGTTGGTGGAAATTTTAATTGGTACAACACTGTGGAAAACAGTATGGAAGTTCCTCAAAAAATTAAGAAATAAAAATACCATGTCATCCATTATTTCCACTACTGGGCATTTACCCAAATAAAATTTGAAAAAAAAATATATATACCCCTATGTTTATTGCAACATTATTCACGATAGCCAAGATAATGGAAGAAATCTAAAAGTCCATTTATAGATAAATTGATAAAGATATTTTACACACACACACATGCACACACATACGCACACACATGCACATACACTGAAATATTACATGTCCATAAAAAATGAACTTGGCACTTGCAACAATGTGGATGGACCTAGAGATATTATACTAAGTGAAATAACACATATTGAAAAAAGGTAAATACCACATGATTTAATTCACATATGGAATCTAAAAACAAAACGAAAGAAAACAAATTCATAAATAAGTAAAAAGCAGAATCCGACCTCTAAATACAGAAAAACTGATGGTAAACAAAAGGAATGAGGTGGAGGGATGGGCAGAATGGATGAAAGAGAGTGGGAGATACAGGCTTCCATTTATAGAATGAATAAATCATGAAAATAAAAGACATAACACAGGGAGTATAATAAATGATATTGTAACAGTGATGTATGGTGACAGATGGTAGCTACATTTGTGGTAAATATAGCATAATTTACAGAGATGTTGAATCAGTATGTTGTAATCCTGAAACTAACATATACTAGTTTTATATTCTTTATATTCTGCCTCAAACTGTTAAGCATCTAGCAAAATAACTACTGTGAAAAATTCTCAAGAAATGTTCAGCAAAGAGCAAAACAATAGATATGTGTTTATCCACCATCTCTCACTTCTTCTAAGAACAGTAAGCATTCTCACACACAATCTCTTGTTTATATTCCTTAAATCTTTAGGATTAAGATGGTGGCCTTATACCTGCCTCATCCCTGGAACACAGCTAGATAATTATCAAACTATTCTGAACACCAGGAAATCAATCTGAAGACTAATGACAAACTGCACAACTAGAAGGTGAAAAAAAAAAGGCCACATCATGGAAGTTTCGAGGTGCAAAGATATGATATAGGGGAGAAAAGAAATGTGGGTGCTGCAGACAGGAAGGATCCCTGTTCAATGAGAAAGGACAGAGAAAAAAAGAGAAAGAGATAAAGGAGCATGCAGGGGATTGCACAAGAAAAATACTTCCCCAAAACCATTGACTGGGAAAACAAGAGGGGCTGATCATCTCAACGTTTTGCAACCCGCAGAGCTGAAAGTCTGAAGTGTTAGAAGTCCATGCCATTCTCAAGGTTGAGCCTAGCAGGCATAGCGGTATTCCTATAGAGAAACAGGTCAGAGACCTGGGGTGGACAGTGTGCTCTGAGGATGCCCGGGGTCACATTGGGAAATACATTTCCCCTTCTTAGAGTGCATTTGGGGGAGACAATACTGCCTTTCAGGAGACAAAAGAGCCACTGGGGACTAGTAAGCTGCCCCATTCATTAGCATGTGGGCAGAGAGAACTGCTGAGGGCAGCTAATAGGGATGTGGGCTTTTGCTATAATTTACATTAACTTCAAAGTTCTGCACATTTGTGGACTGTTTTGTGGGACAAACCAATATCAGTCACAGTGTGGTGAGACTCTCCCTCAGAGGATCAATGTGGGTCCTCATCATGCCAGCCCCCTAAAATTTGGAGTTTTGAAACCTAGCCTTTGTGCCTGAGATAAAACACAGGAGCACTGTGCTGCCAGGCTAGCAGATAGTTTGGTCATAGACAGAATGAAGGCAGGGATTTAATTAAAACCTGGGACACAAGACGGAAGATTGTTCATCCATCTTTGAGGGCTTGTTGAACTGCGGTGGGTGCAAACTCCCCTCTCCAGGGAAGAGAGTAGGCTGATGATATTTTCACCCTTTAGCACAGATGGATTTCAGCAAACAGCACAGTGCACACAGTGGAGGCTTTAGTCACTTACAGGAGGTCCTGCCTACCCTCATACTTGCAGGTGCCTTTTTTTTTAAACTATGGTAAGTATGATTGAGAGCCAGAACAGCAGCTTGTCCCACCCCGAGAAGACCAGAACAAATCCTCTGCACACACCAGGTCTACTGATCACAGAGTGCTGCAAAGCTTCACATGAAGTGGAAGTAGGGCAAGACACAGGTTTTCCTAATACACAAAAGACAGAGATCTAGACAAAATACCGACACAGAAAAAATCATCTCAAAAGAAAGGACAAGAGGAGGTCACAGCCAGGGAACTAATCAAAATACATATAGATATTAGGACTGAAAAAGAACTTTAAAAATAATAACCATAAGGATACTATCTGGGATTTTGAAAAGCATAAAAGAAACCAGAAAGACCCTTACCAAAGAGATAAAAAACCTATAAACTAGTAAGACTGAAATAAAAACTGCTATAACTGAGATGCAAAACTGACTGTTGTAATGACCAGAAGGATAGAAGAAGCAGATGAATGAATACATGATACAGAATATAAAATTATGGAAAATAATGCAGATGGAAAGAAGAGGGAAAGAAAAAAGTTGGATCATGAATATAGACTTAAGGAACTCAGTAACTCCATAAAATATAATAACATTCATATCATAAGAGCCCCAGAAGAAAAAGACAGGGGGAAGAGGAAAAAAGGCTTATTTGAGCAAATTATAGCTGAAAAATGTCTTAATCTGGGGAAGAAAACAGACATCAAAATCCAGGAGGGACATAGAACTCCCAATAAAATCAATGAAAGTCAGCCAACACCAAGACATATAGAAAAATTTGTAAAATACAGAGATAAGAAAAGAATCCTGAAAGCACCAAGCAAAAAGAAATCCCTAACCTACAAGGGAAAATAAATCAGGTTAGCAGCAGATCTTTCCACAGAAAACTGGCAGACCAGAAGCGAGAGGCACGGTATATTGAAAATGCAGAATGGGAAAAATGGGCAACCAAGAATGCTTTATCCAGCAACGCTCTCATTCAGAATAGAAGGAAAGATAAAGAGTTTCCCCGGCAAACAAAAACTTAAAGAGATTTGGACCACTAAATGAGACCTAAAGGAAATATTAAAGGGGACTGTTTGAGTGGGATATATTTGTTAAATCTTTTAAATTTGTAACTTAAATGAGGGATGCTACTTTCCTACACACCATTTTTATGGTAATAATCGTTGCTGTAAAAGGATATATGACATTAGCTATGTCAAGCAGATTGGTTGCCTAGAAATTTTCAAAATAGTTAGTTGAAGCTGAGTTTCTGTTATGTGGAATTAAGAGAGCATGATCAATAATGGAACATTTTGCATACTACATGTTTTCATTAAAATTTACTTTATATAAATGCATTTTAAAATAGTGTGCTTTGGACACA
>NW_027531266.1:13138-15785 GCF_008692635.1 Crocuta crocuta | reverse complement strand
ATTTTCAAGTGTTTTCATAATCTTTCTTATAATGTTTTTTTTTTAATAAATAATTCTTCTGGTCAAAAACATACAGATCCAATATGGTTAACAACAACAATAAAATCAAAGTATGAGTCAAGATCCATATCTTCAAAATTGTGATTTTAATGTATTTGTCAAACTTGAAAAGTAATTTTATTTTTTTTTAGAATGGAGAACTCTTTCATTCCACATTCTGAAATGTAACATATGATAAAACATTCTTTTCAGAATACAAAATACATTAATAAACTATAAGAACGACTCAGCTGTATCTTGCCTCAACTCACACCCATTTTCTAGAGCATAGTATTTTCAAGAGAGCTGAGAAGTTTGTAAAAATGCAATCAATAGACACACCAGATCCTGGGGCGCCTGGGTGGCTCAGTGGGTTAAGCATCCAACTTCAGTTTGCATCATGATCTCAAAGTTTATGAGTTTGAGCCCCATGTCAGGCTCTGTGCTGACCGTTCAGAGCCTAGAGCCTGCTTTGGATTCTGTGTCTCCATCTTGCTCTGCCCCTCCCCTTCTCATGCTCGTTCAATCTCTCTCTCTCTCTCTCTCTCTCTCTCAAAAAAAAAGGGGGGGGTTTAAAAATAAAATTTAAAAATAAAAAAAACATTAAAAACTTTAAAAATAATTAAAAAATGAAAAACCAGATCCTCCTAAATCTATGAAGACTAGTTATAGAGGTACAGATGTATTAATGATAATATACATGATCTGTAGATGAATTTCACTCTTTGAACATATGTACTGTACCTTCTTTTGGAGCTTGAAGAATGAAAATCTTTCAAGAAATTCCACAATAACAAATTCAAACATTGTATATTGACATTGTCATTAAGACAAGCATTTGAGGTCATGTCAACTTTTGATTGTAGTACCCACTGATGGAGTAGGTTGACCTTCTGTGGCAAATTAACCTTTTCTAGCTCTCAAATCATCAAAAAAAGTAAAAATGAATACCAATCAATAATGCTTACACCTTGGTTACTTCACCAGAAAAATAAAATATCATGACTTCTTATGGAGAATATAAATGCAAGAAAGGCAAAAAATGATATAATGAGCAGATTCATGTAATTACTCACTTTTAATTTAAAAATTGGAAATAAATTGCAATCTATTTCCTCCTTTAAATATTTTGTCATGCATTTTGTTTGTATATGCTGAAAAAAACAAGGAGTACCCACTTTCTCATGTATTTTCACTTGGAAGATAGCTAGAAACTGAACCAAACTTAGTAGATAAGTAGAGCAAACTATTATATTTAATGATGCAGATACCTGGGACCCACTCCTAGAGATTTTACTTCAGATAATCTAGAGGCAAGCTCGAAAATCCTTATTTTTCACATCCTTCACTGATAATATTACTGATCAGTCATGTTTGGCAACTTATGGAATAGACATAATTTAAGGTCTATTTTAACCCATTATTATGTGGAAGCATAAAATTTTTAATCAGAAAATAATTTAATCTAAAAATGATCATTCCTGATTTCTGTCATTATTAGAAATATTTTTCCTTTAAAAAATTTTGTCCTACCTTTCTTCCTTCCAGTATACTCAAATAGGGTAGTTGGTTCAGGTACTTTCTATCAAGTATACAGTTTGCTTAGCAACATCCTAATTTCGTGCTAATGTTTATTTAATAAATACTGATTGGTATAGAGTGATCATATTAGACTCTTTCCACTTACCAGGAATTTGTTGGTGGAATACTATATTATTCATCTGTAGATGATGGAATCTGAAAGAAAATTCCTGGAGGGTTTCTAGAAAAGATTGCATTGTTTTTTTAAAAAGAATGAAGAGGGGTGCCTGGGTGACTCAGTCGGTTAAGTGTCCAGCTCTTGGATCTCAGTTCAGGTCATGATATCACAACTCATGGGTTTGAGCCCCATATTGGACTCTGCACTGGCAGTGAGAAGCCTCCTTGGGATTCTCTTTACCATCTCTCTCTCTCTACCCGTCCCTGCCAACATGTTCTTTCTATCTCTTTCCTTCTCTTAAATAAAAAAGCTTTTAAAAATAAATAAAAGGCATGAGGAGTCTGGGGAACATTTTCTGGGAAACTTGCCAATATTTTTATATATTTTTTCCATATCTCTAATAAATGGCAAAATCTCAAATATGTGAGTCTATAACTTTCTGTGTATCCCTGTATTAGTTTCCAGTGGCTCCCACAATCATTTACAACAAATGTCATGACCTAAAACAACAGTAATGTATTCTATCATAGTTCTTGAAAAAGAAGTCCAAATAAACAGCAGTACTGCATTCACCTGAGACTACAGGGAAGAATCTGTTATTTGCCTCTCTCCTAGTTTATAGACTGCTAACAATAATTTGTGTTCCTTGGCTTGTAGCTATCTCCTCCAATCCCCACTTCTGTCTTCACATCACACTCTCTTCTGTGTATCTGAGTCTTCTCCTGTGTGTATATCTTATAAAGACACTTGTAATTGTATATAAGGGACACCCAGGCCATATAAAATTATCCCCTCATTGCAGGATACTTAATTCATTTACATCTGCAAATTTTTTTTTTTCAAAATAAGGTAACATTCACATGTTGTGAGAATTAGGATGTTAACATATTTTGTTTTTTGGCGGGGGTT
>NW_027531266.1:6508-13128 GCF_008692635.1 Crocuta crocuta | reverse complement strand
ATCTGTTTTCCTATTCTAGCTCTACATCTAATTTATTGTGTGACCCTGGATGATTCACTCCCTTTGTTTGGTCCCCAGTTTATTCATATGTTCAAATAAAGTAATTGTAATTGAGTGTCTCTGAAATCTATTCTTTCTCTAAATCTCTCTAATCTGATATATACATGGTACTTTATACCATAAGAACAGTACACAGAGAAGTGCCCAGCAGAAAATTGCCGTGTTCCATAAGATTCTAAATGTCAGTGTATATGTAAAAACATGCACATGGGTCTGAGAAATAGAATAGATCAAAAATAAAATATTTTATAAAGTTTAGTCCCTAGTAGTCAAGCATGGCAGGAGTCTCATTGGTTTTTTATTGTTTTGGTAAGTAACTCATAACAAAATTTACCATCTGAACTGTTTATTAGGTGTAATTGTACAATTCAGTATTGTTAAGTATATTCACATTGTAGTGAAACATCTCCGAAATGCTTTTTTAGCTTGAAAACTGGGAATTCCTAACCCATGAAACAAGTCCCCATTTTTCCCTGCACCCTGCTCCTGATAACTGTTTATATGAATTTGAATTCTTTATGTACATAAGTAGAATAATATAGTACTTGACTTTCGTGACCAGCTTATTTCATTTAGCATGATTTCCCCAAAGGTCATCCATGTTGTAGCATATGATAGGATCCCCTTCATTTTATGACTGAGTAGTATTTCACTGTATGTATTTAAGACATGTTTTGATGTTCATTTGTTTATTTTCAGAGACAGCATGTGTGAAAGGAGGATGGGCAGAGAAAGAGAGGGTAAGAGAGAATCTCAAGCAGGCTCCATGATGTCAACACAGAGCCAAATCTGGGGCTTGATTTCTTGATCCGTAAGATCATGATTCTTAACTGTTTGAGCCATCCGGGTGCCCCATCATTATATGACATTTTACTTATTTATTCATACACCAATGGACATTTCAGTTGTTTTAATTTTTGGACATTGTGAATATTGCTGCTGTGAATATGAGTGTACAAATATCTCTTTAATATCCTGCTTTCAGTTCTTTTGAATATATAACCAGATGTGAGATCATATAGTAGTTCTATTTTGAAATTATTCAAGAACCTCCATATTGTTTTCCATAGAAGTTACACTATTTTACAATTCCACTAATAATTGTGAAGTAGTATAACAATATGGTTGTGGTTTAAATTTGTCTAATGATTAGTGATATTGAGTAACTTTTTATATGTGTGTCTTTGGGGAAATGCCTATTCAAACTTTTTACATATTTTAAAATCATGTTATTTTCTTGTTGTTGAGTTGTCATTATACTCTGGATATTAATCTCTATTCAAATTTATGATTTGCAAATATGTTATCTTCCATAGGTTGTTTTATTACTCTGTTGATTGTGTTCCTTGATATACAATAAACTTTTTTAAAGTTTAATGTAGCCCCATTTGTCTATTTTTGCATTTGTTGCTGTGCTGTTAGTGTCATATCAAAGAAATCATTGGCAAGTTCTATGTAATTAAGTTTCCCTATGTGCTCAATTCTAAAATTTCTCTACTTTTAGGGCTTATATTTAGATTTTGAATTAATTTTGAGCTCTATTTTGTAAAAAAATTAAGATAAGGACCCAACCTCTCTCTTTTTCATGAAGATAACCAGGTTTTTCAAATGTCGAAAATGCCTTGGCACCCTTGTCAAAAAAACATTTGACGTGTATTAAAGTATTCATTTCTGTGTTCTTTATTCTATTCCATTGATCTATTTGTTTGTCTTTATGCCAGAACCAAAATTATTATATTAAGGCAGATTTTTAATATATTTTAAAATCAGGAAGTGTGAGCCCTTCCACTTCAATTTTCTTTTGCAAACTTGTTTTTGCTATTCAGTATCTCTTGAGATTCTCTATCAGTTTTTAGGTGATTAGTTTTTACTTTTGCAAAGGAATTTTTTAGGATTTTGATAGGAATTGTGTTTTATCTATAGATCACTTTGGGTATTACAGACATCTTAATAATATTACATGTCCTTATTCATGTATATAGGATGTCATTCCAGTTATTTTTGTCTTTTATAATTTGTTTCATCAGTGCTTTGGAGTTTTTAGAGTGCAAGGCTTTCACCACTAAGTTAGTTTGGTTCCTAATTTTTTCCCTAAGTTTTATGTAATTGAAATGGAATTATATTTCATTTACTTTTCAAGTTGGTCATTGTTAGCATATAGATATTCAACAAATTTTTAAGTGTTGAATTTGTATCCAGCAAGTTTTATGAATTTTTTAGCTTTAACAGATTTCTGTGAAAAATTGATAATTTTGTACATAAGATTTTTCCTTCTAAAAACAGATAATTTTAATTATTCATTTCCAATTTGGGTATGTTTATTTTTCTTACCTAATTGGCCTGGGAAAGCCTTATAATACTATTTTGAATAGAAAAGGAAAGCATGTGCAAACTTGCCTTGTTATCAAAATTGGAAGGAATGCTTTCATTCAGTCATTATTGAATGCAATGTTAGCTGTGGGATTTTCAAAAATGGTCTTTATGATGTTGAGATAGATTCCTTCTGCTCATAGTTTGTTGTTTTTATCATAAAATAATGTTGAATCTTGTAAGTTTTTTTTCCTGAATCAATTAAGATGGTCATGTGGTTGCTCTTATTCATTATATTAATGTGGTGTATCACACTGATTGAATTTAGTAAGTTGAAACATTGTTGCATTCCAGAAATAAATGTCACTTGGTAATGTATGATCCTTATAATGTGCTGTTGAATTAAGTTTGCTGGTATTCTTTTTTCAGGATTTCCAAAGCAATGGTTATTAGGAATATTGGTCTATAGTTTAATTTGCTTATAGTTTCTTTTCATGACTTTGGTATCAGGATACTTCTGACTTTTTTTTTAAATGTTTTTATTTATTTCTGAGAGACACAGACAGCATGATCAGGGGAGCGTCAGAGAGAGAGAGGGAGACACAGAATCCGAAACAGGCTCCAGGCTCTGAGCTAGCTGTCAGCACAGAGCCCGACGTGGGGCTCGAACCCACGAAGTGTGAGATCATTACCTGAGCTGAACTCAGACGCCCAACTGACTGAGCCACCCCGGAGCCCCAGTATAGTTCTGGCTTTTAAAATGACTTTGGAATTGTTAACACCCCTACAGTTTATTTTTTAATTTTTATTCAAATTTATTTCAATTAGCATACAGTGAACTATTATTTTTAAGTGCACAAGACGGTGATTCAACACCACCATATAACATCCAGTGATCATCACAAGTGCCCTCCTTAATCCCCATCATGTATTTAACCCATCCACCTACCCACCACCCCTATGCTAATGACCAGTTTGTTCTCTATAGTTAAGAGCCTGTTTCTTGGATTGCCTCTCTCTTATTCTTTCACTTTGTTTCTTTGCTTTGTTTCTTAAATTGTACATATGAGTGAAATCATATAGCATTCATCTTTCTCTGACTTATTTACATAAAATAATACTCTCTAGTTCCATCTATGTCAATGATTTCATTTTTATGGCTGAGTAATATTCCATTGTGCATATACATATATATATCTCACGTATTCATTATCCATTCATCAGTAGTTGGACAATTGGACTCTTTCCATAATTTTAGTATTGTATATAATGCTGCTATAAGTATCAGAGTGGATACTCTGTGAAAGAGGTCTTTGAATTAGTACTTGTGTATTCTTTGGGAAAATAGTAGTGCAATTGCTGGACCATAGAGTAGTTATATTTTTAACTTCTTGAGGAACTTTCATAGTGTTTTCCAGAATGGGTGCAACAGTTTCCATTCCCACCAGTAGTGTCAGAGGGATTCCCTTTACTCACATGCTTGCAAAACCTGTTGTTTCTTATGTTGTGGATTTTAGCCACNTATCACATGCAATTCCCTTTTCTCATGCCATAGGTTGCCTTTTAGTTTTGTTAATTGTTTCCTTTGTTGTGCAGAAGCTCTTTATTTTGTTAAAATCCCAATAGTTTACTTTTACTATTGCTTCCTTTCTTCCAGAGAAAGAAGTTGCAATGGCTAATATCAGAAAAGATACTGCCTGTCTTCTCCTCTGGGATTTTTATGGTTTCCGGTCTCACATTTAAGTCCTTAATCCATGTTGAATTTATTGTTGTGTCTGGTGTACGAAAGTTGTCTACTTTCATTCTTTTGGATGTTGCTGGTCAGTTTTCTCAACGTAATTTGTTGAAGAGACTAGCTTTTTTCTATTAGATATTCTTTCCTCAGTATCATGCTTTCTAAAAATAGTGAAAGTTTTACTCTTCCTTATTGCCTTGGGCTCTTTTCAATTATTTTTGTTGTCTGATTGCTGTAGCTAGCACTTCCAGTAAGTACTATATTGAATAAAGAGGTAAGAGTGAGTATCTTTTTCCTGAGAGTAGTCAACAAGTTCCCAGTTTTCTTCATGAAGAATGATGTTAGCTGTGGGTTTTTCGTGTATGACCATTATTATGTTGAGGTATATTCTAAAGTACTTTTGTATTTATTCTTTGATTTCTTAGTTGGCCCATTCATTGTTTAGTGAGATGTTATTTAATCTCCGTATATTTGTGGTATTTCCAGATTTTTCTTATAGTTTATATCTAGTTTCATAGCACTGTAGTCAGAATAGTTACATGGTATGACCTCACTTTCCTTGAATCAGTTGAGACTTGTTTTGTGCCCTAAGGTGATCTGTTTTGGAGTATGTTCCATTTGCACTAAAAGAATGTGTATTGTACTATATTAGGATAGAATGTTCTGAATGTATTTGTTAAGTGCATCAAACCAGTGTGTCATTCAAAGTTACTGTTTAATTGTTTATTTTGTTTGGATGATCTGTCCATTGATATAAGTGATGTGTTAAAGTCGCCAAGTTCCTTTATATTTGGTTTAATGTTACTGCATTTGGTTGCTTCCATGTTGATGGGATAAATATTTACAATTGTTAGTTCTTCTTGTTGGATAGTCTTCTTTATTTTTATAGTGTACATCTTTGTCTCTTTTTATAAACTTCGTTTTAAAGTTTATTTTGTTTAACATAAGATTTATTACTCTGGATTTCTTTTGAGATTCACTTCCATGATAAGTGTTTCTCCATCCCCTCTCTTTCAATATGCACGTGTCTTTATGTATGAAATTAGTCTTCTGTATACAGCATATGGATGGATCTTGTTTTGTTTGTTTGTTTTTTATCCATTCTGATAGCCTACATCTTTTGACTGGAGCATTTTTTTTCCATTTGTATTTAAAATAATTATTGATAGATATCTATTTATTGTCATTGTATTACTTGTTCTGGGGTTGCTTTTTTAATTTACTTTTTAAAGTATTTATTTATTTTTGAGAGAGAGAGAGAGCAGGAGTGGGAAGGGGTATAAAGAGAGGTAGATACAGAATCTGAATCAGGCTCCAGGCTTCGAGCTGTCAGCACAGAACCTGATGCAGGGTTCTCATGAACCATGAAATCATGACCAGAGCTTCAGCTCTGACTTCAGTCAGATGCTTAACCAACTGAGTCACCCAGGTGCCCCTTTTGTAATTGATTTTGTAGCTTTTTTTCCAATTCTTTCTTCCCTTTCTCTTTTTCATGATTTGTTGGTTTTCTATAGTGATGTACTTGGATTCCTTGCTCTTTATTTTCTTACTCTTCATTTTTGTGTAGTTTTTAATATTTTTTTATTTGTGATTACAGCAATTTATATATAACATATTTTCTCAGAGTTATATATATTAAGATGATAACCTGTTAATTTTGAATTCATTCTTATTGTTCTCCCCACCACATTGCAAACATTTGGTATTATACTTTACATGGTTTTATTTTATGAATCCATTGACTGATTTTTATAGAAATACTTATTTTACTGGTTTTGTGTTTCCTACTTTTAACTGAATTTTAATTCAATGTTTCTTTATCTTTCTCTAATGTTTTGTTGATTTTATTCAGTGATATACTTGGATTCTTTTGTCTTTATTTTTTCATATTTATTAGTGTATTTGATATATAGTTACCATTGTTGTGAAAAAATTAAAACATTTATTACAATGCAGAGCCACTGGAAGCATATTTCCTAAGATTTTGTTTGTTTAAGGAAGTTTTTTATACCCCTCTCTTTTCAAGGATGATTTTAGAATATACAGAATTTTAGGTTAAAGGACATTTTTTCTCTCAATTCTTTAATATTTCACTTCCCTCTCATCTTTCTTGCATGATTTCTGATGAGAAGTCACATGTAATNCGGATATATTTGAAGATGTTTTTATATATCGATTTTTTAATATATTTTGAATAGGATAGCATAAGTGTAGTTTAGGGACATGTATCCTGTTTGGTAGTCCCTAGTGTTCCTGGAACTTCTTGTTTTCTAACATTAGTTTGGAGATATTCTTAGTTATTATTGCTTTAAATATTTCTTCTTTTCCTTTATTCACTTTTCTCCTCATATTCACATAATATGTATTTTGAGCCATTAGAAGTTGCCCTGCAGTCCTTTTACATTTTAGTGTTTTTTTTCAGTCTTTAATTTTCTTTTTTATAAGTTTATGTTGACACAATCTAATGTTCAAAAATTTTTTGTTCATCTCTGTTTAGTCTACAAAAAGCCTATCA
>NW_027531266.1:0-6480 GCF_008692635.1 Crocuta crocuta | reverse complement strand
AAAAATCCTATCAAAGGCATTATTTATTTTGATTACAGACTTTCTTTATATCTAGCATTTCTTTTGGCTCTTTTATAGGATTCCCATATCTCTACTTACTCTGCTTATATTGCCCATCTGTTCTTTCATGTTTTCTACTTTCTCATCAGAATGCTTAGCATATTAATGGATTTGTTCATAATTCCTAGTCTGATAATTCCAACATCCCTCCCATGATGCTTATCTTGTCCCTTTTTTTCCCTTTTTTAATGTGACTTGTATATTTTTATTGGATATTAGACAAGTCGTATTAAGTAGAAGGAACTATAGTAAATAGGCTTTAATGATGTAGCAATAATGTGTATTAAGANAGTAACCTATGGCTCTGTACTGTGAATTTCACAGTGCTCCTTAGTTATCACCACCCTCCACCGCTTAGATGGACAGAATAGCTATAAGTTGCAGGGTTTGAGTAATTCCTTTCTCTTCAAGTATTTTCCTCTAAAAATTCCCCAGATTAGGTTCGTGGAAAATATTTTATCCTCTGGGACAGGATAATACAAAGCCATTATTTTATGGGTACTTCTCCATTTTCACTGCCAATAACATGACATTTTAATGTAATTTTCACTTTGAGGACCTCGTAGAAATTCTAAAGTAAAATTCACAAAAAATGTGAGAATTCCCTTTTGACTGGGTCCAAATGTTGTTTTATTTATATATTATTTTTTAATATAATTTATTGTCAAACTGGCTTAGGTACAACACCCAGTGCTTATCCCAACAAATGCCCTCCTCAATGCCCATCACCCACCTTTACTGGCGTTTTAAACAATCAGTTTTGTTCATATTGAGCCTGCAGCACTTTGTCATTTGTAGTTTAGATTTTCTTACCCCAGTATTGATTTCTGTGGACATTTATGCTAATGGGTGTCTGTTTTGGTAAATTGTGATTCTCTATATTTCCTTGTCTTACCAAATGGGAAGGCAGAAGTCTGCTCNACTTCTGTAATAAATCCCATTTGATGAGATATTACCCTTTTTTCTATATTGTTGAATTAGATATTCTCATTTGGTTTTTTTGCAAAATTTCCACCAATATTTGTAAAAGATATTGGTCTGTAATTTTAATTTATTTTCAAAATTCTTTGATTTGTGANAAGAATGTTATAATAAGTAAAAGACAGTTAAGATTTTCTGTTCTTTGAGTATTTTATAGCTTTCAAAGAATTGGCTTATTTCAACTAAGTTATATAATTTATATAAGTAGTATTTTTCATAATATTTTATTATTTGGTAATGTCTGTTTTATCATACTAATATTGTGTAATGTCTATGTGTTATAATGTGATAGACATTTTTGTATTTCTAACATTGTAAATGTAAAGAGGTGGTAAAAATATTCAATGCAATTAAAAATGAATGAAAGCAGAGGTACCTTACTTATATCAGACAAAATAGGCTAAAGTGAAAAAACTGTAACAAAAGACAAAGACAGTCATTATGTAATGATAAGTGAACACGCATATTCATAAAAAAGATGTAACAATAAAAATGATTGTGCAACAAAAATAGGAGCACCTAAATATATTTAGCAAATACTATCAGCTTTACAGTGATAAGTAGAAAACGGAATAATAATAGAAACAAACTTCAATATCCCTCTTTCAANACTATGAACATCGGGGTCCATGTGCTCCTATGCATCAGCACTCCTATATCCCTTGGCTAAATTTCTAGCAGTGCTATTGCTGAGTCATTGGGGAGTTCTATTGTTAACTTTTTGCGGCACCTCCACATGTTTTCCAGAGGGGCTGCAACAGTTGACATTCCCAACAGCAGTGTAGGAGGGTGCCCGTTTCTCCACATCCTCGCCAGCATCTCGAGTCCTCTGATTCGTTCGTTTTAGCCACTCTGACTGGCGTAAGGTGGTATCTCAGTGTGGTTTTGATTTATATTTCCCTGATGATGAGGGATGCTGAGCATCATTTCATGTGTCTGTTGTGTATCTGGATGTCCTCTTGGAGAAGTGTCTGTTCATGTCTTCTGCCCATTTCTTCACTGGATTATTTGTTTTTTTGGGGGTATGGAGTTTGGTGAGTTCCTTATAGATTTTAGATACTAGCATTTATCTGATAAAGCATTTGAAACTATCTTTTCTCATTCCTTCAGTTCCCTATTAGTTTTTTGATTGTTTCCTTTGGGGTGTAGAAGCTTTTTGTCTTGAGGAGGCCCCAATAGTTCATTCTTGCTCTTATTCCCTTGCCTTTGGGGATGTGTCAAGTAAGAAGTTACTGTTGTTATGGGCAAGAAGGTTGTTTCCTGCTTTGTCTTGTAGGGTTTTGATAGTTTCCTGTCTCACATTCAAGTCCTTCATACATTTTGAGTTTATTTTTGTGTATGGTGTGAGAAAATGATCTGGTTTCATTCTTCTGCATGTTGTTGATCAGTTCTTCAAGCACCATCTGTTAAAGAGGCTGTCTTTTTTTCCATTGGATACTCTTTCCAGCTTTGTCAAAGATTAGTTGGCCATACATTTGTGGGTCCAATTCTGAGTTCTCTATTCTATTCCATTGGTCTATGTGTCTGATTTTGTGCCAATACCATACTGTCTTGATCATAACATCTTGGTAGTAGAGGCTAATGTTTGGGATGGTGATGCCTCCCATTTTGGTTTTCTTCTTCAATAATACCTTGGCTATTTGGGGTCTTTTGTGGTTTCATACAAATTTTAGGATAGTTTGTCCTAATTTTGAGAATAATGCTGATGAAATTTTGATTGGATTTGTATTGAATGTGTAGATTGTTTTGGGTAGTAATGACGTTTTAACAATATTTATTCTTCCGATCCATGAGCATGGAATATTTTTCCATTTCTTTGTGTCTTCTTCAATTTCCTTCATCAGTTTTCTATAGTTTTCATCATACCTATCTCTTATAACTTTTGTTAGGTTTATTCCTAGGTATTGTATGGTTTTTGTGCAATTGTGAATGTGATCGGTTTCTTGATTTCTCTTTCTGTTGCTCCATTGTTGGTGTATAAAAATGCAACCAATTTCTATACGTTGATTTTGTACCCTGTGACTTTGCTGAATTCATTTATCAGTTCTAGTAGGCTTCTGGTGGGGTCTGTCGGGTTTTCTGTGTAGGAGTATCATGTCGTCTGTGAAAAGTGAAAGTTTGACTTCCTCTTTGCCAATTCTGATGCCTCTTATTTCCTTTTGTTGTCTGATTGCTGATACTAGGACTTTTGTAGTCTGATTGCTGATACTATGTAAAGCAACAATGATGAGAGTGGACATTCATGTTGTTTCCCTGATCTCAGGGGGAAAGCCATATTTTTTCCCCAATGAGGATGATATTAACTCTGAGCTTCTCTTAAATGGCCTTTATGAAGTTTAAGTACGTCCCTTCTGTCCCGTTCTCAAGGGATTTTGTGAAGAAAGGATACTGTATTTTGTCAAATGCTTTTTCTGCATCTATAGACAGCAACATATGTTTTTTATCTTTTTTTTTGTTAATGTGATGTGTCATTGATTGATTTGTCAATATTGAACCAGCCGTATAATACGAGAATGAATCCCACTTGATCATGGTGGATAATTCCTGTTATGTGAATTAGATTTGCAAGTATCTTGTTTAGGATTTGTGCATCAGTATTCATCAAAGATATTGGCCTATAGTTCTCTTTTTTTGCTGGGTCTCTGTCTGCCTTGGGAATCAAAGTGATGCCGGCTGTGTAGAATCAGTCTGGAAGTTTTCCTTCCATTTCTATTTTTTGGAATAGCTTGAAAAGAATGGGTATTAATTCTGTTTTAAATGTAAGGTAGAATTCTTCAAGGAAGGCATCTAGCCCAGGGTTTTTATTTCTTGGGAGATTTTTGATAACTGATTAAATTTCTTCACTAGTGATGGGTCTATTCAGATTTTCTATCTCTTTCCATGTGAGTTTTGGCAGTGAGTGTGTGCTTAGGAATTTATTCATTTCTTCTAAGTAGTCCAGTTGGTTGGCATATAATTTTTCATAGTGTTCCCTGATAATTGCTTGTATTTCTGTGTGGTTGGTTGTAATATCTATTTCTATTCATGACTTTGTCTATTTGGGTGCTCTCTCTTTTCTTTTTGATAAGCCTGGCTACAGGTCTGTCAATTTTGTTTATTTCTTCAAAAAACCAACTCCTGCTTTCATTGATCTGGTCAATTTTCTTTTTTTAATTCTATATTGTTTATTATTTCCCTGAGTTTTTAAAAAAAATTAATGTTTTATTTAATTCTGAGAGAGAGACAGAGAGAGAAAGAGAGACAATGTGAGCAGGGAGGGTCAGAGAGAGAGGCAGATACAGAATCTGAAACATATTCCAGGCTCTGTGCTAGCTGTCAGCACAGTGACTGATGCGGGGCTGAAACCCACGAACCATGAGATCATGACCTGTGCCAAAGTCGGATGTTTAACTGAATGAGCCACCCAGATTACCTCTGCCCTGAGTTTTATTATTTCTCTTCTCCTACTGGGTTTAGTGTGCTCTTGTTGCTCTCCTTCTAGTTCCTTTAGGTATGCTATTAGATTTTGCATTTGTGCTTTTTCTACTTTCTTGAAATATTTTGGAGTGCAATGTAATTTCCTTTTGGGACTGCCATTGCCACATCCTAAAGAGTTTGGGTAGTTGTATTTCATTTTCATTATTCCATATATATTTAAATTTCTTCTCTAATCGCCTGATTGACCCATTCATTTTTTAGTAGAGTTTTCCTTAACTTTAGTAGACTTTTCCAGACTTTTTTCTGTGATGGATTTCAAGCTTCTTAGCATTGTGGCCTGAAAGTGTGCATGATATGATCTCAATTCTTTTATATTTTTTGAGGGCTGCTTTATGACTCAGTATGTGATATATCTTGGAGAATGTGCCATGCACACATGAGAAGAAAGTGAATTCCATGGCCTCAGGATATAGAGTTATAAATATATTTGTCAGATCCATCTGGTCCAATGTGTCACTCAAGCCTATTGTTTCTTTAGGGATTTTCTGTCTAGTTGATCTATCCATTGCTGTAAATGGAGTATTAAAGTCCCATGCTGTTAGCACATCCTTACTTGTAAGATTGTTTCTGTTTGTGATTAATTGTTTATGTATTTAAGTGCTCCCGTATTTGGTGCATAGACTTTTATAATTGTTAGCTCTTCCTGATGGATAGATCCTGTAATTATTATATAATGTCCTTCTTCATCCCTGTTACCACCTTTACTTTAAAGTGCATTTTCTCTGATATAATTATGGCTACTCTGGCTTTCTCTTGTCTTCCAATAGAATAATATATATTTCTCCATCTCCTTACTTTCAATCTGAAAATGTCCTCAGGTCTAAAATAAGTTTCTTGTAGACAGCAAATAGATGGATTTTTTTTAATTTATTCTGCTACCCTGTGTCTTTTGATTGGAGCACTTAATCCATTTACATTCGGTGTTATTATTGAAAAATATGGGTCTAGAATCATTGTGTTCCTTGTAGGATTCATGCTTGTGGTGTTCCTTGCCACATTTCCCTCATGGAGTCCCCCTCAGGATTTCTTGTAGGGTTGGTTTAGTGGTGACGAATTCTTTCCATTTTTGTTTATTTGGGAAGACTTTATCTCTCCTTCTATTCTGAATGACACGCTTGCTGGACAGAGAATTCTTGGCTGCATATTTTCTTCTGTTCATCATATTAAAAATTTCCTGCCATTCCTTCCTGGCTGGCCTAGTTTCAGTCGATAGGTCTTTAACTACTCTTATAGGTCTCCCTTCATATGTTAGGGCCCTTATATCCATAGATGCTTTCAGAATTCTCTCTTTATCCTTATATTTTGCCAGTTTCAGTATGATATGTTGTGCAGAAGATTGATTCAGAATACGTCTGAGGGGTTTTCTCTGTGCCTGTTGTATTTCAACGTCTGTTTCCTTCCATAGACTGCGGAAGTTCTCTGCTTTGATTTGTTCCAGGACACCTTCAGAGCCTTTCCCTCTCTCTTCCTCTTCTGGAATTCTTAAGATATGGATATTGTTCCGTTTGATTGTATCACTCAGCTCTCAAACTCTCCTTTCGTGTTCCTGGATCAGTTTATCATTTTCTCAGCTTCCTTTTTTTTAAATTGTGTCTTCTAATTCACCTATTCTCCTCTCTGCCTATTCAGTTGGTGTATTGGATGCCTCCATTTTATTTTGCATCTCACTTATAGCATTTTTTAAATTCATCACAACTATTTTTAAGTTCCATAGTTTTTGTAGCCATAGAGTCTATGATGCTTTCCATACCTTTTTCGAGCCCAGGGATTAATTTTATGAGTACTGTTCAAAATTCTTGACAGTTATATTGCTAATATCTGTTTTGAGTAGTTGTTTTGCTGTCCTTTATTCCTGGAATTTCTTTAGAGGAGAATTCTTCTGATTCGTCATTTTGCCTAGTTTTCTGTCTCTTGTAACTTTTTTTTTATTTTTTTATTTTTTTACAAATAGTTTATTGTCAA
>NW_027531265.1:0-599 GCF_008692635.1 Crocuta crocuta | reverse complement strand
CAGTTCTCCCAGCACCAGCTGTTAAAGAGGCTGTCTTTTTTTCCAAAGGATACTCTTTCCTGCTTTGTCAAAGATTAGTTGGCTGTATACTTTTGGGTCCAATTCTGAGTNTTCAATTCTATTCCATTAGTCTATGTGTCTGTTTTTGTGCCAATACCAAACTGTCTTGATGATGACAGCTTTGTAGTAGAGGCTGATGTCTCAGAAGGTGATACCTCCTGTTTTGGATTTCTTCATCAGTATTACTTTGGCTATTCGGGGTCTTTTGTGGTTCCATACAAATTTTAGGATAGTTTGTTCTAGTTTTTAGAAGTATGCTGGTGCAATTTTGACTGGGTTTGCATTGAATGTGTAGATTGCTTTCGGTAGTAATGAAATTTTAACTATATTTATTCTTCCAATCCATGAGCATGGAATGTTTCTCCATTTCTTTGTTTCTCCTTCAATTTCCTCCATAAGTTTTCTATGGTTTTCACCATACAGATCTCTTATATCCTCGGTGATTTTATTCCTAGGTACTTTATAGGTTTTTGTGCAGTTGTGAATAGGATCAATGTCTTGATTTCTCTTTCTGTTGCTTCATTGTTGGTGTATAAAAA
>NW_027531264.1:2110-2248 GCF_008692635.1 Crocuta crocuta | reverse complement strand
TTGAACCAAGCGCTGCACTTCGCTTTTTTGGGTGTGTAAACTCCCCGTGCTGGGGGTGCAGTCAAAGTGGGTTGCGCTCTTTAACCCAGGCCAGGCCTAGTTTCCAAATCCCAGTCCGCGCGCCCCACTGAAATTGCC
>NW_027531264.1:0-869 GCF_008692635.1 Crocuta crocuta | reverse complement strand
CAAAGAGCTAAAGGGTGAAATATGGTTGGTTAGGTGAGAGAAGGACGCTGGTGTTATCCAGAGAAACTATATAGTGTAATTACTCCTGAGAGACAGAGATGAAAAGGTCGATAGGTGTAGAATTTACATCTACAGAATGGACTAATTGTGACTGTTTAAGCAAGCCGGTGACCAGAGTTAGTCAGGTCAGTGTTCTGGGGAAAAAAAAGGGGAGGGCAGCTCTCCAGCAGGGACGGGCGTGGTGTGATCCACTGCGTCAGGCGGGAGTTCTGCCTTGGCGGTTGTGGGGAGAAGATTGGCGGTGCTCCAGTCCTTTCTTGAACCAAGCGCTGCACTTCGCTTTTTTGGGTGTGTAAACTCCCCGTGCTGGGGGTGCAGTCAAAGTGGGTTGCGCTCTTTAACCCAGGCCAGGCCTAGTTTCCAAATCCCAGTCCGCGCGCCCCACTGAAATTGCCGTAGACACAACGTCGCAGGTGATCCCCTCGGGGGCAATTCCAAGTCTCTTGCCTGGCCCTGGGGATGGAGCCAGAAGCCCCTGCTCCCTTCTCCTCCGAGCCGGGTTGGCGAGCATGGGCGGGGGTTTGCCTGTGGGCGCACCGGGCCCGCTGGGGAGAGGGAAACCAGGTCCCTCTGTCTCATCACCCGAAACCCGAACTCGCAGGCAAATCTCCCAGTTTTTAAGCTCGTCGCCTTCCCTCTGGAGTTCCAGGCAAGCCGGGAGCACTGAAGCCCGGGACGCGGCTCCCCCAGGAGTCCTGCCAGCCGGGAGCACAACGGCGCGGTAGGCGCGCAGCTCCTCTAAGCGTCCAGCTGGCCCGGAGCACAAAGAGGTGGTCCGAGCGCAGCCCCTCCGGGACGAGCTGGCGCGC
>NW_027531263.1:0-479 GCF_008692635.1 Crocuta crocuta | reverse complement strand
TCTAGTTTTGAGAAGTATGCTGGTGGAATTTTGATTGGGATTGCACTGGATGTGTAGATTGCTTTGGGTAATAATGACATTTTAACTATATTTATTCTTCCTATCCATGAGCATGGAATGTTTTTCNCCATTTCTTTGTGTTCTTCCATTTCCTTCATAAGTTTTCTATAGTTTTCATAATACAGATCTCTCATATCCATGGTTAGGTTTATTCCTAGGTATTTTATGGTATTTTTTGTGCAATTGTGAATGGGATCAGTTTCTTGATTTCTCTTTCTGTTGCTTCATTGTTGGTGTACAAAAATGCAACCGATTTCTGTATGTTGATTTTATACCCTGCAAATTTGCTGAATTCCTGGATTAGTTCTAATAGGCTTCTGGTGGAGTCGGTCGGGTTTTCTATGTAGAGTATAATGTTGTGTGCAAAAAGTGAGAGTTTGACTTCTTCTTTGCCAACTCTGATGCCTTTGATTTCCTTT
>NW_027531262.1:577-925 GCF_008692635.1 Crocuta crocuta | reverse complement strand
ATGCTATATTTTGTCAAATGCTTTTTCTGCATCTATCGACAAGATTATATGTTTTTTTATCTTTTCTTTGGTTGATGTGATGTATCACATTGATTGATTTGCGAATGTTGAACCAGCCCTGTAACCCAGGAATGAATCCCACTTGATCTTGGTGGATCATTCTTTTTATGTGCTGTTGGATTCGTTTTGCAAGGATCTTGTTGAGGATTATTGCATCCGTATTCATCAAGGATATTGGCCTGTAGTTCTCTTTTTCTGCTGGATCTCTTTCTGGCTTGGGAATCAGAGTGATGCTGGCTTCATAAAATGAGTCTGGAAGTTTTCCATAGATTTCTATTTTTTGGAATA
>NW_027531262.1:0-327 GCF_008692635.1 Crocuta crocuta | reverse complement strand
TTCCCTGATAATTGCTTGTATTTCTGAGGGGTTGGTTGTAATAAGTCCATTTTCATTCATGATTTTGCCTATTTGGGTGCTCTCTCTATTCTTTTTGAGAAACCTGGCTAGAGGTTTGTCAACTGTTTATTTTTTCAAAAAAACAACTCCTAGTTTCATGGATGTTCACTTGTTTCCTTGGTCTCTATGTTGTTTATATCTGCTCTGAATTTTACTATTTCTCTTCTTCTACTAGTTTTGGGCTGCTCTTGTTGCTCTGCCTCTAGTTCCTTTAGATGATGAGCTGTTAGATTTTGCACTGCGCTTTTTCTAATTTCTTGAAATAGG
>NW_027531261.1:620-773 GCF_008692635.1 Crocuta crocuta | reverse complement strand
GCATATCATAGTAAAAATGGCAAAATACAAGGAAAAAGAGAGAACCTTGAAAGCAGCTAGGGAGAAAAGGGCCCTAACATACAAACAGAAACCTATCAGAATGGTCACAGAACTATCTACTGAAACTTGGCAGGCTAGAAAGGAATGGCAGGA
>NW_027531261.1:0-278 GCF_008692635.1 Crocuta crocuta | reverse complement strand
TCCATCTATATGCTGTCTACAAGAAACTCATTTTAGACTGGAAGATACCTTCAGATTAAAAGTAAGGAGATGGAGAAATATACATCATGCTACTGGAAATCAAAAGAAAGCCAGAGTAGCTATACTTATATCAGACAAACAGTACTTTAAAGACAAAACAAGAGATGAAGAAGGGCATTACATAATAATTACAGGGTTCATCCATTAAGGGGATCTAACAATCATAAAGGTCCATGCACCGAATATGGGAGCACCTACATATCTAAAACAATTAATCA
>NW_027531260.1:9627-11922 GCF_008692635.1 Crocuta crocuta | reverse complement strand
CTGTGGCTGGAGGAGCGTCCTGCGCGTGCAGGCAGAGGGTGGTCCGGGAGTAGAAAGAACCTAGAACCGGGACGAGTCCAGGGCCCAAGGCGGGAAGGCGAGGGACTGGTAGTGCGCACCTCCTCCCTGCCCGGCCCACGCAGGCGCAGGCCTGTGGCCAACGGACGGGGTGAACTCACAACTTCCAGATACGCGGTCCAGCTGCACAAAGACGGGGGGAGAGGAGCCGGCCTGCGCATCCTCGGGGAAAGGGGCTTGGGCGCCCCCGGGGCTAGAGGAATAACAGGCACCATCGCCGCCAGTGCCCTCAACCGTCACCCTCTTCCTACCGCTTCACCTCTGGCCCCACAGGGCCAGCGGGGCCGCACCCGGCGAACGGGACGAGAGCAGGAGGCGGGGCGGAAGTGCGAGGCGGGAAGGGCGGGACAGAAAGTGCAGCGAATGGGCAAGCGGAACGGGACGGGGCTGTGGGCGGGGCCGGAAGCGGGAGGAGTGCGGAGGGATGGGGGCGGGGTCTGAGGATGGGCGGAAGGAAGGGAGAGGGGCAGCAAGGGGGTCATAAAGGCGGACCGGAGTGGGGCGGGGCCGGGTGGACCGAAGGCCGCAGGATGGGGCGTGGCTAGGGGAGGAACACGGTCTGAGGGAACCAAGAGGGCGGTGGGGCGGGGCGGAGCCGGTAGCCGACCTACAGGCAGAAGGGAGGGAGGGCGGGGCAGGGGCTGGAGCGCTGTCTGAGGGTGACCAGAAGGGCGAATGGGGGCGGGGCCGGGTACCGAAGGGCTGGTGGCCTGAAAGCGGGCAGTGATTCGTCGCAAGTCCGTCTCTCACGATCCCGCCACCCCCCACCCCTTGGCTGCCCACCACCCCGCTCACCACACCGTGCGAGGGGGCTCGCGCGAAGGCGCGGTTTCTCCCGCCTCAGCTCCTGGAAGGTGAATGCCCGCGCCTGGCTCCGTGGCTCCCGGTCCGCCTGCGTCCCCAGACTCTTTGCGGCTCCTCCTCCCCCGGCTCCTCCCCGTATCCGTGCGACCCCTTAAGTCCCCCACCGTCCGCCCTCCTGACCCCCAGTCCGACCCTCTGTCCCCTTCCGCTTCATCCCTCTGAGTCCCACTCTATCGCCTTTCGTCCCCCAGGCTTTCTGAGGCTCCTTCCTGCCCCACTGCGGTCCCTTCAGTCCGCCTCTGGCCCCCTGCAGCCTCGTGCGCGTCCGCAGACTCTGGGGCTACAACTCTGGCTCCTCTCCGACACCCTCCTTCCCTCTGCGTGCACTTCCTTCCCTCTCCTTCCCCCTCCATCCCCTTGTATCCCCCTCCCCCACCATCCCCAGACTCTGCAGCTCCCGCTCCTCCTCTGGCTCCTCCCCATGCCCCTCCTAACCTCTGTATCCCCTTCAGTCCCACTCAGACCCCTAGCATCCCCCTGTGTACCCAGGCTCTCTGTGGCTCCTGCTCCTCCCCTGGTTCCACACTGTCCCCTTCTGTCACCCTCTGTCCCCCTCCATCCTGCTGTGGCCCCAGACTCTAGGCAACTCCTTCTTCTCCTCNCTTCTCCTCCCCCTCCCCCTCCCCCTCCCCTGGCTGCTCCCTGTTGGCCTCAGTCCCACTGCATATCCAGGCCTTCTGTGGCTCCTGCTTCTCCTCTGGTTCCACCCTGTCCCCTTCAGGCCCCCTCTGTCCCCTGCATCCCCAGACTCTCCGTCGCTGCTGCACCTCGCTCCTCTGACCCGTGCTGCGAGCTCCTTCACCAACGCAGCTCTTCTGGACCCGGACCTTTCTGCAGGGTGCTTCTGTCCCCCAGGGAACACACAGCCCCACTGTCCCTCCGCAGGGCCTTCACCAACACCAGGCTTCTCCCTGTCCCCAGGGCCTCAGGCAATAGCGGCCTCCACCAACTGAAAGCCCCAGCCAGGGGGCCAGCCAGCACCACCCAGAGCCTGGGCCTTGGCTCCAGGGAGCATCCCTAATCCGTGACTGTGCAACCAAGGGCTCCGATTCTGAGTGGCTCAAACCAGGCTGTTTACCTTCCAGTTGCTGAGGTCAGAAATCCAGGAGCAGGGCTAGGTGTCTGGTCCTGGGTAGGGCCTCTCCTGAGGTGGTTGTCAAGGCGGCAGCCGGGATGCATCTCCTGGAACCTGGCCTGGGGCTGAAGGACTTCCTCCCAAGATGGTGCACATACATGGCCGGCAGTCATTGCAGACTGCCTAGGTTCTCCTCCGCGTGGTCTAGGATTCCTGAGGGCCTCCCCAGCAAGTTCAACTTTATATGGCTACTACAGAGAAAAGAACAGAGACACACA
>NW_027531260.1:0-2690 GCF_008692635.1 Crocuta crocuta | reverse complement strand
TTTTTTTTCTTATTAGGATAAGGAAAGATTCCAAAGGTTAAATCTTGTCACCAGCATGTTCTTGCCATGTGGCCTTGGGCATGTCAGCTCCCATTCCACTGTCTTCAATGGTGATAATAATGTTACATGCTCAGGTGTCCTACCAGATACAGGTACCGTGAAGGTGGAATGAGTTAAAGCACATAAAGCACTTAGAATACGGTTAGGCATGTAATTCCTTCTCTTCACGGGTAAGAATGGACAACATAAAGTCACATGGAAAGACATTTCTAGGAAAAGGGGGGTGTCCTGCTCAGATTGTCCATGCAATGAAATGACAAAGGTCTGGGGCCAAGAAACCTGCATTCACATGGGGGCCTTCAAGACACAGTTGCATCTTCTTCTCTTTCCCAATTCAGCTTGTTACATTTCTCCTTTGGAAAGTTCAGGAAGCAGAACACCATCCCCTAGAGAGCTTTGTTCCTGCATCCTGAGATCCCCAGAGAATGAGGGAAGAGGGAGACGACTGAGACTAGTGCTTAGAGAGTTTTTGAGCTCAGAATGGCCCTAGGTGCCGGTTCCTAGGTCCTCCCAGTGAACCCAAGCCTGCCCACCAGCCCATCCTGGGCGACCCCAAGGACGGTGGGTAAAGAAAAGCCCACCCCACTGGAGCCTGCCCCAGCTCCATCAAGAAGAAAAGCAGGTCGGACCGAGCACCAGGTAGCCTGAGCACTGGGGAGGTCCACGGGGAGGTGCGAGACCACACAGCTTAGCACATATGAAGGCATCCTGGAAAAGCATTCCAAGACCAGAGAGATCATCGGTGAGTGATCGGAACCTCTGATAGAGAGCCTCCTCCTCAGTGCAGGAGTGGGGCCCAAGACGAATGCAAACACAATGCTGACCTGCCCCAAGGTCAGTGGTGGGAACCTCTGAGCTGACCTCCACCCTGATCTCCTATCTTCATGGCTTTGTAGAATCCCGTTCCCGGGAGTGACTAATGGACTACGGCGGCAATAATGAAATGTCCAAGAATTCCGAAATGAGGTGATGACAGGTCTGCAGCTTCTGTCTCATAAACCCTCTGTGTTCACTGACTCTCTGTCTCTTTAATCTCTCTGTCTCTGTTCCTCTCTCTGTAGTAACCATATAAAGTTGAACCTGCTGGGGAGGCCCTCAGGAATCCTAGGCCACGCAGAGGAGAACCGAGGCAGTCTGCAATGACTGCCGGCCATGTATGTGCACCATCTTGGGAGGAAGTCCTGCAGCCCCGGGCCAGGTTCCAGGAGATGCATCCCGGCTGCCTCCTTGACGACCACCTCAGGAGAGACCCTGCCCAGGACCAGACACCTACCCCTGCTCCTGGATTTCTGACCTCAGCAACTGGAAAGTAAATGGCCTGGTTTGAGCCACTCAGAGTCAGAGCTCTTGGTTGCACAGTCACAGATTAGGGATGCTCCCTGGAGCCAAGGCCCAGGCTCTGGCAGGTGCTGGCCGGCCCCCTTACTGGGGTTTTCAGTTGGTGGAGGCCGCTGCTGCCTGAGGCCCTGGGGATAGGGAGAAGCCTGGTGTTGGTGAACGCCCTGCGGAGGGACAGTGGGGCTGTGTGTTCTGTGGGGGACAGAAGCACCCTGTGTGTTCCGTCCGGGTCCAGAAGAGCTGCGGTGGTGAAAGGGCTCACAGCACCGGTCAGAGGAGCGAGGCGCAGCAGCGAAGGAGAGTCTGGGGAGGCAGGGGACGCGAGGGACCAAGGGGGACGCAGGGGGACGAAGGGCGACGAAGCCGGTATGCAGGGGGACGAAGGGGAAGGAAGGAGACGGGGGAGGAGCCCGAGCTGTAGGGGACGGAGGGGGATGGAGGGGGGGCGAAGGGACCGCAGGGGGACCGGGAGGAGCCTCAGAAAGCCTCGGGGACGAAAGGCGACGGACGGGGACGCAGAGGGATGAAGCGGGAAGGAGGGGGACGGACGGGGACTTAAGGGGTCACATGTAGACGGGGAGTAGTCTGAGGAGGAGGAGCCCGCAGAGTCTGGGGACTCAAGCGGACCCGGAAGCCACGGACCAGGCTCAGGCACTCACTCACCTTGCAAGAGCGGTGGCGGGGCGGGCCGCGCCTTCGCCCGAGCCCGGTCCCGCAGTCAGGTCGGCGGGCTGGTTGGCAGCCGGCGGGCGGGGCTGTGAGAGCGGAGTCGCGGCGGATCACTGCCAGCCTTCGGGCCACCAGCTCTACAGCTCCTGGGCCCGGCCACATCCGCGGTCTCATTCAACCTCAGAACGCGCTTCCGCTCGCGTCTCCGACCCATCCGCCTGACTGTCAGTCACAGCTCCGCCCCGCCCCTGCCATCGCCCCCGCCCGCAGAGCAGTCCGGGTCAGAGTCACGTGGCGCTTCCGCTCCCGGCCCCGCCCGCCATTCCGCCTGCCTGTCGCTCCGGGCCGCGCCTCACCTCGCTCCCGGCCCCGCCCCCACAGGCCCTCGGGAGCATCTTCAGCTGTGGCTACCGCTCCCAGCCGCGCCCCATTGCCGTCCCTTCTGACCACTCGGCCCCGCCCCACTCCGCTCGCTTTTCGGACCCATTCCCGGCCCCGCCCCCTTCCTTCCGTGCCACTCCACGCCCCGCCCCCATCCGCCCACTCTCCTCCCAATCCTGGCCCCGCCCCCATCCTCCCGCTCTCCTCCGGCTCTCCTCCGGCTCCCCGCCCGGCCGCATCCC
>NW_027531259.1:357-536 GCF_008692635.1 Crocuta crocuta | reverse complement strand
CAATGGATAGCTCAACCAGACAGAAAATCACTAAAAAAAATAATGGATTTGAAAGACAAATTGGACCAGATGGATCTGATGGATATATTTAGAACTTTACATCCTGAGGCCAGGGAATTTACTTTCTTCTCAAGTGCACATGGCACGTTCTCCAAGATAGATCACATACTGGGACATAA
>NW_027531259.1:0-283 GCF_008692635.1 Crocuta crocuta | reverse complement strand
TTGAAATCAATTACAGGAAGAAGTCTGGAAAACCTCCAAAAACATGGAGGTTAAAGAACACCCTACTAAAGAATGAATGGGCCAATCATGCAATTAGAGATGAAATTTAAAAATATATGGAAACAAATGAAAATGAAAACACAATTCAAAATCTATATGCAGCAAAGGCAGTCCTAAGAGGAAAGTAAACTGCTCTCCAGTCCTATTTCAAGAGATTAGAAAAATCGCAAGTCCAAAATCTAACAACTCAACTAAAGGAACTAGAGGCAGAGCAACAAGAACG
>NW_027531258.1:0-623 GCF_008692635.1 Crocuta crocuta | reverse complement strand
GGAAAACTTCCAGACTCAGTTTATGAAGCCAGCATCACTCTGATTTCCAAGCCAGACATAGACCCAACAAAAAAGGAGAATTACAGACCAATATCCTTGATGAATACAGAGGTAAAAATCCTCAACAAGATCCTTGCAAATAGAATTCAACAGCACATAAAAAGAATTATCCACCAAGATCAAGTGGGATTCATTCCTCGGTTACAGGGCTGGTTCAACATTCGCAAATCAATGTGATCCATCACATCAACACAAGTAAAGATAAAAACCATATGATCCTGTCCATAGATGCAGAAAAAGNCAAAATACAACATCCCTTCTTAATAAAGAACCTGGAGAAAGTCGGGATAGAAAGAACTTACTTAAACATCATAAAAGCCATCTATGAGAAGCCCTCAGCTAACATCATCCTCAATGGGGAAAAACTGAGAGCTTTCCCCCTGAGATCAGGAACATGACAAGGATGTCCACTCTCACCACTGTTGTTTAACATAGTGCTGGAAGTCCTAGCATAAGCAATGAGACAACAAAAGAAAATAAAAGACATCGGTATTGGCAAAGAAGAAGTCAAGCTTTCGCTTTTTGCAGACGACATGATACTCTACATAGAAAACCCAGCAGAC
>NW_027531257.1:0-698 GCF_008692635.1 Crocuta crocuta | reverse complement strand
TGACTTCTGATCTCATCTCTAAGGGCAGTGCAATGACATTTAGGTCTTAGGGTAAGTGACCAAAGAACATCAGTAAAACCCACTTACTCCTTTATTTTAAATCCCACTTATTCNGAACATCAGTAAAACCCACTTACTCCTTTATTTTAAATCCCACTTATTCTTTACTCTAGCTTCTTAGAGGGTAGGCTGACACTAGTTAAAATTTGTATCTCATGGCTCTTGTGATATTGCCTAGAGATGGACCAGTTGAATGAAATCTGTGAACTCAGTAAAACATTTCAGCTCCAGAGTCCATGAAAAGAATCTATCTGCATGCTTTTACATCCTCATGTGCTCATTTATTGTCTCAACAGATATTTCCCGAAGACAGTTTCTATGTTGGACCCTAGAGATAAAAGGGTGATCAAGGCACAGTCCCAACACGCCAAAACCTTGTCGTCTAGTGGACAAGTATTTTAGATTGTGGCTTGTTGGGCCCACTGTTTCTTAGCCTGTCGCTGCCAGAGACACAGAATGCCTTGGATTCACGAGCCCTTTTGCTTTCTTAATTTATGTAATACTTATTGCTTAAAAAAATTGTATATTGTGTTTAGTGTAAAATTTGATAAAGACACCCCAAACCATCCCAATAAAAAGAATAATAATATTAACTAATATTTATTGAGGGCCGGATACCATGTTGAATAGTTTCAGTG
>NW_027531256.1:0-619 GCF_008692635.1 Crocuta crocuta | reverse complement strand
TGCTCCTATGCATCAACACTGCTGTATCCCTTGGGTAAATTCCTACAGTGCCATTGCTGGGTCATAGGGAAGTTCTAGTGTTAATTTTTTGACGAACCTCCACACTGTTTCCAGAGGGCTGCACCAGCTTACATTCCCACCAACAGTGTAGAAGGGTGCGTATTTCTCCACATCTTCACCAGCATCTAGAGTCCTCTGATTTCGTCATTTTAGCCACTCTGACTGGCGTGAGGTGGTATCTCAGTGTGGTTTTGATTTGTATGACCCTGNCCTGATGAGGAGGGATGCTGAGCATCGTTTCATGTGTCTGTTGGCCATCTGGATGTCCTCTTTGGAGAAGTGGCTGTTCATGTCTTCTGCCCATTTCTTCACTGGATTATTTGTTTTTCAGGTGTGGAGTTTGGTGAATTCCTTATAGATTTTGGATACTAACCCTTTATCTTATATGTCTTTTGCAACTCTCTTTTCCCATTCCGTCAGTGGAGTATTAGTTTTATGGATTATTTCCTTTGCCGTGTAGAAGCTTAAATCTTGATGAGGTCCCAAGAGTTTTTTTTTGCTCTTGATTCCCTTACCTTTGGGGTTGTGTCAAGTAAGAAATTGCTGCGGTGGAGGTCAA
>NW_027531255.1:266-678 GCF_008692635.1 Crocuta crocuta | reverse complement strand
GAGCCTGGAACCTGCTTCAGATTCTGTGTCTCCCTCTCTCTCTACGCCTCCCCAGCTCACACTCTGTCTCTCTCTCAAACATAAATAAAGATTTTTAAAAAAAATTTTTTAAAGATGAGAAGATAAACCAGTGAGTTAGATGTAAATGTGGAAAAAGAGAAAACAAATGGCCTAGAAAAGCATCCCAATAAACTTGACACATCCTTCCTTCCACACTTGAACCTTTTGGTGTTAAGCATCTGGGCTTCCAGCCAAAATCAATCCTGGGTAGCTGGTCTTTCATGATGTCTTGATGTAAAATAAAGAAGCTTCAAAACTTGTAAAACTCTAGAAATATTTTCCTTGGATCACATACTCATTAGCAAGGTTATTTTTTTCTTGAAATCCAGGAATCCTAAGTTTATCTCTTCCC
>NW_027531255.1:0-240 GCF_008692635.1 Crocuta crocuta | reverse complement strand
TGCTGCTAAGTGAAAAGCTATTAAATTTTTTTAAATTTAAATTCTATTAATTTTAATGAGAATTATAATGCCTTCCATCCCAATCTAAGATACCCAAATACAACTTCACAGATGGAAATATGTATCAGTTCAATAACAAAAACAACTTTATATAAGTAACAAATGAAAGCAAAAATATATGGTTTGTATATAAAATTGTCGGAGGCCGGCTCCGACAGGTCCAGGGGTCCCTGAAGGATG
>NW_027531254.1:360-485 GCF_008692635.1 Crocuta crocuta | reverse complement strand
TACCTAGGAATAAACCTAACCAAAGATGTAAAAGATCTATATGATAAAAGCTATAGAAAGCTTATGAAGGAAATTGAAGACACAAAGAAATGGAAAAACATTCCGTGCTTGTGGGTCAGGAATAA
>NW_027531254.1:0-282 GCF_008692635.1 Crocuta crocuta | reverse complement strand
TCAAAGCTAGAACAAACAATCCTAAAATGTGTATGGAACCACAAAGGACCCCAAATAGCCAAAGTAATATTGAGGAAGAAAACCAAAATGGGAGGCATCACCATCCCAGACTTTAGCCTCTACTACAAAGCTGTCATCATCAAGACAGTATGGGATTGGCAGAAAAACAAACACATAGACCAATGGAATAGACAACCCAGAATTGTACCCACAAATGTATGGCCAATTAATCTTTCACAAAGCAAGAAGAGTATCCAATGGAAAAAAGACAGCCTGCTTAAC
>NW_027531253.1:0-501 GCF_008692635.1 Crocuta crocuta | reverse complement strand
TCTAGATGCTGGCGAGGATGTGGAGAAATGGGCACCCTTCTACACCGTTGGTGGGAATTTAAGCTGGTGCATCCCCTCTGGAAAACAGTGCAGAGGTTCCTCAAAAAACAAACAATAGAACTCCCCTATGACCCCGCAGTAGCACTGCTAGGAATTTACCCAAGGGATACAGGAGTGCACATGTACCCCAATGTTCATAGCATCACTCTCAACAATAGCCAAATCATGGAAAGAGTCTAAGTGTCCATCAACTGACGAATGNAAGATGTGATTTATCTATACAATGGAATACTACATGGCAATGAGAAAGAATGAAATCTGGCCATGTGTAGCAACATGGATGGAACTTGAGGGTGTTATGCTGAGCGATATGTCAGGCAGAGAAGGACAAATACCATATGTTTGCACTTATAGGTGGATTTGGTGGAATTTAACGGAGGACCATGTGGGAGAAGAGAAAAAATAGTGGGGGAGAGGGAGGGAGGCAAACCATAAGAGACT
>NW_027531252.1:0-621 GCF_008692635.1 Crocuta crocuta | reverse complement strand
GACTCTGTCTCTTTCTCTCTCACCAAAATGAATAAACATAAAAAAATTTTAAACACTGAATTGTATGCTTTAAAAGCATGAGTTTCATGGCATGTGAATAACAGTTCAATAAAGCTATTAATTTTTATAAGTGTTAAAAAAATAAAAGCCAATGGTGGTGCCTGCCTGGATCTGTTGGTGGTGTATGCAGCTCTTGATCTTGAGACTGTAGGTTCGAACCCCATGTTGGGTGTAGAGATTACTTAAAAATAAACATGGATGGACCTTGAGCGTGTTATGCTGAGCGAAATAAGTCAGGCAGAGAAGGACAATATCATTTTTGCACGTATAGGAGGATTAGGAGGAACTTAACGGAGGACCATAGGGGAGAAGAAGGGCGGACATGGTAGGGGAAAGGGAGANAAAAAATGCAGGGGGGGGGCTTGGGTGGCCCAGTTGGTTGAGTACCCAACTCTTGATTTCATCTCAGGTCATGATCCCAGCATTATAGGGTTGAGCCCTCTGTTGGGCTCTGCACTTAAGTGTGAAACCTGCTTAAGATCCTCTCTCTCTCTTCTGCCCCTCTTCCCCACTCCCACTCTCTGTCTCTCGCTTTAAATTTTAATTAATTAATTAAGTTTT
>NW_027531251.1:0-581 GCF_008692635.1 Crocuta crocuta | reverse complement strand
AGCAAAGTAAGATACTAGTGACTGTCCCTTATTGTGGAGTCAATAATGTAGAGACCTTCTGAGCAGTCACCATCAATGCCTTCAAGCAGCTTAGAACAGAACAGAAAGATTCCTCTCCCCCGCCGCCCTTCCCACCCCCTACCCTCGTCACNTCCCTATGCAACCTACAGAAGGAAAAACTGAAGCAGAGAATAGAGACCTTGAGACCTGTGTACAGGCTTGAATCTAGGTTTCAAGGGACCGGTGAAGAAGCAAACAGCCAAGTGTATAAAGACCTAACAGTGGCCCCTGCCCTTTCCCGCAGCCTTTCCCGGGGCTCTGCTACGTCTAGCTCCCCAGCTCCTCTCAGGGCCAGGGCAGACCTTAGAACATTAACTGAAGCAATCTAAAGGGGAATTGTCCTCCCTGCCCCCGTCCCTGGCAGCCACATTTGAAGGTCCCAGGGACCACACATCTGGTGATAGTCAGAGGCCAAGGAGTCTTTATAGCATCAGCAGGGAGGGTGGAGAGGGAATCTTCCAGAAAAGCCCTGCTATGAACACTAGGGAGCAAAATCTACCAGGTCCATCCCACCTCCATGG
>NW_027531250.1:428-864 GCF_008692635.1 Crocuta crocuta | reverse complement strand
ATTTAGAAGACACCATTATAGTAAAACAAGAAGCTGACAAAAAAAAGAAAAAAACTGATCAGGGAACAGGAAAGAACAGTTTGAGAGCTCAGCGATATGGTCAAAAGCAACAATATCCATATCATAGGAAACCCAGAGAGGAAGAGAGAGGGAAAGGTGATGAAGGAGTCCTGCAAAAAATTATAGCAGAGGACTTCCCCGACCTGGGAAAGGAAGTAATTGTGGAAATACAAGAGGCTCAGAGGACTCCCCTCAGACGTAACTTGAATCGAGCTTCTGCACCGCATATCATAGTGAAACTGGCAAAATATAAGGACAAAGAGAGAATTTTGAAAGCAGCTAGGGAGAAAAGGGCCCTAACATACAAAGGCAAAACTATCAGAGTGGTGACAGACCTATCTACTGAAACGTGGCAGGCCAGAAAGGAATGGCAGGA
>NW_027531250.1:0-371 GCF_008692635.1 Crocuta crocuta | reverse complement strand
TATCCAGCAAGCCTGTCATTCAGAATAGAAGGAGAGATAAAAACCTTTCCAACTAAACAGAAATGGAAAGAATTTGTCACCACTAAGCCAGCCCTACAAGAAAGCCTGAGGGGGACGCTCTCAAGGAAAGGTTGCAAGGAACAAAGATACCAGAGACACCACCACAAACATGAACCCTACAAAAGATACAAAGACTCTAAACGCACATTTTCAATAATAACACTGAATGTAAATGGACTGAATGCTTCAATCAAAAGACATAGGGTAGCAGAATGTATAAAAAAAAACAAATTGCATCTATATGCTATCCACAAAAAACTCATTTCAGACTGCAAGATACCTTCAGATTAAAAGTAAGGGGATGGAGAAAT
>NW_027531249.1:4332-4705 GCF_008692635.1 Crocuta crocuta | reverse complement strand
CGCTGCGGCTGTGCTAGGGAGCCCAAACGCCCAGGGGAAGCCCGCACAGCACATCCACCTGCCTCTAGGCGGGAGGACAGCTCCAGGGAAGGCCCGGTCTGGCAGGCGCTTTCTGGGCACAAACGGAGCAACACTCTGGCTGTGGAGCTGCCTCCCCAAGCCAGGGGCACCGGGACCCTGATTCCCTCCGTGCGGCGCTTAGTCTGGGCGGGGAAGCCCCAGCTTGGGAATGCAGCCTGGGGCGCTTCCTTTCCCTCGGAAAGAGCTCTCCCCGCGGGAGGCTTTGGCAGTGTGCACACCCCCAGCCCCTAAGCCCTCTGCAAGGACGCCTGGCTCCTAGGTCCGAAGGGAAGGCGAGAGCTGAGCTGAGGCA
>NW_027531249.1:0-560 GCF_008692635.1 Crocuta crocuta | reverse complement strand
TGCTAGGGAGCCCAAACGCCCAGGGGAAGCCCGCACAGCACATCCACCTGCCTCTAGGCGGGAGGACAGCTCCAGGGAAGGCCCGGTCTGGCAGGCGCTTTCTGGGCACAAACGGAGCAACACTCTGGCTGTGGAGCTGCCTCCCCAAGCCAGGGGCACCGGGACCCTGATTCCCTCCGTGCGGCGCTTAGTCTGGGCGGGGAAGCACCAGCTTGGGAATGCAGCCTGGGGCGCTTCCTTTCCCTCGGAAAGAGCTCTCCCCGCGGGAGGCTTTGGCAGTGTGCACACCCCCAGCCCCTAAGCCCTCTGCAAGGACGCCTGGCTCCTAGGTCCGAAGGGAAGGCGAGAGCTGAGCTGAGGCACCAGTCAGGCACCACTCACGGCTCCCACACTCCCGCAGCCTGCTCCTTCCCGGGCGCGAACGCTAGAAGCTGGGCAGGGCTTGGGGAGGCTCGCCCAGCACAGAGCAGCCTCTCGGCCGGGGCTCTGTGCTATCGCGCCTGGGCGCAGAGCTGGAGCTCCGCCGGTGTGGAAGCTCACTCGGTCCTTCCCAGTACAGG
>NW_027531248.1:0-596 GCF_008692635.1 Crocuta crocuta | reverse complement strand
CTTTGTGTCTTCTTCAATTTCCTTCATAAGCTTTCTATCGTTTTCGTCAGACAGATATCCTTTACCTTGGTTAGATTTATTCCTAGGTATTTTATGGTTTCTTGTGCAATTGGGAATGGGATCAGTTTTTTATTGCTCTTTCTTTTACTTCCTTATTGGTGTATAAAAATGCAAACGATTTCTGCACGTTGATTCTGTACCCTGCAACTTGGCTGAATTCATGGATCAGTTCTAGTAGGCTTCTGGTGGCGTCTGTCGGGTTTTCTATGTAGAGTATCATGTCATCTGCNAAAGTGAGAGTTTGACTTCTTTTTTTTCGATTTTGCTGCCTTTGATTTCCTTTTATTGTCTGATGGGTGATGATATGACTTCCAGCACTATGTGAAACAACAGTGGTGAGAGTGGACATTCCTGTCGTGTTCCGGATCTCAGGGGGAAAGCTCTCAGTTTTTCCCCGTTAAGGATGATGTTAGCTGAAGGCGTCTCATAAATGGCTTTGATGATGTTTCAGTAAGTTCCTTCTATCCCCACTTTCTCGAGGATCTTTATTGGGAAGGGATGTTGTATTTTGTCAAATGCTTTTTCTGCATCTATTG
>NW_027531247.1:0-495 GCF_008692635.1 Crocuta crocuta | reverse complement strand
TCAGAGCCGTCAAGGGGCTTTAAGGTGGAGCCAGAAGGCCATTAAGTAGATGGACCTTAAGCACATCCTACCCGTGGGACCATCAACTTTTGAACCGGTCGAAACCGCAAATATTCCGAAGACTCAGCCCAGACATCTGCCACTTGCTACAGTAAGAGACNGCGCTTAGTGGTGGCCTCAGCAACCAATTATATTCAGTCAAGATTAGCCTGTTTGCCACCGACACCAATCAAAGTTTCTTTGTAAACAGCACATACAAACATTCCCTTTTTGCCTGAAACCCCCTGACTTTTGCTCCCTACTGGGACACTATTTGGATTTCCATCCAAATCTTTGTACGCCAAATTACAATACTTTGATCCAAAATGAATGCTCTTGGTTAATTATTTCCTCCTGACAATTTTACGTTCAGGTGGACCATCTAAGTTTTACAAGTACCAGCAGTTTACAGTGCACCCTTCCACAGACTTTCCACATTCACACTTACACACATAC
>NW_027531246.1:373-558 GCF_008692635.1 Crocuta crocuta | reverse complement strand
GTGTATTATTTTAAATCATATAAGACATTTGCTATTAATAAATATTAACATTTTACTGCTATGAGTAATGTGTATAAATCTTCCCTATTATTCATTATCATTGTGTTAAGTACCAGATGGTTTTGTAATTTTTGTTAAAATCCTCAATTATTTAAAAACTCATGAGGCAAAGAATAATCTGCATT
>NW_027531246.1:0-359 GCF_008692635.1 Crocuta crocuta | reverse complement strand
ATAATCTTTTGTCTATACTCAAATTTATGTTTTTTCTTTGTTGTTTTTTTCTTTCCCAATATTATAGGATTCCAATTTTTAAGTAATTTCTTTTATGTTTCAAGTATTCCTTTAGCCAGTGTTTAAGAGTAGGTACATTATTGTCAAATTCTTCTGTTTTTTTTTTCTTTTTCCGTTTATGTCTTTATTTATCTTTTATTCCTGAATGATAGATCCACTTTATATAGATTTTATGATTCACAGTTCTTTTCTTTCATCACTTGAAAATGCTATTCATTTCTTTCTAGTCTTCTTGTTTTCAGATGATAAATCCACTATTTTTTTTTTTTTTAATAGTTTATTGTCAAATTAGTTTCCAC
>NW_027531245.1:415-722 GCF_008692635.1 Crocuta crocuta | reverse complement strand
ACAAAAATAAACTCAAAATGGATAAAGGACCTGAATGTGAAACAGTAAACCATCAAAACCGTAGAGGAGAAAGCAGGAAACTTCCTTCTTGACCTCCACCGGAGCAATTTCTTACTTGACACAAACCCCAAAATCAAGGGAATCACGAGTAAAAATGAACTATTGGGACCTCATCAAGATTAAAAGCTTCTGCACAGCAAAGGAGACAATTCATAAAACTAATAGGCAACCTATGGAATGGGAAAAGATAGTTGCAAATGACATATCAGATAAAGGGTTAGTATCCAAAATCTATAAGGAACTCACC
>NW_027531245.1:0-302 GCF_008692635.1 Crocuta crocuta | reverse complement strand
AGACACATGAATAGATACTCAGCATCCCTCCTCATCAGGGAAATACAAATCAAAACCACACTGAGATACCACCTAACGCCAGTCAGAGTGGCTAAAATGAGCAAATCAGAGGACTCTAGGTGCTTGCGAGGATGTGGAGAAATGGGCACCTTCCTACACTGTTGATGGGAATGTAAACTGGTGCAGTCCCTCTCGAAAACAGTGTGGAGGTTTCTCAAAAAATTAACACTAAAATTCCCCTATAACCCAGCAATAGTACTGCTAGGAATTTACCCAACGGATACAGGAGTGCTGATGCATAG
>NW_027531244.1:263-589 GCF_008692635.1 Crocuta crocuta | reverse complement strand
AATTAGTTTTAGGAATGTTTTTTCTATTTCTGTAAAAAAAATGCTATTGGAATCCTGATAGAGATTGCACTGAATCTATAGAGGGATTTTGATTCTAATGACTTTTTAATAGCATTAATTCTTCCAATCCATTAACACAGGATTCTTTCCCATTTATTGATGTCTCCTTCAATTCTTTCATCAGTATTTTGTTTTCTGAATAGACACCTTTCATGTCTGTAGTTAGAGTTACTTCTAAGAGCTTTATTGTTTTTTTGGTATATTGAAAATGGTATAGATTTCTTTATTTCTTTTTTAGAAAATATGTTATTAGTGTATAGAAATGC
>NW_027531244.1:0-207 GCF_008692635.1 Crocuta crocuta | reverse complement strand
TTAAATCTAAATAGTTTTTTGCTTGAGTATTTAGGATTTTATGTATATATAATCATATCATCTGGAAATAGAGACGATTCTACTTCTTCCTTTCCAATTCTAATACATTGTATTTCTTTTTTTAAAAATTTTTATAGTTTATTTTTTATTTATTTTTTTTAATTTATTTTTTTAATGTTTCATTTATTTCTAGGAGAGAGAGAGAGA
>NW_027531243.1:488-772 GCF_008692635.1 Crocuta crocuta | reverse complement strand
AATTATAACAATAAATATAAAATATAATAAATATAAAATATAAAAACAAACAAAAAAATCAAAACAGGCAAGGGTCTGAATAAGCATTTGTCCAAGGCACGTATACCAATAGCCAATAAGCACATGAATAAAATGCTTAAAGCATCATTAGTCGTTAGGGAAATACAAATCAAAACCATAATGAGGTACTTCACACTCACTAGGATAGCTATAATGAAAAAACATAGGAATTAATAAGTGTTAGCAAACATGTGGAGAAATTGCAACACCAACCCCCCCTCCCC
>NW_027531243.1:0-450 GCF_008692635.1 Crocuta crocuta | reverse complement strand
GCTGGAGCCACTTTGGAAAAATTCTGGCAGTTTCTCCAAAACACTGAACATAGAGGCATAGTATGATCCCCAAATTCTACTCCTGGGACATACCTTAGAGAAATGAAAACATATTTCCCCAGAAATGTTTACAGAAAGAACATTCTCATTAGCCGAGTGATGGAAATAACCCAAGGGCCCATCAACTGATGAATGAATGAACACAATCTTTATCAATGTGATGGATTCTTATTTGGTTATATAGAGAAGTGAGGTACTGATCCATGCGACAACACAGGTGAACCTTGGAAACATTATGCTACGTGAAAGAAACCCATCACAGAAGACCGCATAATATAGGAGTCCATTCATATGAAATGTTCAGAACAGAGAAGTCTATAAAGACAGAAATTATAATAAGCATTTCCTCAGGACAGGGACAGGCAGATGGGAAGACAGGTGTGTGATATC
>NW_027531242.1:0-578 GCF_008692635.1 Crocuta crocuta | reverse complement strand
GCTCTGCAAGTTCTTTAGGATCCGTGCCTTTTGTAGAGTTTGTCACCGTGTTGTCCCGGGCAGGCCTCTGACCCGCACAGGGTCCCTAAGTTCTGTACACCTTCCTAGTGTCCTTTTCTGTCCTTGGACAGCTCCTCTCATTGTGGCTGCTCCTCTGAGGCGCTCAAGGCCGGTGGGAAGAAATAGGGGGCGGGACCTGTCACAGAAGGGCTGGGGCTGGCCACAGCCACCAAGGGCATCCTGCCCACGCCCCGAGCATCACCTCTGGTNCCTAGCTTGGCGTCCGGGTGTGCCCTGACCTGGCCCGTGGGGTGAGCCCTTGTCCTCACCGGGCTCGTCTCTCTCTCTCTCCACAGCAGTCGCTGCTCGAGAAGCAGCGGGTCCTCACCCAGCAGCACGAAGACGCCAAGGAACTGAAGGAGAACCTGGACCGCCGGGAACGCGTCGTGTCCGACATCCTGGCCGGCTACCTCAGCGAGGAGGGCCTGGCTGACTACACGCACTTCGTGAAGATGAAGTCCGCCCTCATCATTGAGCAGCGCGAGCTGGAAGACAAGATCCGCCTGGGCGAAGAGCAG
>NW_027531241.1:0-552 GCF_008692635.1 Crocuta crocuta | reverse complement strand
AGATGAGAGGAGTAGAGCTGGATAATGAATTTGCGAATCATGGTCAAAACATGGTGTTTCAGATCATGAAGGCAGATGACTGAGTAACGAAAAAAATATCAGAATGCTAAAAACCCTGAACGTTAAAACAGGGTGCAGTTGAATTCCCAAAAATAGCCTGAAAAGGAAGCAATAAAAGGATTAAGGCTGTATGATGTCAACAAATCAAAATGGAAAAGTGGGGTTTTTNTTTTTAAGTTTATTTATTTCTTTTTGAGAGGAAGATAGAGAGAGTGAGAGATAGTTGGGTAGAGAGAGAGGGAGATTGAGAATCCTAAGGAGACTCCATGCTGTCAGAGCAAAGCCCCATGTGTGGCTCAAACTCACGAACCTTGAGATCATGACCTGAGCTGAAATCAAAAGTCAGATGCTTAACTGTCTGACCCACCGAGGCACCCTCCCCTTTTAATGTTTATTTATTTATTTTGAGAGAGAGAGAGAGGTTGAGAGACAGAGAGAGAGAGAGAGAATCTCAAGGAGGGTTTGTACTGTCAGTGCAGATCCCGATGTGGG
>NW_027531240.1:0-526 GCF_008692635.1 Crocuta crocuta | reverse complement strand
CTACTTGAAATTTAAAATATGTGTCTCTTACTAGAGATATAATTGTAATGGTAAATACGTAAAAACTATTTGAATGTTTAAATGAAAGAAATATAATAAGCCACATCCATTATCAATATAATGNAATGCCTATTTCATATACGTTATCTCATTGATTCCTCCTAGCAATCATTTAGTGCAAGTATTGTGATCTCTACTTTAGACATGGGGAAACAGTCTCAACAGATGTAACTACCTTTCCGACCATCACACAGTGTGGGTCGGAGGCAGGGTTGAACCCCATTGCTATTCCGTGCCTTAGCCTATAGGGAGACAGTAGGGAGGTTCCAAGTCAATGTGCTTTAACCAGACCCTCTGGTTCCCTTTTCTTTCCTTTAATCTGTGCCCTAGTACATTCATCCAGCTCCACACCTTAGAGGACACTCACAAATTTTGTGGTGAAGCAGAACACCCTACGTTTAGTCTCACTTTTATTTATTTATTTATTTATTTTTTAATGTTTTATTCATTTCTAGGAGAGAGAGAG
>NW_027531239.1:0-568 GCF_008692635.1 Crocuta crocuta | reverse complement strand
TATAATACATCTTTTAGGAGTGAATATTTGAAAAACTATAACTGTTCATTCGTATAGCACTGTGCACATAAGATGGATTACATCCATGATGTAGAAAATATGTGATAATTTAAAATGATCAGACCGCTTTGACCAGACATTGGAATGTTTTCATGACATAACATAAGTAAAGTATAATCAAGGTGAGGAGAATAGATAGTATTTTTTATGTGGAAATCTAAATATATACAAATACATATTTGCCCAGATATACATGCATTAGAAATAGCCTCNGAAATAGCCTCCCAGTACACACATTAAGTGGTTAACAATGGTTATTCTGGCAAAAAGAATAATGTATGGTGGTAAGCTAGAACCTCATTACTTGTTGCTATTGTTAACTGAAAGCTTTTTGAGAATGTTTTATATATTATATTTTCATTTAGTGAGGTATGGAAATTATTGAAATTATTAAAAATAGTTTAAATAAAATTCAATGATAGAAAAAAAAAGAAAGAGAATAGCTTTTAAAAACTTCAAGGACTCTAGCTCTTAAGAACCAAACAACACACACACACACACACACACA
>NW_027531238.1:0-806 GCF_008692635.1 Crocuta crocuta | reverse complement strand
AACTATGTTAAATTATTGATTTACCTTAAAAGTTATCCATTTGTTATACATATATATAATTAAATAATATATATATATATTATTATGATATGGCTATTCCAATTAGTGCTAAGGGTCATGCAGTGTGAAAGCTACATACAATCTCTGTCCACCAGTGGATAGAGTTCATTAGAGTAGACATATACTAACAATAGCACAGATAATTGATTGAAGTTACAATAAATCTCAGTCTCACACTTACTATGAGCAACAAAAGTAAACTAGTTTTTAAAAAGAAGAACAAAAAGAATAGACATAATTTTCAGAATTCACATATATTATAACACTATGACAATTAAAAAGTTCTAGGTAGAGACATATTGCTGGACTTGAAGACAGTCAATAAAAAAACACACACATATTGGAATTTAGTCTATATTTAAGTTGGCATTTCAATTGATATGAACTCCAGTGAATTCAGAGTGATGTGAACTTTAGTAACTAATGTTAGGGCTTTGAATCTCCCTGTTAAAAAAAAAAAGTGTATCTCACAAGGTGCAAGAAATTATAATCCAAATGGTTGAAAGATACAAACAAAGCTAGGAAAAATATTTGAGAAATAATTAAAATGGGTTTATAGCTTATGTAGGAACAGTTTTTAAGCAAAGCACAAAAAGCAAATTTATTTTAAAAAATGTATTTAAAATTTCTAAATGACAAAACTTCCTCTAAACCAAATATTTTTTAAAGTGGCCAATGGGAGTAAATATTTATATCTTGTAAATTGATCATATAAACATTAGTAACCCAAGTTTTTCTATTTTGCT
>NW_027531237.1:0-863 GCF_008692635.1 Crocuta crocuta | reverse complement strand
TTTCTAGGATCCTCACAATGACTGGCTCACAGAGCCCTGGATTTACCCATTCAGATCACATATTTTTGAGCAGCTACCATGTAGTAGGCTCTGCTCTGAGCTCAGTGAATTAATTTGAATGGGCTAAAGGTCACTACCATCATGGATTTTATGTAATGGCAGAGGAGAAAGCCAATAAATATTTAACAATGAAAACATTTCTGACAACAATAAGTACTCTGAAAAGAAAAATACACCTGGTNAGAGAGAACTGGATTCACCTGACTTCAGTTCAAGCGTGTAGGGAGCTCTCCCTGAGATGGTGACATTGAGTTGAGGCCAGACTGATGACAGAAGCCAGCCATGTGAAGGATGTAAGGGACAAATGTTGTAAGGAGAGAGAACAAGATAAAGGCCAAGTGTAGAAGAAGTTTACTAGTGTCAGGGACAGAAGGAAGGCAGGAGACACTGGCATGCAGGGAGCAAGTTGGGGAGTGCTCTCCGTCACCACTACCATGTTTCCATCACTCAGGGAATGCCCAACGTGGCCCCATCACCAGTGCTCAGTAGTTCTTAATGTCAGTACCTTTGACTTATTTATTTGTTTGTTTGTTTGTTTGTTTTATGATTACAGGTATATATTTAGGTAAAGAATATTTTTTTAAGTTTTCATTTAAATTATAGTTAGCATATAGTGCAATATAAGTTTCAGAAGTACAGTATAGTGATTAACACGACCATATGCTACCTGGTGCTCATCTTACATGTGCACTTCTTAATCCTGGGACTTATTCATATAAACGTTTACATACATTGAAATTTGATATAATATTTTCTCATTAATGACATGATAGTTTTCAATATCTTCATCTGGTAGTTCATTT
>NW_027531236.1:0-609 GCF_008692635.1 Crocuta crocuta | reverse complement strand
AGAGATAGAAAATCTGAACAGACCTATAACTAGTAAAGAAATTGAATCAGTTATCAAAATCTCCCAACAAATAAGAACCCTGGGCCAGATGGCTTTCCTAGGGATTCAACCAGACATTTAAAACAGAATTAGTACCAATTCCTCTCATAATACTCCAAAAAATAGAACTCGAAGGAAAACTTCCGGACTCATTTTACGAATCCAGCATCACTTTGATCCCCAAGCCAGACACAGACCCAGCAAAAAAACAAAAAACAAAAAAAAAAACAAAAAAAAAACAAAANAACCCTACAGGCCAATATCCTTGATGAATACAGATGCAAAAATCCTAAACAAGATACTTGCAAATTGAATTCAACAGGATATAGAAAGAATTATCTACCATGATCAAGTGTGATTCATTCCTGGGTTACAGGGCTGGTTCAATATTAATGAATCAATCAATGTGATACATCACATTAACAAAAGAAAAAATAAAAACCATATGATCCTGTCAATAAATGCAGAAAATGCATTTGACAAAATATACCATCACTTCTTATTAAAACCCTGGAGAAAGTCAGCATAGAAGGAACTTACTTATACATCATAAAAGCCATCTATGAGAAG
>NW_027531235.1:0-1727 GCF_008692635.1 Crocuta crocuta | reverse complement strand
ACAAGGGATGAAGAAGGGCATTATATAATAATTACATGGTCTATCAATCAGGAAGTGCTAACAATTTTAAATGTCTACGCACCGAACATGGTATCACCTAAATGTATAAAACAATTAATCACAAACAGAAACAAATTTATGGATAAGAATGTGCTACTAGCAGGGGACTTTAATACTCCCCTTATAGCAATGGATAGATCAACTAGACAGAAAATCACTAGAGAAACAATGGACTTGATTGACACTTTGGACCAGATGGATTTGACAGATATATTTACAACTCTACATCCTGAGGCCAGGAATTCACTTTCTTCTGAAGTGCACATGGCACATTCTCCAAGATCAATCACATACTGGGACATAAAACAGCCCTCAATAAATATGAAAGAATTGAGATCATACCATGCACACGTTTAGATCACAATGGTATGAAACTTGAAATCAATCACAGGAAGGAGTCTGGAAAACCTCCAAAGGCATGGAGGTTAAAGAACACCCTACTAAAGAATGAATGGGCCAATCAGGCAATTAGAGAAGAAATGGAAACAAAGCAAAATGAAAATGCAACAATGGAAACTCTATGGGATGCAGCAAAGGCATTCCTAAGAGGAAAGTACATTGCACTCCAGGCCTATTTCAAGAAATTAGAAAAAGCGCAAGTGCAAAATCTAACAGCGCACCTAAAGGAACTTGAAGGAGAAGACAAATAATAAAAATTAGGGCAGAAATAAACAATATAGAAATGAATTTAAAAAAAAAACAGTTGAACAGATCAACAAATACAAGAGTTAGTTTTTAAATAAAAAAATTGACAAACCTCTAGCCAGGCTTCTCAAGAAGGAAAAAGAGAGCACTCAAATAGACAAAATCATGAATGAAAAAGGACTCATTACAAAGCCGTCAGAAATACAAGCAATTATCAGGGAATACTATGAAAAATTATATGCCAATAAATTTGACAACGTAGAAGAAATGGACAAATTCCTAAACACACACTCACTAACAAAATGTACGCAAGAAGAGACAGAAAATCTGAACAGACCCATAACTAGTGAGGAAATCGAATCAGATATCAAAAATCTCCCAACAAATAAGAGTCATGTGCCAGATTTCTTCCCTGGGGAATTCTTCCAGACATTTAAAACAGAATTAGTACCCATTCTTCTCAAGCTACTCCAAAAAACAGAAATAAAAGGAAAACTTCCGGACTCATTTTACAAAGCCAGCATCACTTTGATTCCCAAGCCACACAGAGACACAACAAAAAAAGAGAACTTCAGGCCAATATCCTTGATGAATACGGACGCAAAAATCCTCAACAAGGTACTTGCAAATAGAATTCAACAGCACATAAAAAGAATTATCCACCATGATCAAGTGGGATTCCAGGGCNTGGTTCAATATTCGCAAATCAATCAATGTGATACATCACCTCAACAAAAGAAAAGATAAAAACCATATGATCCCGTCGATAGATGCAGAAAAAGCATTTGACAAGATACAGCATCCCTTCTTAATAAAGATTCTCAGAGCAAAATAAGTCAGGCAGAGAAGGACAGCTACCATATGTTTACACGTATAGGAGGATTAGCAGGAACTTAACGGAGGACCGTGGGGGAGAAGAAGGGAGAAAACGGGGGGAGGGGATGGTAGGCAAACCATGAGAGACTCTTGAATGATGAGAACAAACTGGATACTGATGGGTATAGGGGAGAGGGGAAGGAGGG
>NW_027531234.1:0-515 GCF_008692635.1 Crocuta crocuta | reverse complement strand
TCAGTATTACTTGGAAAATAAAATATAACAACCACAGAAAATAAAAATGTAAATAGAAAGCTAACCAAAATGATGAAACGGAAGAACTCTCCTCCAAAGATATTCCAGGAAGAAATGACAGNCAGGAAGAAATGACAGCTTAAGAATTGCTCAAAACAGATATATGCAACATAACTGAACAAGAATTTAGAAGAATAATCATAAAATTAATCACCAGGCTTGAAAAAAGCATGGAGGACATCAGAGAAAATATGCCTACAAACACCATGGAGCTTAAAAATAGTTATGATGAAATAAAAAATGTAATAGGTGGAGGTGTTCAGTGAATGGATTGAAGAGGCAGAAAGGAGAATAAGTGATTTAGAAGACACAGTTATAGAAAAAGAAGAAGCTGAGAAAAAAAAAGAGATAAACTGATCCAGCAACATGAAAGAAGAGTTTGAGAACTCAGCGATACAATTAAATGACAAAATATCCGTATCACAGGAATCCCAGAAGAGGAAGAGAGAGGGAAA
>NW_027531233.1:365-535 GCF_008692635.1 Crocuta crocuta | reverse complement strand
ACGAACCGTGAGATCATGACCTGAGCCGAAGTAGGACGCTTAACCCACTGGGCCACCCAGGCGCCCCTTATGTATTTATTTTTGAAAGAGAGAGAGTGAAAGCAAGTGGGTAAGGGGGAGAGAGAGAGAGAGGGAGAGAGAGAGAGAGAGAGAATCCGAAGTAGGCTCCC
>NW_027531233.1:0-159 GCF_008692635.1 Crocuta crocuta | reverse complement strand
TCTCTTGGCCCCTTTCTCCTGTTTGTAAGTTTCTATATTCTCAGGCTCTCCTTTTCACTCCCTCTTGCTTTCTCCATGAGCACAGGTTATATACTTCCTCCCTGTACTTTATTCTGTGTTTTCTCAGGCCTTGCATTATGTTCCTTTACTAGCTTCGGT
>NW_027531232.1:0-586 GCF_008692635.1 Crocuta crocuta | reverse complement strand
TAGATAAGTGATTTTCATTTTTGTAAGTTATTTAGAGGTATAGAGTTAGTTTTACAGTTTCCCTACTTCTTACCCCATTTTATTTTATTTTTTAAGTGTTCATTTTTTGGGGCAGGGAAGGGCAGAGAAAGACATACACAGAATCTGAAGCAGGCTCCAGGCTCTGAGCTGTCAGTCCAGCGCCGACGTGGGGCTCAAATCCATAAACGTGAGATCATNTAAGTTGGGTGCTTAACTGACTGAGCCACCCAAGGCCTCCTACCCATTTAAGAATGTCTTAGGCTAGGGTTGCCTGGGTGGCTCAGTTGGTTAAGCATCCAACTTAGGCTCAGATCATGATGCTGACAGCTCAGATCTTGGAGACTGCTTTTGATTCTGTCTTTCCCTCTGTCTTGTCCACCCCCCCCAGTTCTCTGTGTCTCTGTCTCCTAAAAATAAATAAACAGTAAAAAATCTTTTTTTAAAAATGTCATAGGCTACAGTCTTGGTTTTTGGCTTCAATAGATAACGTTTACAAGACTAGATGAATTCTGCTTCCATTATAACTCTGAAAAATCACACTTTTTATTTTGAATAATGCTTTTTA
>NW_027531231.1:0-519 GCF_008692635.1 Crocuta crocuta | reverse complement strand
TAATCCTTTGGCTTTTGTCACAGGAGCGCCATCAATATTTTTCTCGACACCTGAGGATTAGAATCTCTTGTTGTGTTTGTGTTTGTGTCTGTGAGGGGGGGGGAAGAGAGAGAGGTATAAACAGCAGCAGAAACATTGTGTAAGGTCCTAGTGAGTCGTCTACTTTTAGAAGTGTGACTTCAGCATTCCTCGCAGTGACTGTNTGTTCTTCTCCCACATGAATGACCACCCAATAAGCCTATGTATTAAACAGAATATCAGTCTTTCCTCTTACTCTATACATAAAGGGGATGACACTTGGTTGAAATACAACCAATATTTGCAAGGTAAGAGTTATACTCGAGCTTAGTGTCAGTCACATAGTCCTTTGCAATTGAGACACATGATTTAATCTGAGACTCACAGATAGGTCCAGGATGCGATCCACGATCCACGACTGCTTTAACGAGGGCTCCAGTCCAATAATCTTGTACATTATGCCAATCTGCTAAACTGACTTCTGTTGGTCAAATCTTTAGC
>NW_027531230.1:0-498 GCF_008692635.1 Crocuta crocuta | reverse complement strand
GAATCCCACTTGATCTTGGTGGATAATTCTTTTTATGTTCTGTTGCATTTGATTTGCAAGTATCATGTTGAGGATTTTTCCATCCGTATTCATCAAGAATATTGGCCTGCTGTTCTCTTTTTTTGCTGGGTCTCTGTCTGGCTTGGGAATGAAAGTGATTCTGGCTTTGTAGAATGAGCCTGGAAGTTTTCCTTCAATTTCTATTTTGCAATAGCTTGAGAAGAATGGGTATTAACTCTGATTTAAATGTCTGGTAAAATACCCCAGGGAAGCCATCTGGCCCAGGGCTCTTATTTGTCAGGAGATGTAGATTACTGATTCAATTTCTTCACTAGTTATGGGTCTGTTCAGATTTTCTATCTCTTCCCATGTGAGTTTTGGTAGTGTGTGTGTGTATAGGAATTTGTCCATTTCTTCTAGGTTGACCAGTTTGTTGGCATATAATTTTTCATATATTCCCTGATAATTGTTTGTATTTCTGAGGGGTTGGTTGTAATA
>NW_027531229.1:0-527 GCF_008692635.1 Crocuta crocuta | reverse complement strand
AACAATATAGAAACCAAAGTAACAGTTGAACAGATCAATGAAACCGAGAGTTGGTTCTTTANTTCTTTATGAAAATAAACAAAATTGACAAACCTCTAGCCAGGCTTCTCAAAAAGAAAAGAGAGAGCACACAGACAAAATCATGAATGAAAACGGACTTATCACAACCTATCCCTCAGAAAGACGAGCAATTATCAGGGAATACTATGAAAAACCGTATGACAACAAAATGGACAACATAGAAGAAATGGACAAATTTCTAAACACACACTCGCTACCAAAATTAACACCAGAAGAGATAGAAAACCTGAACAGACCCATAACAAGTGAGGAAATCGAATCAGTTACCAAAAGTCTCCCAACAAATAAGAGCTCGGGGCCAGATAGCTTCCCTGGGGAATTCTACCAGATATTTAAAACAGAAGTAATACCCATTCTTCTCAAACTACTCCAAAAAATAGAAATTGTATGAAAACATTTTGGACTCATTTTATGAAGCCACCATCACTTTGATTCCCAAGCCAGAC
>NW_027531228.1:0-503 GCF_008692635.1 Crocuta crocuta | reverse complement strand
ACCTTCCATGCTGGAAAAGCCTGCAAGGATTCTTGGCCCCGGGTCCGAGCCGGTCTCGGACAGAGGACTCTGCTCCCCATGGGGCCAGAGGCTGGGCTAGGGTAAGGGCGGCGTCTGGGGGAGAGGCCAGGGCCGAAGCATCACCAGTCCCGCAGTCTCCCGGGAAGGCTGAAGTGAGAACCCATGCACGGGGCAGGTCTAGGTGCAGGCTTCTGGGGAATCTGAGGGGTAGGGCTAGGGTTAGGGGGTGGCAGAACGCTAGCGCTAGGGTTAGGGCCCAAGCCCGGGACGCTCCAGGACTCAGTCCGCCAGCAGTGGTGGTCCACCCGGACGGCTGGGTTGAGGGCGGGTGGCACGATGCCAGCCAGCCTGAGCGTTTGGGTTCCAGGGCCCACCTCCTCAAGGGGCCCGGCTATGGTGGGTCATCCAGAAAGCCGTGGTGCCGCCGTGTCGGGTGGTGTTCGACCTTCCATGCTGGAACAGCCTGCAATGATTCGTGGCCC
>NW_027531227.1:0-552 GCF_008692635.1 Crocuta crocuta | reverse complement strand
AGGATTTCTTGTAGAGTTGGTTTAGTGGTGACAAATTCTTTCAATCTTTGTTTAGTTGGAAAGACTTTGATCTCTCCTTCTATCTGCATGACAGGCATGGTGGATATTGGATTCTTGGTTGCATAATTTTTCCCTTCATCACATTGAAGATATCCTGCCATTCCTTTCTGGCCTGCCNGTTTCAGTAGATAGGTCTGTCACCACTCTGATAGGTTTCCATTTATATGTTAGGGCCCTTTTCTCCCTATCTGTTTTCAGAATTCTCTCTTTGTCCTTCTATTTAGCCAGTTTCACTATGATAGGTCATGCAGAAGATCGATCAAGTTACATCTGAGGTGAGTTCTCTGTGCTCCTTGGGTTTCAGTTTCTGTTTCCTTCCCCAGATTGGGGAACATTCTCTGCTATAATTTGTTCCAGGACTACTTCAGCACCTTTCCCTCTCTCTACCTCTTCTGGAATTCCTATAATATGGATATTATTCCATTTGATTGTATCGCTGAGCTCTCTAACTCTCCTTTCTTGTTCCTGGATCAGTTTATCTCTCTTTTTCTC
>NW_027531226.1:0-849 GCF_008692635.1 Crocuta crocuta | reverse complement strand
TCCTAGTGTATGTGTTAACAGTTTATTCCTGAAGGTCACATTGAAGGAAAGAAAAAAACACGTTCAGGGAGGTGGTGGGAATATTGGCTATTGGTAGAATCTTGTACCGCTCAAGCTTTCCATAGGACAAACTATACCCCTATAGGCATGATAACTTAAAATTTTGAAGTCACAGTCTTTCAGTCTTTGCATTGGAATTTGGATCACAAAGAGTACGCTATGGGAGTAGGTAGGAATATGCTAGAATAGCCTCATTCGATAACTGTCAATGTGTCCAGTGTCAAGAATTGTGTTCTCTATGTTGTCTTCTAGGAGTTTTACAATTTCAAGTCTTATGTTTTCATGTTAATCTATTTCAAGTTAATTTGTGTGAGTAGTGTAATATAAGGCTCCAGTTTCATTTCTCTGAATGTATTTACCCAGTTTTCTCTGGACGATTTATTAAAGAGACTATGTTTCCCTGTGAATGTTCTTGGTTCCGTTTTTAAATATTAGAGTTCATGGTCAACTTACTGTCCATCAGAGGGTTCATACTGGTGAGAAACTCTATGTATGTACAAAATGTGGGAAGGCCTTTAGACAGTGTACAGCCTTACTCAACATCAGAAGCTCAATATTGCCGACAAACTATATGAATATAAAGAATGTGGGAAGGCCTTTCTGTGTGGCTCTGCCCTTCGAGTATATAACTAACTCCCTACTGGTGAGAAACCATATGAATTTGAGCAATGTGAGAAGCCTTTCGTGACGGTTATCATCTTATTATTCATCATAGACTTCATCCTGGAGAGAAACCTTATGAATGTAAGGAATTTGGGAAGGCCTTGAGTCATTATTCCAAACTTATTT
>NW_027531225.1:313-516 GCF_008692635.1 Crocuta crocuta | reverse complement strand
AGGGGGTCGACAACCACCAGGACGCGGTCCTGGGCTGAACTGCTGCGACCCTGGTGGAGCGACGACTCTCCAAACGTGTTCAACGCGGAAACTGCACGGAAATACAAGCGGCAGCTCCACTGCGTGATCATTAAACGCAGGTGAACAAAAGGTTTTAAAAGACACGTCTCAGGCGGTTCCGCGCGCCGGGCCTTCTCTCTAGA
>NW_027531225.1:0-150 GCF_008692635.1 Crocuta crocuta | reverse complement strand
GATCCGGGGCGGAGAAAAGCGAGGTGTCCTCAAAGGCGCTTCCCCGGTAACGGCCAGAGCAGGGGCGGTGGGGAGGGGAGACGCGGAGCCCCCGCTGTCCCCCGAGGCCGCGCCGACAGGGCCGCCCCTCCCCACGACAGACCCCGCACT
>NW_027531224.1:0-566 GCF_008692635.1 Crocuta crocuta | reverse complement strand
ACCCATTCTTCTCAAGCTATTCCAAAACATAGAAATCGAAAGAAACCTTCCAGACTCTTTTCATGAAGCCAGCATCACTTTGATTCCCAAGGCAGACAGAGACTCAACAAAAAATAAAAGAAAAGAAAAAAAAAAGAGAGAGAGAGAGAACTACAGGCCAATATCCTTGAGGAATACAGATGCAAATATCCTCAACAAGATACTTGCAAATCAAAAGCAACAGCACATGAAAAGAATTATCCACCATGATGAAGTGGGAATCATGCTNGGTTACAGGGCTCGTTCAATATTCGCAAATCAATCAATGTGATACATCACATAAACAAAAGAAAAGATAAAAACAATATGATCATGTCAATAGATGCAGAAAAATCAGTTGACAAAATGCAGCATCCCTTCTTAATAAAGACCCTCAAGAAAGTTGGGATAGAAGGAACTTACTTAAACATCATAAAAACCATTTACGAGAAGGCATCAGCTAACATAATCCTCAACGGGAAAAAAATGAGAGCTTTCCCCCTTGCGATCAGGAACACGACAGGGATGTCCACTCTCACCACTGCTGT
>NW_027531223.1:0-467 GCF_008692635.1 Crocuta crocuta | reverse complement strand
AAACCCATGACATGAATAAAACCCACAAAAATACTTTCAGCATCCGATGATGTCTACACTACAGACTCTTTCTGGGCCATCCATTTTAATGAAGAATAGACTCAGATTGTACAAGCAAAAGCATATGAAATTTTGTCCTATATTAATATTAGTAATGGAAAAAGTGGGCTCTAACGTCATCAGGTTGGTTGGAGATCATCTTAACTGCAGCATGGGNCATGGGCATGGAGATGTTTAGCAGGATATGTTTCTCTGCCCCTCAGAAGCCCCACAATATATGTATTGAAACAGATAAGGAACATTTGGGTAATTATGAGTCCTTCAGCATGATTTTTCCAGAAGCCTTGCCCTAAAATGAAAATTGTTTGGACATCTACAGCTGCGAAGAATTTGTTTGGATCTTTCTTAATTTTTGTGGTAAGTGAAATGGGCTTATTTTATCTTTGCTGCCTCCCAAATACCTTTCT
>NW_027531222.1:0-497 GCF_008692635.1 Crocuta crocuta | reverse complement strand
CCAAGCCAGACAGAGACCCAGCAAACAAAGAGAACTACAGGCCAAGGTCCTTGAAGAATACAGATGCAAAAATCCTCAACAAGATACTTGCAAATCGAATCCAACACCATATAAAAAGAATTATCCACCATGATCAAGNTCAAGTAGGATTCATTCCTGCATTGCAGGGCTGGTTAAGTATTCACAAAATCAATGTGATACATCACATTAACAAAAGAAAAGAATCATATGATCCTATCAACAGATGCAGAAAAAAGCATTTAACAATATACAGCATCTTTTAATAAAAACCCTGGAGAAAGTCGGTATAGAAGGAACTTACTTAAACATCATAAAAGCCATTTATGAAAAGCCCACAGCTAATATCCTCCTCAATGGGGAAAAACTGAGAGCTTTCCCCTTGAGATCAGGTACATGACAGGGATGGCCACATTCACCAGTGTTGTTTAACAAAGTGCTGGAAGTCCTAGCATCAGCAAACAGAAAACAAAAGGAAA
>NW_027531221.1:0-543 GCF_008692635.1 Crocuta crocuta | reverse complement strand
AAAAGACATAGGGTAGCAGAATGGATAAAAAAACAAAATCCATTTTTTTTCTGTCTAAAAGAAACTCATTTTAGTCTGGAGGACATCCTCAGACTGAAAGTAAGGGGATGGAGAAATATCTATCATTCTACAGGAAATTAAAAAAAACAAAGCTGGAGTGCCTATACTTATATCAGACAAACTGGACATTAAAGTAAAGACAGTAACAAGGGATAAAGAAAGGCATTATATAATAATTAAAGGGTCTATCCATNGTCTATCCATCAGGAAGAGCTAATAGTTATAAATGTCTACACACCAAATATGGGAGCACCTAAATACATAAAATCATGCTGGGAGAACTGGACAGCAACATGAAGAAGAATGAAACTACATAATTTTCTCACACCATACACAAAAATAAACTCAAAATGGATAAAGGACCTGAACGTGAGACAGGAAACCATCGAAACTCTACAGGAGAAAGCAGGAAACAACCTCCTTGACGTCCACCGCACAAATTTCTTACTTGACACATCACCAAAAGCAAAAGAATCAAGAGCA
>NW_027531220.1:385-535 GCF_008692635.1 Crocuta crocuta | reverse complement strand
GCCATAGAGGGACCCGGTTTTCCTCACTCCAGCGGAATCCGGCTCGGCGCACCCGGCAGGCAAGGCCCCGCCCATGCGCACCAGCCTGACCCAGAGAAGGAAGCAGCGATTCTGACTCCGCCCCCAGAGCTCGGCAGGGGGCCTGGAATC
>NW_027531220.1:0-136 GCF_008692635.1 Crocuta crocuta | reverse complement strand
CCCTGCCTGAGAGGTGCCCTCCTCCCTTTTTTTTTTTTTTCTTTTTCTGTTTCCTTTTTTTCTCCTTTTTTTTTTCTTTTCTTTTTTTTTCTTTTTCTTTCTCCCCCCCCCCTTTTTTTTTTCTCTTTCTTTTTTT
>NW_027531219.1:0-563 GCF_008692635.1 Crocuta crocuta | reverse complement strand
AAAGACCCTTGAGAAAGTTGGGATAGAAGGAACTTACTTAAACATAATAAGAGCTACTTATGAAGAGCCCATAGCTAATATTATGCTTAATGGGGAAAATCTGAGAGCTTTCCCCTCTGGGATCAGGAAGACAACAGGGTTACCCACTCTCACCTCTGTTGTTTAACATAGTGCTGGAAGTCTTAGCATCAGCAATCAGACAACAAAAGGATATACAAAGCATNGAAATAAAAGGCATCAGAATTGGCAAAGAAGAAGTCAAACTTCCACTTTTCACAGATGACATGATACTCTACATGGAAAACCCGACAGACTCCACCTGAACTGAACTGATCCATGAATTCAGCAAAGTTGCAGGGTACAAAATCAATTTACAGAAATCGGTTGCATTTTTATACATCAATAATAAAGCAACAGAAAGAGAAATCAAGAAACTGATTCCATTCACAATTGCACCAAAAATCACAAAATATCTAGTAATAAACCTAACCAGAGATATAAAAGATCAGTATGATGTCGGGGCGCCTGGGTGGCTTAGTCTGTTAAGCGTCCGACTTTTGCTT
>NW_027531218.1:0-576 GCF_008692635.1 Crocuta crocuta | reverse complement strand
TCTCCCTCCCTCTCTGTTTGTAACTATTTTTCCCCTTCCCTTCCCACATGGACTTAAGTTTCTCAGAATCCACATATGAGTAAAAACATGATATCTGTCATTCTCTGACTGACTTATTGCACTCAGCATAATACCTTCCAGTTCCATCTACATTGCTGCAAATGGCATGATTTCATTCTTTNCCGAGTCGTATTTCATTGTATATATAAATCATATCTTCTTTATCCATTCATCAGTTGATGGATATTTAAGCTCCTTCCATAATTTGGCAGTGAACAAATAAAATCTAAAATAGAAATAAAATATGGGGCACCTGAGTGGCTCAGTCGGTTAAGCGTCCAACTTCAGCTCAGGTCATGATCTCACGGTTTGTGGGTTCGAGCCCCGCGTCGGGCTCTGTGCTGACAGCCAGCTCAGAGCCTGGAGCCTGTTTCAGATTCTGTGTCTCCCTCTCTGACCCTCCCCTGCTCACGCTGTGTGTCTTTCTCTCTGAGAAATAAATAAAATATTTAAAAATAAATAAATACAAATAAAATTTAAAATACAATAAATATGTGCAAAAGAATATTTTGCACA
>NW_027531217.1:230-588 GCF_008692635.1 Crocuta crocuta | reverse complement strand
GGGCACCTGGCTGGCTCAGTTGTTTGAGCGTCCAGCTCAGCTCAGGTCATGATCTCGTGGTTGGTGGGTTCCAGCCCCATGTTGGGCTCTGTATTGATATCTCAGAACCTGGAGCCTCCTTCAGATTCTGTATCTCCTTCCCTTTCTGCCCCTCCCCTCCTCCTCTCCCTTTCAAATATAAACATTTAAAAATATTAAAAAATAAAATAAAACTAGACTTCCTAGAACATAAAGCTCCAGATATGATTTTACTAGGGTGAAATACACTAGGACACTACTTTCCTGTATTGGTGTGGATGTTAGATCTCCATAAATTATATCCAGAGTTGGAATAATCCTTTAGAAAGAGATACACACT
>NW_027531217.1:0-202 GCF_008692635.1 Crocuta crocuta | reverse complement strand
TACTTGAGGATTTATTCAAGAGGAATGTTGTTGAAATGATTATTCCCAGTCTATGCTTGCGATTTTGATACTTTAAATCCTGAAAGGAAGTAAAGTATCAAAGTCTAAGTAAAGTATCAAATTTTAAGTAAAGTATCAAATTTAAGTAAAAAGGAATATATTTATCCTCCAGCATAAAATACTAAAAAAGCAGACAAAATAC
>NW_027531216.1:0-558 GCF_008692635.1 Crocuta crocuta | reverse complement strand
AAAATATATGGAAACAAACAAAAATGAAAACACAACAATCCAAACTCTTTGGTATGCGGCAAAGGCAGTCCTAAGAGGAAAGGACATTGCACTCCAGGCCTATTTCAAGAAATTAGAAAAAGCGCAAATACAAAACTAACAGCGTACCTAAAGGAACTAGAAGGAGAGCTACTAGAGCACTCCAAACCCAGTAGAAGAAGAGAAATAATAAAGATNATAATAAAGATAAGGGCAGAAATAAACAATATAGAATAAAAAAAAACAGTTGAACAGACCAATGAAACCAAGAGTTGTTTTTTTGAAAAAATAAACAAAATTGAAAACCATCTAGTCAAGCTTCTGAAAAAGAAAAGAGACAGCACTCAAATAGACCAAATCCTGAATGAAAATGGACTTATTACAACCAATCACTCAGAAATACAAGCAATTATCAGGGAATACTACAAAAAATTACATGCCATCTAACTGGACAAACTAGAAGAATTGGACAAATTCCTAAACACACACTCACTGCCAAAATTCAAATGGGAAGAGATAGAAAATCTGAAGAGACCCATA
>NW_027531215.1:0-515 GCF_008692635.1 Crocuta crocuta | reverse complement strand
TTCTGCATCTATTGACAGGATCATATGGTTTTTATATTTTCTTTTTTTAATGTGATGTGTCACATTGATTAATTTGCAAATATTGAACCAGCCCTGTAACCCAGGAATGAATCCCACATGGTCTTGGTGGATAATTTTTTATGTGCTGTTGGATTCGATCTGCAAGTGTCTTTNTGCAAGTGTCTTTTTGAGGATTTTTGCATCCATATTCAACAAGGATATTGGCCTGTAGTTCCATTTGTTCTGCTGGATCTCTGTCTGGCTTGGGAATGAGAGTGATGCTGGCTTCACAAAATGAGTCTGGAAGTTTTCCTTCATTTTCTATTTTTTGTAATAGCTTGGGAAGAATTGGTATTAATTCTGTTTTAAATATCTGGTAGAATTCCCCAGGGAAGTCATCAGGTCCAGGGCTCTTATTTTTTCATAGATTTTTGATAACTGATTCGATTTCTTCAATTTTTATGGTTCTGCCAGATTTTCTATCTCTTCCCGTGTGAATTTTGGTAGTGAGTGTG
>NW_027531214.1:315-544 GCF_008692635.1 Crocuta crocuta | reverse complement strand
TGTGAAATTTAGATTTACAATCTTTGGCCCAGTGAAAGCCCTTTTCACACTTAGGACATATAGTCCTGGGTCTGTTGATATTATTTATCACCTGAGGAACAGGTGTAGTTGGCAGAGAGGTATTTGCCTTTTTTGTGGGGCAGTCCCTACTGAAATGACCCATTTGCCCACAAGAATAGCAATTAAACCTTGAGGGAGGTTTTTCACTCTTAGTACCTCCTGACTGCCC
>NW_027531214.1:0-230 GCF_008692635.1 Crocuta crocuta | reverse complement strand
CATTGTTTGACATAATCAGTTAAGGTGCCAGTTTTTCTTATGGGTCGTAATAAAGACTGGCAGGTAGAAGAGGCATTTTCAAATGCTAGTTGTTTAATGAGAATGTCCGCTGCCTCATCATTAGTTATCACTCTACTAACAGCTTGTATGAGTCTAGATACAAAATCCTCATAACTTTCATCCGGTCGTTGTCGGATTTCTCCCAAGGTAGCAGCCCTGCCTGTTGCAAT
>NW_027531213.1:0-509 GCF_008692635.1 Crocuta crocuta | reverse complement strand
AATGGCGGCAGGCGCGCCGCTACTCTGAAGTCCAGCCGCCAGGAGTCGCACAAAGAAGCAGTCTGTGCGCTCAGCCCCCCCGGGGACCAGTTGGCGTGAGGGGACCTGGCGTGCAGGTATTTGGCACGTACGGTCTTTCTATGCACCGAGCAGAGGTTTTTCTCCCCCGAGCGGAGGTTTTTCTGTTTCAGACTCTCTCCTTTTCCCCTCTTGCTCCCCGGAGAGGGTAGAGGGGGATCGCCTCCCACCATGGAGTCTCCGATCCCGGCCCGATTTTATCTTCCCCTGTTCGCACTCACGTTAGAAGGCNNNGTTAGAAGGCTCTCTCAGTGGATTCTGCATCCTTTTTCTCCCAATCTCTCAGGTTTTGTAAGGTTTCCAATGGCTTCAGAACTTTTCTGTGTGATGTATGGGCGGGAGTGCAAGTACAGAGCTCCCTACTTCTCCGCCATCTTGCCCCCTCGATCTGATTTGCTCATTTTAGCCACTCTGACTGGTGTGAGGTGGTA
>NW_027531212.1:0-810 GCF_008692635.1 Crocuta crocuta | reverse complement strand
ACCAAACAGTGATATGCAGAAGAATGTAACTCCACCACTTTCTTACAACGTAAACAAAAACACACTCAAAATGGTCGAATGACCTAACTGTGGGACAGAAATCCATCAAAATCCTTGAAGAGAACGTAGGCAGCAACCTCTTTGACCGCAGCCACAGCAACTTCTTACTAGATATGTCTGTGGAGGCAAGGGAAATAAAAACACAAATGAACTATTGGGACCTCATCAAGATAAAAATTTTCTGCACAGTGAAGGAAACAATCAACAAAACTAAAAGGCAAACTAAAGAATGGGAGAAGATATTTGCAAATAACATATTGGATAATAGGTTAGTATCTGAAACCTATAAAGGACTTAACAAACTCAATACCCAAAAAACAAATAATCCAGTGAAGAGATTGGCAGAAGACATGAATAGACACTTCTCCAAAGATGACATTCAGATGACTAACAGACACATGAAAGGATGCTCAACCTCACTTGTCATCAGATAAGTGTAAGTCAAAACCACAATGAGATACCACCTCACACTGGTAAGTGTGGCTAAACTTGACAACTTAGGAAACAACCGATGTTGGTGAGGATGCAGAGACAGCGGAACCCTTTTGCACTGTTGGTAGGAATGCAAACTGGTGCATGCATTATGGAAAACAGTATGGAGATTTCAAAAAAATTAAAAAATAGATCTATCCTACAACCCAGAAATTGCATGAGTAGGTATTTATTCAAAGAGTGACATGCACCCCAATGTTTATAGCAGTTCTGGCAACAATAGCCAAATTATGGAAAGCGCTCAAATGTTCATCGACT
>NW_027531211.1:0-868 GCF_008692635.1 Crocuta crocuta | reverse complement strand
ATGGGCAGAGCTAAAACATGGATATTTACACCAGAAATCAAGGTCCATTTGTGTTTTGTTATCTGGAACTTCAGCCCATTTTTCCAGAGGACCAATTTACCCTATAAATTGTACTGTACTCAGGCCGAGAAGTACCTCTGCATGAAAATGCATTAGCTGAACACAATTAACATGTGTAGGTTACCTGTTTCTCTAAGAGCATGATTTTCCTTGTCCTCTGTTGGACCTCAAGATCTCCATCGCCCCATGTGTCTCTGTGCCCATGGATAGCACTTCCAGAGAGGAGAAGNAAGCACATCGGGCACAGGTAGGGGCTCAGAGGCAGAGCTTTGAGCCACAAAGGCTATGATTCCATGTGTGGATACTGGGATTTCCATCCTTTCTCATTCTGCAGTTCTTCACATACAAATACGCAGCCTCTAGTGGAGGGGGAAGAGGAGTGGAGGGTGATCCTGGACTTAGATGCCTTCCTATCTATCTGGAACATGCTAGTTTGTTAATTTGGTATGAAGTCCATAAAACTTCTACCAAAATGCCCCTTGCTGTTCTACATTTCCAGACATGTGGGGACACTAGTTTATCCCCAAAACATCAATTCACCCCCTCAAAGCTGTAAGCAGAACCTAAAGTATGGGTAGAGATTTTGGTGCGGATTCTGCCCTCTTGGAACCTGGTGGCGGGAGATGAGCACTGCTGCTTTGGGTTTCTGCTTTTTGCCGGTGTCGGTACTTTGTCCTGTCCTATGACCACAGCGCTCATTTCTGTTCCGCAGGGCATTATGTATGCAAAAGGGCCTGATCCTGTCCCTGAATCGCCTTGCAGGCCTACCCCATGGACCGCTCTTCATCATCAATCATGGGCCATATGG
>NW_027531210.1:314-847 GCF_008692635.1 Crocuta crocuta | reverse complement strand
TATTCTTCATAACTTGCATTAATGTTATATATATGAGATATCCTTCTGTCTATATAAAACGTCTTTTAATAAAAAATTACTACATCGAAAAAGAAAAAAAGAATACTTCTAGTGACATTTAATTGTTTTGAGGCAAAATCTATCCCTCAAACTGAAGATTTTGGTCAATCTAGTACAAATTTAACAGAAATCATACAAAGTATTTTAAAGCTTGGAGGAATTTTACAAAATCAATCTAATGATTCCCATTTCTACACAAAGGGCAAATCCTTACACAAATTAAGAAAATTAATTCAAAGTCCCCAAATAATTCTTCAGTTTAAAGACAATATGTGGAGCACCTGGGTGGCTCAGTTGGTTGAGCATCCCACTCAGGTTCAGGTCATGATCTCACAGTTTGTGGTTAGAGCCCCGTGTTGGGCTCAGTGCTGACAGCTCGGAGCCTGGAGCCTGGAGCCTGCTTCAGATTCTGTGTCTCCCTCTCTCTCTGACCTTCCCCTGCTCATGCTGTCTCTCTCTCTCTCTCTCTCAGA
>NW_027531210.1:0-222 GCF_008692635.1 Crocuta crocuta | reverse complement strand
TTTTATTTACTTCTGAGACAGACAGACAGACAGACAGACAGCATGAGCAGGGGAGGGTCAGAGAGAGAGGGAGTTACAGAATCTGAAACAGGCTCCAGGCTCTGAGCTAGCTGTCAGGTGGCTCGAACCTACACACCCTGAGATTATGATGAGCCAAAGTCAGACACCTAACCAACGGAGCCACCCAGGTGCCCTAAGACTTACTAAACGTTAATATATGTT
>NW_027531209.1:0-504 GCF_008692635.1 Crocuta crocuta | reverse complement strand
GCTGAAGGAGTCCTGGAACAAATTATAGCACAGAACTTCCCCAACGTGGGGAAGGAAGTATACGTTGAAATTCAAGAGGAATAGAGAACTCCCTTCAGACGTAATTTGAATTGATCTTCTGCACGACATATCATAGTAAAAACGGCAAAATNTATAAGGACAAAGAGAAACTTTTGAAAGCAGCTAGGGAGAAAAGGGCCCTAACATACAAAGGGAAACCTATCAGGTGACAGACCTATCTACTGAAACTTGGCAGGCCAGAAAGTAATGGCAGGAAATCTTCAATGTGATGAACAGAAAAAATGTGTAGCCAAGAATCCTCTATCCAGCAAGCCTGCCATTCAGAATAGAAGGGGAGATAAAAGTCTTTCCAAATAAACAAAAATTGAAAGAATTTGTCACCACTAAGCAAACCCTACAAGAAATCCTGATGGGGAATCTCTGAGGAAAGTGTTTCAGGGAACGAAGATACCAGAGACACCACCACAAACATGAATCCCACAA
>NW_027531208.1:0-591 GCF_008692635.1 Crocuta crocuta | reverse complement strand
GGCTGCTTGACCGAGGCTCCCCCTGGGCACTCGGCGACTTCAGCCGTTGTCACATATGAGCGGTGACCCCGGGACAGGGCCCCCGCCCCATCCACACCCCAACCAGGTCCTGCATGCTCCCCACCTGAGTCCCCGTCTGTAGCCGGACCTCCCTGCAGCCCCCAGAAATCCAGCTGCCCCAGGGGCCATAGATCTTCAGGGGCTGGAGGCCGAGCAGGGACAAGGGGCCTGGAACCGGGCCCAGGAGCCCCTCAGTGAGGAGAGGTGNAGGTGAGACGGCGCAGGAGCCAGGAGACGGCAGATGGGCTTCTCTGAGGTCATGGCGTCCTGCTCAGCCCACACCCTGTTGTGTGCTGACCCCAGGGCCCCTGAGCCCATGTGCTGGGAAGGCTGCGGGACAGACTCCAGAGTGTGTCCCCGTGTCCTGTCCTCCAGCCCGGCCTGCCCGTGGACTCCCTCCTGGTCGGCCAGCAACACCCCGTGACCACGAAGCACCGACCGTTGTCAAGCTCAGGGAAGCGTGAGTGGCCAGGCAGCCGTCGAAGACTCATTCCCGACCTGGGGAGTCTCTGGCTGGGCTGGTGGGGGCTC
>NW_027531207.1:368-473 GCF_008692635.1 Crocuta crocuta | reverse complement strand
TGCTGTCTACAAGAAACTCATTTTAGATGGGAAGATGCCTTCAGAGTTAAAGTAAGGGGATGGAGAAATATATACCATGCTACAGGAAATCAAAAGAAAGCCGGA
>NW_027531207.1:0-284 GCF_008692635.1 Crocuta crocuta | reverse complement strand
TCCATCAGGAAGAACTAACAATCATAAATGTCTACGCACCGAATATGGGAGCACCTAAATATCTAAAACAATTAATCACAAAGAGAAACAAGCTTATAGATAAGAATGTGCTAATAGCAGGGGACTTTAATACTCCGCTTACAGCAATGGATAGGTCAACCAGACAGAAAATCACTAAAGAAATAATGGATTGGAAAGACACATTGGACCAGATGGATCTGACGGAAAGATTTAGAACTTTACATCCTGAGTCCAGGGAACTTACTTTCTTCTCAAGTGCGCAT
>NW_027531206.1:693-864 GCF_008692635.1 Crocuta crocuta | reverse complement strand
TTGTTGAGGATTTCTGCATCCGTATTCATCAAGGATATTGGCCTGCAGTTCTTTTTTTGCTGGATCTCTGTGTGGCTTGGGAATCAGAGTGATGCTGGCTTCATAAAATGAGTCTGGAAGTTTTCCTTCGATTTCTATTTTTTGGAATAGCTTGAGAAGAATGGGTATTAA
>NW_027531206.1:0-316 GCF_008692635.1 Crocuta crocuta | reverse complement strand
TCTCTTTTCTTTTTGATTAGTCTGGCTAGAGGTTTGTCAATTTTGTTTATTTTTTCAAAAAACCAACTCTTGGTTTCATTGATCTGTTCAATTGTTTCTTTGGTCTCTATGTTGTTTATTTCTGATCTAATTTTTACTATTTCTCTTCTTCTACTGGGCTTGGGATGCTCTTGTTGCTCTCCTAGTTCCTTTAGGTGAGCTGTTAGATTTTGCACTTGCACTTTTTGTAAGTTCTTGAAATAGGCCTGGAGTGCAACTTTCCTCTTAGGACTGCCTTTGTCGCTTCCCATAGAGTTTGGATTGTTGTATTTTCATT
>NW_027531205.1:0-1096 GCF_008692635.1 Crocuta crocuta | reverse complement strand
GAGGCTGTCTTTTTTCCATTGGATACTCTTTCCGGCTTTGTCAAACATTAGTTGGCTGTATACTTTTGGGACCAATACTGAGTTCTCAGTTCTATTCCATTGGTCTGTGTCTCTTTTTGTCCCAATACCATACTGTCTTGATGATGACAGCTTTGTAGTAGAGGCTCAAGTCTGGGATGGTGATGCCTCCCGTTTTGGTTTTCTTCTTCAATATTACTTTGGCTATTCGGGGTCTTTTGTGGTTCCATACAAACTTCAGGATAGTTTGTTCTAGTTTTGAGAAGAATGCTGGTGCAATTTTGATTGGGATTGCCTTGAATGTGTAGATTACTTTGGGTAGTAATGACATTTTAACTATATTTATTCTTCCAACCCATGAGCATGGAATGTTTTTCCATTTCTTTCTGTCTTCTTCAATTTCCTTCATCAGTTTTCTATACTTCTCATCATAGAGATCTCTTATATCCTTTGATAGGTTTATTCCAGGATGTTTTATGGCCTTTTGTGCAATTGTGAATGGGATCAGTTTCTTGATTTCTCTTTCTGTTGCTTCATTGTTGGTGTATAAAAATGCAACCGATTTCTTTACGTTGATTTTGTACCCTGCAACTTGGCTGAATTCTTGGATCAGTTCTAGTAGGCTTCTGGTGGAGTCTGTCGGTGTTCTATGTAGAGTATCATGTCATCTGTGAAAAGTGAAAGTTTGACTTCTTCTTTGCCCATTCTGATGCCTTTGATTTCCTTTTGTTGTCTGATGGCTGATGCTAGGACTTACAGCACTCTGTTAAACTACAGTGGTGAGAGTGGACATCCCTGTCGTGTTCCTGATCTCAGAGGGAAAGCTCTCATTTTTTTCCCGTTGAGGATGATGTTAGTCGAGGGCTTCTCATACATGGGTTTTATGATGTATAAATAAGTTCCTTCTACACTGATTTTCTCGACTGTCTTCATTAAGAAGGGATGCTGTATTTTGTCAAAAGCTTTTTCTGCATCTATTGACAGGAATGATTTTTCTCTTTTCTTTTGCTGTTGCTATGTATCACATTGATTGATTTCCGAATGTTTAACCAGCCCTGTAACCCAGGAATGAATCCCA
>NW_027531204.1:525-744 GCF_008692635.1 Crocuta crocuta | reverse complement strand
ACACTTGAGAAGAAAGTGAATTCCCTGGCCTCAGGATGTAGAGTATTAATATATCTGTCAGATCCATCTGGTCCAATGTATCATTCAAGTCTATTGTTTCTTTAGTGATTTTCTGTCTGGTTGATCTATCCATTGCTGTAAGCGGAGTATTAAAGTCCTCTACTATTACCACATTCTTATCTGTAAGCTTGTTTCTGTTTGTGATGAATTGTTTTAGAT
>NW_027531204.1:0-475 GCF_008692635.1 Crocuta crocuta | reverse complement strand
ATTGTTAGTTCTTCCTGATGGATGGACCCTGTCATTATTATATAATGCCCTTCTTCATCCTTTGTTATTGTCTTTAATTTAAAGTCCAGTTTGTCTGATATAAGTATAGGTACTCCAGCTGTCTTTTGACTTCCCGTAGCATGATAGATATTTCTCCATCCCCTTACTTTTAATCTGAAGTTATCATCCAGTCTAAAATGTGTTTCTTGTAGACAGCAAAAAGACGGATTTTGTTTTTTATCCATTCTGCTACCCTATGTCTTTTGATTGGAGCATTCAGCCCATTTACATTCAGTTTTACTATTGAAATATGTGGGTTTAGAGTCATCTTGTCTTTTGTGGTGTTCATGCTTGTGGTGGTGTCTCTGGTGTCTTCGTTCCTTGCAACAGTTCCCTCAGAGAGTTCCCCTCATGATTTCTTGTAGGGCTTGCTTAGTGGTGACCAATTCTTTCAATTTTTGTTTATTTGGAAAGA
>NW_027531203.1:584-757 GCF_008692635.1 Crocuta crocuta | reverse complement strand
GATGCTGAGCATCGTTTCATGGGTCTGTTGGCCATCTGGATGGCCAGTGTCTTTGGAGAAGTGTCTGTTCATATCTTCAGCCCATTTCTTCACTGGGTTGTTTGTTTTTCAGGTGTGGAGTTTGGTGAGTTCCTTATAGATTTTGGATATTAACCCTTTATCTGATATGTAAT
>NW_027531203.1:0-249 GCF_008692635.1 Crocuta crocuta | reverse complement strand
AAATGGATAAAGGACCTGAACGTGAGACAGGAAACTATCAACACCTTAGAGGAGAAAGCAGGAAGCAACCTCCTTGACCTCCACCGCAGCAACTTCTTACTTGACACATCCCCAAAAGCAAGGGAATCAAGAGCAAAAATAAATGATTGGGACCTCATCAAGATTTAAAAACTTCTGCACAGCAAAGGATCATGGTCCTTATAGAGAGGGAATATTTGGATACGGAGACAGATATGCACACAGGGAGGG
>NW_027531202.1:0-686 GCF_008692635.1 Crocuta crocuta | reverse complement strand
ATATTTCACTGATGGTAGCAGTTTTATAGAAAGGGGGGAGCGTCTCGCATGATATTCCGTGGTGACTCTAAACTCTGTCATTGAAGCAGAGGCCCTGCCGAAGGGGACTTCGGCACAAAAAGCAGAGCTAATTGCTTTCACCCAAGCCCTCCAACTGGCAGCAGGGATACGTGTTAATATATACACAGACTCTAAATACGCCTTCACCACTCTCCACGTACATGGGGCCTTACATAAAGAGAAGGGTCTAATGAACTCAGGAGGAGAGGACATAACCTACGGTAAGGAGATCCTTGAACTCTTAGGTGCCGTGTGGGTCCCGAAAAGTGTGGCAGTCCTGCATCGCCGGGGCCATCAAAGGGGGGACGCCACGGCTGCCCTCAGACACCGAAAGGCTGACCGAGAGGCAAAGCTAGCAGTTTCCAAAGGAGCAATAAATTCAGCGGCTTTAACTGCCACACTNCAGCCTGAGTGGCATGTGAGCAGTGTGAAACCTGCGCCCGAAACAACCCACGTCAGGGGCCAAGGCCGCCCCTGGAATACAGAGCGTTGGGGGAGCCCCCTTTGAAAATGTGATGGTGAACTTCACGGAGCTTCCCCGGGGACGGGGATGTAAATACCTGTTGGTCTTTGTATGTATGTTCTCAGGCTGGGTAGAAGCTTTCCCTACCCGAACAGAAAAGGCG
>NW_027531201.1:0-523 GCF_008692635.1 Crocuta crocuta | reverse complement strand
ATTTCAATGCAGACAGAAAAAAATTGATAAAGAACAACATTCATTCATGATTTTAAAAAAACCAAAAATGTAGGTTTAGAGGGAACATATACAACAAAAAAAAAATCATTTATGAAAACCCCACAGTTAACATCATCCTTAATGGGGGAATTCTGAAAGCTTTTCCTCTAAGGTCAGGAACAAGATTAGGATGTTTCTCTCACCACNCTCACCACTTCTATTAAACATAGTGCTGGAAGTCCAAACCACAGCAATCAGACAAAAAATAAGTAAATAAAAGGAATCCAAATCAGGAAAAAGTTAAACTTTTGCACTTTGCAGATTACATGCACTATACATAGGAAATCCTAAAGATTCCACCCAATAACTGCTAGAACTGATAAGTGAATTCAGCAATGTCACAGGATACAAAATCATTGTACAGAATGATGTATTTCTAGACAACAATAATGAAGCAATACAAAGAGAAATTAACAAAAGTCCCATATATAATTGCACACCAAATAGTAAGATACCTGTGAAT
>NW_027531200.1:0-511 GCF_008692635.1 Crocuta crocuta | reverse complement strand
AAGCCAGACAGCAACTCCTTTAGCAATTGTCCCCAGAGTCAGGACTTGATGAATACCTGCCCGTTGGCCTCAGTTTTGCCCTCACTTGCAAGTTCGGGCCCACAGGACAAGCCTTAACCGAGGCCCCGGGGGAAGGCAGCCCCACCCAAGCACACAGGATGCGCCAGTGGCGGCCAGTCCCCGTTACAGCTCNCCGGGGCCACAGCCTCCAGCCATGAAGTCTTGGGTTTTGTGCACCAGAAAGCTGTTCTTCTCCCGTCTGCCTTTGAGTCTCTGCCAAGGGCCGACGATGGTGACCGCCTCCCTTGCTATGGTCGACGGTGAATAAAGCAGCTTCTCTCCTGTTGCTGTCTGGGTGGCCCGCGCTTCCCTCCACCAGGAAACAAGAAGCAACGTTCCTGCCTGACGGGCACTGGAAGAGGCGATTCCGGCCTGACTGTTCTGAACGTAGGAACCCACAGTCGGCAAGTCCGGTTTTCAGGGGCCCGTTTTGTTCAGTAAGTTGGGCCTT
>NW_027531199.1:0-524 GCF_008692635.1 Crocuta crocuta | reverse complement strand
GCAGTTCTTTAGCTGTCATTTCTTCCTGGAATTTCTTTAGGGGAGTGTTCTTCCGTTTTATCATTTTGGTTAGCTTTCTGTCTCTTGTTAGTTTTAAAAGCTTGTTATGCACTCTGCATCTGCGAGTATTAAAAAGGCTCTTNCCAGGTCCTGTCCGTTCAGGAAGTGTTCTTTGAATGGTGTCTCTTGGACTCTCTTGTTGAGACTTTGGTTATTTTATTTTCCTACTCATAGTGGTATTTGGGATTCTCCACCATGTGTACTTGTTTCTTGAGGTAGCCCTGGAAAAGAAAACAAACAGACAAACACACAGGTACAAAGGCACACAAACACACAGACAAATCCAACAAACATGCAAATTGAAAGGGAAAAAGAAAAAGAAGGGAAAAAAAGAGGAAGGAGGAAAAACAAATAATAAAAATTAAAATAAAAAAATAAAAATTAAAAAGAAGAGAAGAAAAGAAAAAAACCTAAAGGACAAAGGACAGTCAAAAAGCATAAAACCAGAATTCCCAGCTACAAAT
>NW_027531198.1:0-469 GCF_008692635.1 Crocuta crocuta | reverse complement strand
GCCACTAGTCATCTCAGAGCATTTCCTCGAGAAGCCGGTAAATTTCAGTTTTCCACACCAAAGAAGTATTTGTTTCCTATAAATTTCCCACAACCAAGTTCAACTTCACCAGAACTAAACTTCCTTTTCAGACAAAGCCATGNCCATGAATCTCTGGTCAGGGTCGATTTTAAATATTCATAGTCCTCAGGCCCTGATGGAATGTGTAGCTAATTAACCTAAAGGCAAGCCAGGTTTTTAGGACTTTGCTACCTATATGGTATTGCTAGATACCACTCAAATGTAGATCCATGATTTTTTGTTTTAGACTTTTTAAAGGGCAGTTTTAGGTTCAGAGCAAGATTAAGTAGAAGGTATAGAGATTTTCCATACACCTTGCTTTCACACATGTATACCCTCTGCCTTTATTGATGTCCCCCACTAAAGTGGTGCATCTGTTATAACTAACTAACCTACAGTGACACATCAT
>NW_027531197.1:0-503 GCF_008692635.1 Crocuta crocuta | reverse complement strand
CGTCACATGAACACGTGGCAGTCACATGAGCGCAGGGGTATGTGCATTCACGTGGTCTAGGTGTCACACGAATGCGGGGCAGTCACGTGAGAGCTGCAGTATGGGCTTCGCGGTCACGTGGGGCGTGTGTCACATGAACACGTGGCAGTCGCANCAGTATGGGCCTCGTGGTCACGTGGGTCGGGGTCACGTGAAGGCGGGGCAGTCACATGAGCGCAGCAGTGATGGACTGTGTGGTCACCTGGGCCGGGCCTCACACGAACACGGGGCAGACACAGTAGCACAGCTGTATGGGCTTCGCTGTCACGTGTGCCGGGCATCATGTGACCAGAGAGGTCACACAAGCGCAGCATTTTGGGATTCGTGATCACGTGGGGCGTGCGTCACAAAACACGTGGCAGTCACATGAGCGCAACAGTATGGGCTTCGCGGTCACGTGGGACGGGGGTCTCGTGAATACGCGACAGTCACATGAGCGCAACAGTCATGGCCTGTGTGGTCAG
>NW_027531196.1:0-457 GCF_008692635.1 Crocuta crocuta | reverse complement strand
AACGGGCACCCTCCTCCACTATTGGTGGGAATGTAAACTGGTGCAACCCATCTGGAAAACAGTGTAGAGGTTCCTCAAAAAATGAACACTAGAACTCCCCTATGACCCAGCAATAGCACTGCTAGGAATTTACCCAAGGGATACAGGATGCATAGGAGCACATGTACCCCAATGTTCATAGCAGCACTCTCAACCATAGCCAAAACATGGAAAGCGCCTAAGTGTCAATGAACGAATGGAACAAGAAGATGTTGTTTATCTATACGATGGAATACTGCATGGCAATGAGAAACAATGAAATCTGGTCATGTGTAGCAACATGGATGGACCTTGAGGGTGTTAGCTGAGTGAAATAAGTCAGGCAGAGAAAGACAGCTACCATTTGCTTGCACGTATAGGAGGATTAGCAGGTACTTAACAGAGGACCATGGGGGAGAAGAAGGGGGGAAATAGTGGG
>NW_027531195.1:551-852 GCF_008692635.1 Crocuta crocuta | reverse complement strand
ACGAACAGGAAAATAAAATAACCAAGGTCCCAACAAGTGAGACCACGAGATACCATTCAAAAAACACTCTGAAAGGATAGGCCCTGGAAAGTCAGAGTCTTCTTGGATATAGCAGTGCTCATAGAAACAGAGAGCATAACAGGTCTTTAAAACCAACAAGAGCCGGAAAGCTAACTAAAATGACGAAACGAAAGAGCTCTCCTCCAAAGAAACTCCAAGAAGAAATGACAGCTAATGAACTGCTCAAAACAGATATCAGCAGCATAACTGAACAAGATTTTAGAATAATAATGGTAGAATT
>NW_027531195.1:0-227 GCF_008692635.1 Crocuta crocuta | reverse complement strand
GGGGGAAAGGTGCTGAAGGAGTCCTGGAACAAATTATAGCAGAGAACTTCCCCGACCGGGGAAGAGAAGTAAACGTTGAAATACAAGAGGCTCAGAGCACCCCCCTCCCACCCAGACGTAATCTGAATCGACCTTCTTCAAGGCATATAATAGTAAAAATGACAAAATATAAGGACAAAGATAAACTTTTGAAAGCAGCTAGGGAGAAAAGGGCCCTAACATACAAA
>NW_027531194.1:0-593 GCF_008692635.1 Crocuta crocuta | reverse complement strand
AAAGGTGCTGAAGGAGTCCTGGAACAAAGTATAGCAGAGAACTTCACCAACCTGGAAAGAGAAGTAGAAGTTGAAAATCAATGGGCACAGAGAACTCCACTCAGACATGACTTGAATTGATCATCTGTACGACATATCATAGTGAAACTGGCAAAATATAAGGACAAAGAGAGAATTTTGAAAGCAGCTAGGGAGAAAAGGGCCCTAACATACAAAGGGAAACCTATCAGAGTGGTGACAGACCTATCTACTGAAACTTGGCAGANTGGCAGGCCAAAAAGGAATGGCAGGAGACCTTCAATGTGATGAACAGAAAAAAAATATGCAGCCGAGAATCCTCTATCCAGCAGGCCTGTCATTCAGAATAGAAGGAGAGATAAAAGTCTTTCCAAATAAACAGAAATTGGAAGAATTTCTCACCACTAAGCCAGCCCTACAAAAAATCCTGAGGGGGACGCTCTCAAGGAAATGTTGCAAGGAACAAAGATACCAGAGACAGCACCACAAAAATGAACCCCACAAAAGGCACAAAGGCTCTAAACCCACACATTTCAATAATAACGCTGAATGTAAATGGGCTGAATGCTCCAATC
>NW_027531193.1:535-736 GCF_008692635.1 Crocuta crocuta | reverse complement strand
AGTGGACATCCCTGTCGTGTTCCTGATTTCAGGGGGAAAGCTCTGAATTTTTCCCTATTGAGGATAATGTTAGCTGAGGGCTTCCCATAGCTGGCTTTTATGATGTTTAAGTAAGTTCCTTCCACCCTGACTTTCCCGAGGGTCTTTATTAAGAAGAGATGCTATATTTTGTCAAATCCTTTTTCTGCATCTATCGACAGG
>NW_027531193.1:0-218 GCF_008692635.1 Crocuta crocuta | reverse complement strand
TTTTGGAATAGCTTGAGAAGAATGGGTATTAATTCTGATTTAAATGTCTGGTAGAATTCCCCAGGGAAGCCATCTGGCCCAGGGCTCTTATTTTTTGGGAGATTTTTGATAACTGATTCAATTTCTTCACTAGATATTGGTCTGTTCAGATTTTCTATCTCTTTCTTTGTGATTTTTGGTAGTGCGTGTGTGTTTAGGAATTTGTCCATTTCTTCTAA
>NW_027531192.1:0-508 GCF_008692635.1 Crocuta crocuta | reverse complement strand
TGATGACAGAAGCGTGTTGTGGTCCCTATAGCTTCTGCTCAGAAACAGACCGAGTCACTTTTACTCATGCTTTATTTGCCAAAGCAAGTTACATTGACCACTCTTAAGTCAAAGGAGTGGGAAGTATAATCTTCCAGGAAGGACAGACTAGGGCAAGGATATAAATATTTTGACAGTAATACAATGTTATGATTTGTCTTANAACACAGCTTGAAAGTACATAGAATCTGGAGTTACATGACTAAGACCTGCTAATTAATAAGTATACTAACATACCAGTTGCTTGACAGTTTTGATAGTTGTTGTTTTTTTTTCTAATGAGGCTGATAATGCTGATGCTGCTTATAAATATTTGACTTGTTGATATTACTAAGATTAGTATAATATAAAAATTTGCCTCACTAATATAATATGAGTCATCAGGGAAAAAATAGATGTCTTGTAACAAACATAGAGTTTACAGTGTACCTAAATCAATGTCTGTAATTTTTATTTCCGTAATGCTTCC
>NW_027531191.1:570-817 GCF_008692635.1 Crocuta crocuta | reverse complement strand
GTCAGCCTCAGACACTAAAAGGGCTGTGGCTGTTAGTGCCCGTAGCCAGGGAGGCCAGCCTTGGGCCATAGAGTCAAGTTGCTTGGAGAGATACGCCACTGGGCGATGACATGATCCCAACATCTGAGTCAGTACTCCCACCGCAATACCAGTGCGCTCATGGACATACAGAAAGAAGGGCTTGGTCATGTCTGGGAGCCCTAAACCAGGCGCATTAGTAAGTGCACGCTTTATTTCCTCGAAAGCC
>NW_027531191.1:0-248 GCF_008692635.1 Crocuta crocuta | reverse complement strand
GCAACCCTCCCGGGACTTCCCAGCTAATAGCGAGTCATCCACGTACGGAAGCAGGACACAGTCATATTGATCTGCTGGGAAGGCTTCTAAGTCAGAGGCTAATGCAGTGCCAAAAATGGTTGGGGAGTTTTTGAACCCTTGAGGTAAGCTAGTCCAGGTTACTTGGCCCCTGTCACCATTTTTAGGGTCTTCCCTTTGGAAGACAAAAATCAGTTGGCTCTGAGGAGCCAGGCGGATGCAGAAAAAGG
>NW_027531190.1:0-1204 GCF_008692635.1 Crocuta crocuta | reverse complement strand
CAGAGCCACCTGTGGGAAGCAGCACAGCACTGACACTGGCAGCCTGACTTGCTAACACTAAGCACCACCCCCTGTGCTCTGGAGGAACTGCCCTTCTCAGTCACACTTGCCTCAGTCCCAGCACAGCAGGCCCCTCCCCCGTGCAAACGCCTGCCCACAACACCTCTCCCAGCCAGAATTGCAGTTCCANGCGATGACAAGTTTCATTTCACAAGCAGACCAGAGCACACCTAGTTAAAACCTGCTACATTCAGGTCAGTGACCAAACACTGTCCATCGCAAGCAAGGAGAGCCTCTGCATCTGTCTGTCCTGTACGAAAGAACAGCCAGAACACAATAGCAGAGTGCATGCAGCACACACCTGAGACACTTCCTGAAGCTCCGGACCTTGGCCAATATATGACCTCTTCTTCATAAGGCCATTACTTTCAACAGCAGGAGATATAACTGGCTTTCTTAATCCAAGGAAGAAGGCAGAGACATAGACAAAATGCTAAAACAGAGGAACTAATCCCAGATGAAAGAACAGGGTAAGGCTATCTCGGAGATCTAAGTGAAACAGATATAAGTAACATGTCTGATGGAGAATTTAAAGCAATGATCATACAGATACTCACTGGGCTTGAGAAAACAATAGAAGATATCAGTGAGACCCTTACCACAGAGCTAAAAGAGTTAAAAAAGAAAGTGTCAGAGATGAAGAGTGAGACTAGAAAGACACCTGATACAATAAACAGCAGGTCAGAAGAGGCAGAGGAATAAATTAATGCCTAGAGGACAGAGTAATGGAAAGTGTTCAAGTTGAACAAACTAGAGATAGAAGTTATGCAAAACGAGATTACACTTAGGGAACTCAGTGACTCCCTCTAAAGTAATAATNATCCGTATTATAGGCGTCCTAGAAGAAGAAGAGAGAGAAAGGGGGGCAGAAAATTTATTTGAAGAAATAATAGCTGAAAACTTCCATCATGTGGGGAAGGAAACAGACATCCATACCCAGGAGGCACAGAAAACCCCTATCAAAATAAACAAAAGCAGACCAACAGGAGACATATTGTAATTAAATTTGCAAAATATAATGATAAAGAAAAAAGTCTTAAAAGCAGAAAGATAAAATAAGTCATTAATTTACAAGAGAAAACCTATGAGGGTACCTAGAGAGCTCTCCACAGAAACTTGGCAACCCAGAAGGCAGTGCCATGAT
>NW_027531189.1:0-609 GCF_008692635.1 Crocuta crocuta | reverse complement strand
GTCCTCTATGCTTTTTGCAAGCCCAGCGATTAATTTTACCATTATAAAAAAATCTTGTTCAGTTATGCTGCTTATATCTCTTTTGAGCAGTTTTTTAACTGTCAATTCTTCTTGGAGTGTCTTTGGACGGGTGCTCTTTCGTTTCGTCATTTTGGTTAGTTTCCTGTCTCTTGCTAGTTTTAAAGACTTGTTATGTACTCTGCACCTGTGAGCGCTGCTGTATCCAAGAAGACTCTTTAACTGTCCAGGGCCTATCCTTTCAGAAAATGTTCTTTGAATGGTATCTTTTGGTCCCTCTTGTTGAGACCTTGGTTATNTTTTCCTACTCGTAGTGGTATTTGGGACTGTCCACCATGTGTACTTTGGCTTGTTTCTTGAGGTAGCCCTGGAGAAGAAAACATACAGACAAACACACAGGGAACAGAGGGACACAAATGTACAAACAAATCCAACAATCACGCTAACCAAGCGGGAAAACTAAAAAGTAATGAGAAAAGACGGAGGAGGGAAGGCAAATGATAGAAAGTAAAAATACATGAAAAAGTCAAAAAGAATGAAAGAAAGGGAAGAATGAAGAAAACCGATAGACAAAGATCGGTTTAAAGCATA
>NW_027531188.1:0-2612 GCF_008692635.1 Crocuta crocuta | reverse complement strand
TCTGGCTTGGGAATCAGAGTGATGCTGGCTTCAAAAAATGAGTACAGAACTTTTCCTTCGATTTCTATTTTTTGGAATACCTTGAGAAGAATTGGGATTAATTCTGTTTTACATGTCTAAGTAGCATTCCCGAGGGAAGCCATCAGGTGCAGGACCCTTATTTTTGGGAGATTTTTGATAAATGATTCGATTTCTTCACTAGTTATGGGTCTGTTCAGATTTTCTATCTCTTGCCGTGTGAATTTTGGTAGTGGGTGTGTGTTTACGAATGTGTCCATTCTTTCTAAGTTGTCCAATTTGTTGGCATATAATTTTTCATAGTATTCCCTGATAATTGCTTGTAATTCCGAGAGGTTGGTTGTAATAAGTCCGTTTTCATTCATGATTTTGTCTATTTGGGTGTTTTTTCTTTTCCTTTTGAGAAGCCAGGCTAGAGGTTTGCCAACTTTGTTTATTTCTTCAAAAAACCAACTCTTGGATGCATGGATCTGTTCAATTGTTTCTTTGGTCTCTATGTGGTTTATTTGTGCTCTGATTTTTACTATTTCTCTTCTTCTATTGGGTTTGGGGTGCTCTGTTGCTCTGCCTCTAGTTGCTTTAGGCAAGCTATTAGATTTTGCACTTCCACTTTTTCTAATTTCTTGAAATAGGCCTGGAGTGCAATGTACTTTCCTCTTAGGACTGTCTTTGCCGCATCCCATAGAGTTTGGATTGTTGTATTTTCATTTTCATTTGTTTCCATATATTTTTAAATTTCTTTTCTAATTGCCTGATTGGCCCATTCATTCTTTTGTAGGGTGTTCTTTAATCTCCATGTTTTTGGAGGTTTTCCAGACTGCTTTCAGTGATTGATTTCAAATTTCAAAGCATTATGATTGAAAGTGTGCATTGTATGATCTCAATGCTTTTATATTTATTGAGGGCTGCTTTATGTCCCAGTATGTGATCTATCTTGGAGAATGTGCCATGCGCACATGAGAAGAAAGTGAATTCCCTGGCCTCACGATGTAGAGTACTGAATATATTTGTGAGATCCATCTGGTCCCAATGTGTCATTCAAGTCCATTGTTTATTTAGTGATTTTCTGTCTGGTTGATCACTCCATTGCTGTAAGCGGAATATGGAAGTCACCTACTATTAGCACATTCTTATCTATAAGATTGTTTCTCTTTGTGATTAATTGTTTTAAATATTTACTAGGTGCTCCCATAATCGGTGCCTAGACATTTCTAATTGTTAGTTCTTCCTGTTNGGATCTTTGCCTGTTGTTTTATTTTATTGCTGGATCTCTGTCTGGCTTGGGAATCAGAGTGATGCTGGCTTCAAAAAATGAGTACAGAACTTTTCCTTCGATTTCTATTTTTTGGAATACCTTGAGAAGAATTGGGATTAATTCTGTTTTACATGTCTAAGTAGCATTCCCGAGGGAAGCCATCAGGTGCAGGACCCTTATTTTTGGGAGATTTTTGATAAATGATTCGATTTCTTCACTAGTTATGGGTCTGTTCAGATTTTCTATCTCTTGCCGTGTGAATTTTGGTAGTGAGTGGGTGTTTAGGCATTTGTCCATTTCTTCTAATTTGTCCAATTTGTTGGCATATAATTTTTCATAGTATTCCCTGATAATTGCTTGTAATTCCGAGAGGTTGGTTGTAATAAGTCCGTTTTCATTCATGATTTTGTCTATTTGGGTGTTTTTTCTTTTCCTTTTGAGAAGCCAGGCTAGAGGTTTGCCAACTTTGTTTATTTCTTCAAAAAACCAACTCTTGGATGCATGGATCTGTTCAATTGTTTCTTTGGTCTCTATGTGGTTTATTTGTGCTCTGATTTTTACTATTTCTCTTNGTCTTCTAAATCACTTATTCTCCTTTCTACCTCTTCAATCCGTGCATTGAACACCTCCAGTTTATTATGTATCTCATGTATCGCATTTTTTAATTCACCATAACTATTTTTAAGCTCGATATTGTTTGTAGCCATAGTTTCTCTGATGTCCTCCNCCCATAGATTTTGGATTGTTGTATTTTCATTTTCATTTGTTTCCATATATTTTTAAATTTCTTTTCTAATTGCCTGATTGGCCCATTCATTCTTTTGTAGGGTGTTCTTTAATCTCCATGTTTTTGGAGGTTTTCCAGACTGCTTTCAGTGATTGATTTCAAATTTCAAAGCATTATGATTGAAAGTGTGCATTGTATGATCTCAATGCTTTTNGTTATTGTCAAGTTAGTTTCCATATGACACCCAGTGTTCATCCCCAGAAGTGCCCCCCTCCACGCCCATCTCCTCCCTCACTCCCCACACCCATGAGTCCTCCGTTTGTTCTCAGTATTCAAGAGTCTTGCATGGTGTGCCTCTCTCTCCATTTCCCCCTCCATTTACCCCCTTCTTCTCCCCCATGGTCCTCCTTTAAGTTCCTCCTATTCCTCCTATACGTGCAAACATATACTTTTCATCTCTGCCTGACTTATTTCACTCAGCATAACACCCTCAAGGTCCATCCATGTTGCTACACATGGCCAGATTTCTTTCTTTGTCATTGCCATGTAGCATTGCATTGTATAGATAAACACATCTTCTTGATCCATTCGTCCGATGATGGACACTTAGGC
>NW_027531187.1:538-822 GCF_008692635.1 Crocuta crocuta | reverse complement strand
GACCTCATCAAGATTAAAAGCTTCTGCATGCCAAAGGAAACAATCAATAAAACTAATAGGCAACCAAGGGAATGGGAAAAGATAATTGTAAGTGACATATCAGATAAAGGGCTAGTATCCAAAATCTATAATGAACTCACCAAACTCCACACCCGAAAAATAAATAATCCAGTGAAGAAATGGGCTGAAGACTTGAACAGACACTTCTCCAAAGAGGACATCCGGATGGCCAACAGACACATGAAACGATCCTCAGCATCCCTCCTCATCATTAGGGAAATACA
>NW_027531187.1:0-339 GCF_008692635.1 Crocuta crocuta | reverse complement strand
CCCCTAGGACCCAGCAATAGCACTCTAGGCATTTACCCAAGGGATACAGGAGTGCTGATGCATAGGGGCACATGTACCCCGGTGTTCATAGCAGCACTCTCAACAATAGCCAAAACATGGAAAGAGCCTAAATGTCCATCAACTGATGAATGGATCGAGAAGATGAAGTTTATCTATACCATGGAATACTACATGGCAATGAGAAAGAATGAAATCTGGCCATTTGTAGCAACATGGATGGAACTCGAGGGTGTCATGCTTAGCGAAATAAGTCAGGTGGAGAAAGATAGATAGCATATGTTTTCACTTATAAGTGGATCAGGAGAAATTTAACAGAGG
>NW_027531186.1:0-758 GCF_008692635.1 Crocuta crocuta | reverse complement strand
ATTCCTGGGGAAAGGGAGAAAATCTCCTCCTCCATCTCCATAGTCTATTTTCCTTCATCGTCTGACACTATATGTCAATCATTATCTACATTTCCTCCTTCTGTGGAAAGGGATGCTGTGAAATGTCAGATGTAAAGTGAAGTTTGTCATAAAATCCCTCCTAAAAGTCTCCCAAGCACTGGCATTGGAAGGTGGGGGNAGGTGGGGGAGGGGTTCCTGTGCTGTCATACGCGCACCTGCTTCCAGGAACTTTGCTTCAGGTTTTCTAGAAAAGTAAACAGAGACAGTCAAGTCCTCTTACCATCCTGCTACCATCAAAGCCCATTGCTTTCTATGAAGTTAGTTTCTCAAAGGACCTGATCCTGACTATCTCTACTCTAGATTCCTTCACTGGTATAATTTTCAATTCTCCTCTTTCTGGGAGGGCTCAAATAGAAAGTCCTACTTGGAAGCAAAGAAGTACAGGAAATGTCTTCTCTTAGTACCTTCCATGAGGGGTTCTAGGAGAGAGGAGGTGCTTACACGAGTGGTGTGCATACAAGGATGGCTGTGTATTAGGCTAGAAACTAAAAGGCAGGAGGGATTGTGTTCCTGCTGTTTCTATTTCTCTGCAAACCTCTTCTGCTTGTAGCAGATTTCTAGGGGCCCCAAGCAGCCCAGCATCTTAGCCATATCTTCTCAGAAAGAAAACTAGTGAGGTGTCCTTGAGAGGCGATGAAAATAAATATCAGGTTTTGATACAAACACAATAACCATGG
>NW_027531185.1:1260959-1261831 GCF_008692635.1 Crocuta crocuta | reverse complement strand
TGGAAACTAATTTGACAATAAACTATTAAAAAAAAAACACACAAAACAGGGGAGGGGGCAAGATGGCAGAGAAGTAGGGAACTCCGTACACTGCACTCGCCCCCATATCTCACAGGGAAAAGGCCTGAAGCCATAGGAACCCTTACAGAATCCAGGAGTTTGGGAGGAAAAGGAGACAGAGTCTGCTTAGAAAACCTTCTAGCATGAGTGCGAACTGGGGAAGATAAATCGGGCTGGAACCAGAGACACAGAGGGACGGGGTGGGGGGAATCCCTCTCTGCGGGGAGTCTAGAGAGGAAAGAGAATGGCTGAAACTTCTCAAGACACTGTCCCTATCGTTGGAGAAGAGAAAAACTTCCACTCCGGACACAGAGGGATGCAGTTTCCTGCTCTCCAGCTGACCCTAGGTGGGACACACTAGTCCCAGACAACCCCCAGATGAAACTGCTCCCTGCGCGCCACCTCAACTTGGAGGGGACGCACTGCGGCCACACCTTTGTGCTTCTGGCTCCGCTGGATTTCTAGAGGGGAGTCGAGAGGCTTAAAATTGGGAGATTTGCCAGGGAGTTTGCTTTCGGGCGACGGGACACAGAGGGACCTGGTTTCTTGCTCTCCAGCTGACCCTAGGTGGGACGCACTCGTCCCAGGAGACCCCCAGGGAAACTGCTTCCCGCTCGCCAGCTCGACCTGGAGAGGACACGTGGCGCCTTTGTGCTTCTGGCTCCGCGAAGGGCTTAAAACTGGGAGACTTGCCCACGAGTTTGTGTTTTGAGCGACGGGACACAGAGGGACAAGGTTTCCTACTCTCCAGCTGACCCTAGGCGGGATGCACTTGTCCCAGGCGACCCCCAGGGAAACTCCTCCCCTCGCTG
>NW_027531185.1:1257155-1260929 GCF_008692635.1 Crocuta crocuta | reverse complement strand
AGGGGGGAGGTGCCGCAGCCACACCTTTGTGCTTCAGGCTCGGCTGGATCCCTGGAGGGGAGGCTAAGGGCTTAAAATTGGGAGATTTGCCTGTGAGTTTGCATTTCAGGTGACGAGACACAGAGGGATCCGGTTTCCTACTCTCCAGCTTACCCTAGATGGGACGAACTCGTCCCAGGCGACCCCTGGATGAAACTGCTCCTCACTCGCCAACCCAACCTGGAGGAGACTGGAGTAGCGGCTTCTGGCTCAATCTGCAGGGGGAAGGCAAGTGGCTTGGGACTTCCCTGAGGGGCTCGCCTGTGAATTTGTTTCCGGCAATTTCAGTGGGGCTTGGGGACTGGGATCTGGAAACGAGGCCTGGCCTAGGATATACAGCATGACCCACCTTGGCTGCACCCCGGGCCTGGGAGTTTACACACCCAAAAAAGTTAGTTGCAGCACTTGGTTCAAGAAGGGACTGGATCTCCACCACTCTTCTCCCCACAACCACAACCGCCAAGGCAGGCCTCCGGNTTTTCATCTCTTTCTCTCTGGAGTAATCAGACTGTAGAGTTTCTCTGGATAACACCATTGTCATTTCTTTCACCTCTTCTCCAACCATATTCCACTCTTTTGCTCTTTGAAAAAAGCTTCTTATTCCTTCTACATGCTCATTTCATTTCCAATTTACCCTCAACCCCACCCTGTATTTTCCTCTTTCTCTATGATTTTCAACCACCACTGCATACACCAGGCTATTTATTTGTAGCTGGGAAATCTGGTTATATGCTTTAAACTGTTCTTTGTCTATTGGGTTTCTTCTTTTTTCCTTTCCTTTTCTTCTTTCTTCTTTATACATTTTTACTTTTACTATTNCCGTTTTTGTTTTTTTTAATCAGAGCACTGCCCTGATTAATGCTGGTCATTGGCTTGCTTAAACAGTCACATTTAATCCTTCTCTAGATGTAAATTCTACACAAACCTACCTTTTCATCTCTTTCTCTCTGGAGTAATCAGACTGTAGAGTTTCTCTGGATAACACCATTGTCATTTCTTTCACCTCTTCTCCAACCATATTCCACTCTTTTGCTCTTTGAAAAAAGCTTCTTATTCCTTCTACATGCTCATTTCATTTCCAATTTACCCTCAACCCCACCCTGTATTTTCCTCTTTCTCTATGATTTTCAACCACCACTGCATACACCAGGCTATTTATTTGTAGCTGGGAAATCTGGTTATATGCTTTAAACTGTTCTTTGTCTATTGGGTTTCTTCTTTTTTCCTTTCCTTTTCTTCTTTCTTCTTTATACATTTTTACTTTTACTATTAACCATCCCTCCTCCCTCTTTTCTCTTTGCTTTATTGTTTTCCCTTTTGGTTTGCATGTTGGTTGGATTTGTCTGTGTGTTTCTGTGCTTTTGTTCTCTGTGTGTTTGTCTGTCTGTATTCTTTTCCGGGGTTACCTCAAGAAACAAGCCAAAGTACACATGGTGGAGAGCCCCAAATACCACTACGAGTAGGAAAATAAAATACCCAAGGTCTCAACAAGAGAGAACAAGAAATACCATTCAAATTACACTTTCTGAACGGACAGATCCCGGACAGTCAGAGCCTTCTTTGGTACAGCAGTGCTCACAGGTGCAGAGTGCACNCCATGAGAGACTCTTGAATGCCAAGAACAAACTGAGGACTGATGGGTGGGGTGGGTGATGGGCATGGAGGATGGCACTTATGGGGATGAGCACTGGGTGTTGTATGGAAACCAACTTGACAGTAAACTATTTTTAAAAAAAGAAAATATTAGAAAAAAAAGAAATAAACAAAACATTTAAAAACTTAAAAAAACATAAAACACAATACCCAAAACACAGATAATCCACTTTAAAAATGGGCAGAAGACATGAATAGACATTTTTCCAAGGAAGATATACAGATGGCTAACAGACACATGAAAAGATGCTCAGTATCACTGACCATCAGGGAAATGGAAATCAAACCTACAGTGAAATATTATCTTACATCTGTCAGAATTGCTGAAATTTACAACACAAGAAACAACAGCTGTTGGCGAGGATGTGGAAAGAATGGAATCCTCTTGCAGAATGATAATGCAAACTTTTGCAGCCACTGTGGAAACAGCATAAAGGTTCCTCAAAAAGTTAAAAATAGAATTACTGTACAATCTAGCAATTGCACTACTGGATACTTACCCAAAGAATACAAAAATACTAATTCAAAGGGATACATGCACCCCTATGTTTTCAGCAACATTATTTACAATAGCCAAGATATGGAAGCAGCCCAAGTGTCCATCTATGAATGAATGGACAAAGATGTGGTATATTTGTGTGTACACAATGCATATGTATGTATGTATACAACCGTATACACATTGTATGTACATATGCACACACTGCAATAGTACTTGGCCATAAAACTGAATGAAATCTTGATATTTGCAATGACATGGATGGAGCTAGAGTGCATAATGCTAAGTGAAGTAAGTCAGTCAGAGAAAGACAAATACCATATGATTTCACTCATATGTGCAATTTAAGATACAAAACAAATGAGTAAAAGGAAAAAGAGGGAGGGAGAGACAGAGAGAGAGAGAGAGAAAGCAAGAAAGAGACTCTTAACTATATAGAACAAACTGATGGTCACCAGAGGAGAGTGGGGTGGGGGATGGGGATTAAGGAGTGCACTTGTGTTTAGCACTGGAAAGTGTTGAATCACTATATTTTACACCTGAAATTAATATTATACCATATGTTAACTAATCAGAATTTAAATAAAAACTTTAAAAAATGCTATGAAGTCAGATAGTGCGCATTTGAATCCAAGATTTACTACTTAAAACTTGTTTGATCCTGGGGCACCTGGGTGACTCAGTGGGTNTTACTATACAGAACACACTGATGGTTACCAGAGAGGAGGGGTGGAAGGATGGATGAAAATGAGTGATGGGGATTAAGGAGTGCACTTGTCCTGATGACCACTGGGTGATGCATGGAACTGTATCGTACACCTGAAACTAATAAAACATGACGTGTTAACTAAATGGAATTAAAAACTTAAAAAAGAAATATCTTANGGGGCACCTGGGTGACTCAGTGGGTTAAGCATCTGACTCTTGATTTCAGTTCATGTCAGGTTACGATCTCACAGTTCATAAGTTTGAGCCCCACATCGGGGCTCTGTTAGTGCAGAGATTCTTGGGATTCTCTCTCTCTTTGCCCCTCCACCAATTGCTCACACTCACTTGCTCTCTCTCTCTCTCAAAATAAATAAATGAACTAAAAAAATAAAAACAAAACCTGTTTGATTCTGAACAAGTTTTAAATTTCCCCATGCCTCAGTTTCCTCATTTGTAAAATGAGGATAGTATTAGTCCATACCATACAGGATTGTGCAAATTTTAGTTGAGATAATACATGCAAATATTCAGCCCAGTGCACAGAATAGGCTCTCAACAAACAGCTATTATTATTCACAACAACCCAGGCTTAAGAGTAGTTCTTTGTAAGAGTACANCTAATCATCCTATATGTGCAAACATATGGTATCTGTCCTTCTCTGCCTGACTTATTTCGCTCAGCATAACACCCTCAAGAGTACAACGTTTCTTTTTGGAGTAATGAAAACATTCTGAAATTCACTGTGGTAATGGTTGCACAACTCTATAAATATACTAAAAACCACTGAATGGTACAGTATGAATGGGTGAATTGTATGGTATGTTATTTATATCTCAATAGAAGTATTTTTAAAATAACCCCCAAACCAAAATAG
>NW_027531185.1:1241114-1257081 GCF_008692635.1 Crocuta crocuta | reverse complement strand
CCAAAATAGTCTTTGAATATATTCATGAACTGGAATAGATGGTCGAACCTAAAAGGGTCTCTGCCCAAAAGCAAATGATTAACTCTATTTGCTCAAATCCAGGAGGTTCCCTTTCTTTTCTGGTGATAGGCAAGATTTTTGTAGTTGTGGCCCACCTAGGAAGAGTGGTAAGGGTCACCATGCTAAGCTTAAAGATTACATTAAAGGGGCACCTGGGTGACTCAGCTGGTTGAGTGTCTGACTTCGGCTCAGGTCATGATCTCACGGTTCATGGGTTCAAGCCCCACATCAGGCTCTGTGCTGTCAGCTCAGAGCCTGGAGCCTGCTTCGGATGCTGTGTCTCCCTCTCTCTCTACCTCTCCCCTGCTCATGCTCTCTCTCTCAAAATAAATAAATGTTAAAAAGATTTTTTTTTAAAGATTACATTAAAAATGCTACTCAATGGAATAAGAGATAAAGGGGTAGAAAAACATCACTTTTCATCTCAGACCAAATGCAGACTGCCTAAGTGTACTCAGAAAACATTTTGGCATGATTAAAATGGAATTAAACAGGCAGATGAAGGAAAATCCTCCAAAGGGAAGCTCAACATGGAAAACAACAGGAAAATAAATGGAAAACAACAGGCTGTCCAGAAGAGGACAAGTCCTCAGGGATCCTCAGAAAGCTCTAACTTATTCTTTCAATTCTTTCTCTTTTCCATGAGATATCTAATTACATTTGCTAATCTCAAGCAGAAGCCCCATGGCAGAGAAGACTGTTCTGTATTTATTTATTTATTCATTTATTTATTTATTTGCCTCCATGTCACCAGTGACAAAGGCAAGAGACTTAGATGTCACCACTTGACCTGGTAGGAAGTTCCCAATCATTTCCCAAAGCAGGAACATTTGCCAGGTACCTTATGAGTCCACACTCTGACCTGGGCTAAATAACTAGAAAATGAGAGGTTTATATATCAATATGTCATCTACAACTTACGGGGAAGAGGTAAATGAAGAAAAAAATACAGAAGCTGGTGATTATACCTGATTTCTAGTGAATACTGGGAAGGAGTTACGGAGAGGAAAAGAGAGAATGGATTGTAAATATTTCATTGCATTCAACTTAAAAAAGACCTCTTTTCAGTTCTTTAAGTAATTTTCTTCATATCCCCACCCCTTCCCATTTATATTATTTCCACTCTGGAGGTATGAGAGGCTCACGAGAGGTACCAATTTTCCAACCTGCCATACAGCAGACATGAGCAAAATTTCATAGATGAATAAACACTGGAATATATTAATCTTTAAATTCCAGATTTTACTAATACATTTTGATCATATATATGCTTTGGAATACCTTCTCACCAGTTAAAACTCCCTAAAAGTAGGAAAGACATCAGCCTATAGAATTTAAATGAATCTTCAAAATATATGGCAAGAAAGGACACTAGGCAAACTTCAGGAGAACTGAGTTTTAGTCTAGTTTTGTCACTGGTTATGTAAATTTCAGCAGGTGTCTCTAGTCTTCAGTCTCCCGCTCTAAAATATGGGGAGTTTAAAATACATCAGTAGTTCTTAATCTCAAGGCAGTACTACTATATGCAGGGGAGACTTGGAAATGTGTGGAGGTGATTTTGTTTGGCATAATGACTCGGAGAGAACTGGTGGCATTTATTACATGGTAGGGAGGGATAGCTAAGATACTGGACAACTAGCAATGCCCAGAGTAAACACAGTGAAGAACTATCCAAATGTCCAAAATGTCAAGAGTATATTCACTTCCCCTTCCCAGAAATAAAGGGACAAAATAGTTCAGATCTTGTCAACCCCTAAACTCCTTTGCCGTAAGGCAAATATAACAACGAATACTGCAACACTGTGTTGGCGCTATTAAAACTGAACAGTGGAGAAACTCCAGTCATCTTTTGCTTGGTACATGAGGAGAAATGAAAAATAAAGAAATTACTTTGCATTTCACACTCTAAAATGCATAAATTCACAAAATCTCTTCTAGAACAGATCTGAATCTGGAAATGAACTTTATAAGTGAAGACATATTAGACACACACACACACACACACACACATACAACCATTAACTATCTTAAGCACNCTTTAAAACCCATTTGTTTAAAAAAACACAAACAATAAATTCCATTAGACTTTGTTGTTCACATTTGAAATCCAAGTGAAACTGAGTTAGGAGCAAGTAAGAAAAGGGGTTGGAAAAGTGTTCACAGAACAGCAAAATGTTTACTCTGCTGGATCCATGTGTTTCAGGCCATAAAAAAACATGGGTGGCTGTTTATCAGCTGCATCCCAAGAATCAAGAGGGTGGAGTTGAGGAGGCTTTACTCATTAATTTAACTTATTTTTAATGCCTGCTCTGAAATTCTTCCCACAAATCTGCATGATGTACTCTGCCTTATGGATCATAAATAATGAGCTATTTTATATCTGCTACTTATCAATGTGAAGGTAAATGGGTTGGGATAAAAATTATAATTCCAGGGTCTTAGCCACAAACTCTTATAATCTGATGATTAACTCAATGATAACAATACCAGCAGCCAGGAGGAGAATATCAAACCTCCAGCACGCCAACAGTTAAATCTGATCTTTTGAGAAAACAGCTTTGAGAAAAAATAGTTTTCCTGATTTTTCTGGACACAGACTATAACAACTCCATCCATACCCATTACCCATCAAAGCCAAATTTAACCCCTTCCTGAATCCAGCCAAAAGATTATAGCAAACACACCTTTTCCTTTTAAGGATATATTTCAAAAAGCAGTTATTTTCTGGGGCAGAAAAAGCAGATCTCTATGGAAAGCTCCACCCTGGCAGCAGTCTCCTAGAATATAGCCTAGAGTTCCAGAAATTTAAAAATCCTGAATCTGCACTAGCAGTTTTTGCCAGTGGCCTCACTGGGCTGGTATCCAAACTCTAGGGACTAATGTTTCAAAAAAAAAGCCAAACACAATACTGACTAATCATCCGTACTATTTAGTAGTGTCTTCTAAGAATATTTTGATACCAACAAATTCTCATCTATACTGGGGAATTAATATTTATATTTGGCTCTGACTAATCACTTCTTTTCCCTGCCACCCACCAGCTGACTTCTAGCTAATCTATCCACAACTGTTATTAACCTTCAAAGACCAACATGGCACTTGTTAAGGGCCGGTTGTATGGGTCAGTTTATTTTGAAAACTGAATGAGAAACGGGAGGGGCAAATACCTTGTCTCCATCTAACATTTGCAAAAGGTAAAATGAACAAAAACCTAGGTAAACTCTAGCAATTTTAATGCATAAGCAAATTAATTTTTAACAGTCAAAAGTTAAAATGCTTCCCTTCTCTCACTTCTGCTCTCACAAATCAGAGAAATATGCATAGGGGAATGAAGTTTTGCTTCTGTTACACAGCTGATAAAAATTCTAGAATGAAAAAAGCTACCCTTGTTTTATCCATTTCAAATAGGCATCTCAAGTTTTTTATGTCCAAACAAAACTCTCAATATCTTCTATCACTTACTCTTGCTCTCACTTTCTCTCCTCTCTCTCTCTCTCTCTCTCTCACACACACACACCATCCAGATGTTCAAGGCAAAAACACTTGTGACTCAACCTTAATCTCTTTATTCCTCCCTTTCCTTCCCTCTCTCTCCCTCTCCCACTGGCAAGTAATAAATAATGATGGCTCCAGATTCTAAGCATATCCCGAATCCCTATGCATGTCTTACCACCTCCACCATGACTTAAGTCCAGGCCACCATCATATCTTACTCAGATAATTGCAATAGGACTTTAGCTGATTTTCCTGCTTTCACTCTTACTCCTATAATTTATGTAATTTATAGAAGCTACAAGTTACTTTTAAAACTATAATATATATTATATTTTCTANAAAATACAAGCTCAGAAAGACAAAGGATTTGGTCTATCTCTTTCCCTACTATATCTACAACACCTATAACATTTCACGGCATACAGGAAATGTTCACTAAATATTTGCAGAATTAATGAATAATTATTGAACAAATTTTAGTGAGCACTTACCTCACAAAATGGTTCTAGGTGCTATGGATGATGGAGAGAAAGAAGACATGGTCCCTGACCTAGAAGAGCTCATATAAGGGACATAGACATTGAATAATTACTATACAACATCAATGAATACTAAAAATATAAATCAGAGGGAATGGAAAAAATAGAACAGGGGATCATCTGACTATGTTTGGGAGAGATGCAGAAAGTGTCACAGAAGAGAATAAATTTGAGCTGGAACTTGAAGGATGCATACATTTCCCAGACTTAGAAAATGTGCAACATGTACGAAAGGTAAAGGGAACAACACAGGCTGAGAATGCAGTTGTAAGTAAGGATATTGGGCATAAGAATGACAACTATATTCAGAAAAAAAATAGTTTGGTGACTGGAGTGGAGGATATATATGGGAGGAAAATCTAGGAAAGGAAGCTTGAAGAGATGGGCGGCTGTCAGAACATGAACGTTCTTCCATACTTTGTTAACTGTGGTGTTAGGGGTACCTGAGTGACTCAGTCAGTTGAATGTCTAACTCTTGACCTCAGCTCAGGTCATGATCCCAGAGCCATGGGATCGAGACCCATATCAGGCTCCATGCTCTCTCTCTCCAACTCTGCCCTTCCCCCTGCTCACTCGTGCACTCACTCTGTGCACTCGCTGTCTCTCTCTCTCTCTCTAAATAAAATAAAAAATAAAAAATAAATTAAAAGTGTGGTATTCATTCTCATACACAGGAAGGAATCAACTACAAGCAAAGAGTGAAAGGGGTTCATTCATTCAACATATATTTATTGACGGTCTGAACAGATTTGTCTTTAAAGAAGATAACCCAGGCAACAAGGGCAAGAGTGTACCAAAGTTGGGAATAAACTAAAAAGNTAGTATATCCTTTATTTTCTCTATATTTTTGTAAAATGTTTTTATTCAAATTCCACTTATTTAACAAAGAGAATATTAGTTTTAGATGTACAATATAGTGATTCAACAATTCCATACAACACTCAGTGCTCATCCCAACAAGTGCACTCCTTAATCCCCATCACGAGAGGGGGCAAGATGGGAGAGANCGCCCCTAATTCTCAAAAGGAGAAGGCCTGAAGCCATGGAAACCCTTAGAGAATCGAGGGGTTTGGAAGGAAAAGGAAAAGGAGACAGATTCAACTGAGAAAACGCGACTTGGGGAAGATAAAAATGGGCCAGGACCCAGAGGGAGGGGGAGCCCCCTTTCCGGGGAGCCACGGTGAGTGAAGGATAAAAGAAAGGGCAGTTGAAACTGCCCAAAGAACTGTCTCTGTCCCTGGAGAAGAGAAAAACCTAGGCTCGGGACAGAGAGTGACCCAGTTCCCAACTATGCAGCCAACTTTGACCTGGACCCCCCAATCCCAGACGGCGCCAGGAAAAACTGCCCCTATGCTTTCTAATTAGATCCAGAGAGGAAGCGGCAGCCTGAAATCGTTCTGCCACGCCACTCTTCCAGCTGCATTCTGAGTGGGGAAGCGGCGTGGCCCAAAATTGCTCCACAACGCTGCTCGTCCGGCTTGATCCCCAGTGGGGACCACAGCGGCCATAAACCACCACGCCACACGTGCGTCTGGCTGGACTGCCAGTAGGGAATTGGCTCAGCCGGAAACCGATCCACCGCACTGCCCAGCTGGCTCAACGCGCCGGTGGGGAAGCGGCATGGCCCAAAAACGCTCTGCTGCGCCACTAGTCTGGCTGGATTCGCAGTGGGGAAGTGGCATGGCCTGAAACTGCTCCGCAGCTACTCTGGCTGAAAATGCTTGGAAGGACAGGGCCTGTGGGTTTATATTTCAGGCAAGATCAATAAAGCGCACAGACTAAGATCTGAAAATGAGGCATGGCTTCAGACATAGATCACTGCGTGGGGGACCTGGGTGACTCAGTCACTTAAGTGTTGGACTTCAGCTCAGGTCATGATCACACAGTTCGTGGGTTCAAGCCCCAGGCTGGGCTATGTGCTGACAACTAGCTCAGAGCCCGGAGCCTGCTTCGGATTCTGTATCTCCCTCTCTCTGTGACCCTCCCCGGCTCACGCTGTTTCTCTCAGTCTCTCATAAATAAATAAAAACATAAAAAAGAACATGGCGCACCTTGACTGAGCCCATGGAACAAGAAGATCAGACCCAAAAGAGTGATTTGCCACGCTTGGTTCCAGAAGGGACTGGGGCGCCTCCACTTTTCACCCCACAACCACCAAGGCGGGAACTCAGAAGGGGCACACGGGCTGCAGTGGAGGCTAAGACTCGCCTACATGAAACCACACCCAGGGCAAGAGCAACATGGATGCACTACCGTGATTAATTCTATGTCAATCCTTTCTATTCAGATAAACTTACCCTTGTCTCATTCGTACCATACCCCTCTGCTGGACTGGGAACTCTGGTCACTGGGTTGCTTAAATAGTCGCATTTAATCCATTCTCTAGATGTATACTCTACACCTCCATGGCTACCACTATCTCTCTCTCTCACTCTCTCTCTGGAATAATCAGACTATATAGTTTCTCTGAGTAACATTATCTTCGTTTCATTTTCTTCTCCTCTTTCCATGTTCTTCTCTATCTCTCCTGAATTAAGCCTCTTAGTCTCTCTGCCTGGCTATTGTCCAATTTTGCTTCTTCCCTGCCCTGTCATTTCTCCCTTTGTATATGCACTTCCAATAGCACTACATACACCCTGCTCTTTATTTGTAGCTGGAATTCTGGTTTTATGCTTTTAGACTGTCCTTTGTCTTTTGGGTTTTTTCTTTTTTTCTTTTCTTTTCTTCTTTTATATTTTTATTTTTTGTTTTGCCTCCTTTCTCTTTTTTCTTTTTCCCTTTCAGTTTGCGTGTTTGTTGGACTTGTCGGTGATTTGTGTGTCTTTGTTCCCTGTGTGTTTGTCTCTCTGTTTTCTTTTCCAGGGCTACCTCAAGAAACAAGCCAAAGTACACAAGGTGGAGACTCCCAAACACCACTACGAGTAGGGAAATAAAATAACCAAAGTCTCAACAAGAGAAACCAAGAAACACATTTCAAAGAACACTTCCTGAATGGACAGGCCCTTGACAGTCAGAGTGTTCTTATATACAGTAGTACTTGCAGGTGCAGAGTGCATAACGAGCTTTTAGAACTAACAAGAGAAAGAAAGCTAGCCAAAATGATGAAACAGAAGAACTCTCCTCTAAAGAAATTCCAGGAAGAAATGACAACTAAAGAACTGCTCAAAACAGATATAAACAACATATCTGAAAAAGAATTTAGAACAATAGTCATTATATTAATCGCTGGACTTGAAAAACACATGGAAGACATCAGAGAAACTATTGCCACAAAGACTATGGAGCTTAAAAATAGATGTGATGAATTAAACAATGCTATAAATGAGGTGCATAATAAAATGGAGGCGTCCAATGCACAGATTGAAGATGCATAACGGAGGATAGGTGAAATAGAAGACACAATTATAGAAAAAGAGGAATCCAAGAAAAAGAGAGACAGATTGATCCAGGAGAATGAAAGAATTCAAGAACTGAGTGATACAATCAAACGGAATAATATCCCTGTCACAGGGATTCCTGAAAAAGAAGACAGACAGAAAGGGGATGAAGCAGTACTTGAACAATATATAGATGAGAGCTTTCCTAATCTGGGGATGAAAACAGATAATGAAATCCACGAGGTACAGAGAACTCCCCTCAGACGTAACCTGAATCAATCTTCTGCATGACATATTATCGTGAAACTGGCAAAATATAAGGATAAAGAGAGAATTCTGAAATCTAACTGATTAGATAAAAGAGCTCGGGATAAAAGAGCCCGAGCATACAAAGGGAGACATATCAGGGTCACTGCAGACCTATCTACTGAAACGCAGTAGGCCAGAAAGGAATGGCAAGAGATCTTCAATGTGATGAACAGAAAAAATATGCAACCAAGAATCCTCTATCCAACAAGCCTGTCATTCAGAATAGAAGGAGAGATAAAAGTCTTTCCAAATAAACAAAAATTGAAAGAACCTGTCACCACTAAACCAGCCCTATAAGAAATCATGAGGGGAAGTCTATGAGGGAAATGTTGCACAGAACACAAGGTACCAGAGACACCACCACAAACATGAATCCTACAAAGAACACAATAACTCTACACCCATATTTTTCAATAATAACACTGAAAGTAAACGAACTAAATGCTCCAATCAAAAGACATAGGGTAGCAGAATGGGTAAAAAAACAAAATCCATCTATTTGTTGTCTACAAGAAACTCATTTTACACCTGAGGACACCTTCAGATTGAAAGTAAGGGGCTAGAGAAATATCTATCATGCTACTGGAAATCAAGAGAGAGCTAGAGTAGCTATACTTATGTCAGACAAACTGGACTTTAAACTAAGGGCAGTAACAAGGAATGAAGAAGGGCGTTATATAATAATTAAAGGGTCTGTCCATCAGGAAGAGCTAACAATTATAAATGTCTACGCATCAAATATGGGAGCACATAAATACATAAAACAATTAATCACTAACAGAAACACTCTTATCGATAAGAACATCCTAATAGCAACGGACTTTAATACTCCGCTTCCAGCAATGGACAGATCAACTAGGCAGAAAATCAATAANAACAATGAAGCAACAGAAAGAGAAATCAAGAAACTGATCCCATTCAAAATTGCACAAAAAACCATAAAATACCTAGGAATAAACGTAACTAAAGATATAAGAGGCCTGTATGATGAAAAGTGTAGAAAACTTATGAAGGGAATTGAAGAAGACACAAAGAAATGGAAAAGCATTCCATGCTCATGGACTGGAAGAATAAATATAGTTAAAATGTCATTACTACCCAAAGCAATCTACACATTCAATGCAATCCCAATCAAAATTGCACCAGCATTCTTCTCAAAACTAGAACAAACTATCCTAAAATTTATATGGAACCACAAAAGACCCCAAATAGTCAAAGTAATATTGAAGAAAACAACCAAAATGGGAGGCATCACATTCCCAGACTTTAGCCTCTACTACAAAGGTGTAGTCATCAAGACAGTATGGTATGGCACAAAAGCAGACACATAGACCAATGGAATAGAATTGAGAACTCAGAATGGGACCCACAAATGGATGGCCAACTAATCTTTGACAAAGCAGGAAAGAATATCGAATGGAAAAAAGAAAGCCTCTTTAATAGATGGTGCTGGGAGAACTGGACAGCAACATGCAGAAGAATAAAACTTGATCACTTTCTCACACCATACACAAAGATAATCTCAAAATGGATGAAGGACTTGAATGTGAGACAGGAAACCATCAAAACCTTAAGGAGAAAGCAAGAAACAACTTTCTTGACCTCAACCGCAGCAACTTCTTACTTGACTCATCCTAAAGGCAAAGAAATCAAGAGCAAAAATGAACTATTGGGACCTCATCAAGATAAAAAGCTTCTGCATGGTAAAGGAAACAATCAATAATACCAATAGGCAACAGACTAATGGGAAAAGATTGTTACAAATGACATATTAGATAAAGAGCTAGTATCCAAAATCTATAAGGAACTCACCAAACTCCACAACCACAAAACAAATATTCTAGTGAAGAAATGGGCAGAAGACATGAACAGACACTTCTCCAAAAAGGACATCCAGATGGCCAACACACACATGAAACGATGCTCAGCGTCCCTCATCATCAGAGAAATACAAATCAAAACCACACTGAGGTATCACTTCATGCCGGTCAGAGTGGCTAAAATCACCAATTCAGGAGAGTCTAGATGCTGGCGAGGATGTGGAGAAATGGGCACCCTCCTACACTGTTGGTGGGAATGTAAACTGGTGCAGCCTCTCTGGAAAACAGTGTGGAGTTTCCTCAAAAAATTAACACTAGAACTCCCCTCTCCTATGACCTAGAAATAGCACTGCTAGGAATTTACCCAAGGGGTACAGGAGTATCCTTGCATAGGAGTGCTGATGCATAGGGGCACATGTACCCCAATGTTCACAGCAGCACTTTCAACAATAGCCAAAACATGGAAGAGCCTAAGTGGCCACTAACTGACGAATGGATCAAGAAGGTGTGGTGTGGTGTATCTATAGGATGGNTGGGCTATTTCCATAATTTGGGTATTATAGATAATGCTGCTGTAAACATCAGAGTGTATGTATCTTTTTGAATTAGTAGTTTTGTATTCTTGTTGGGTAAATACATAGTACTGCATCACTGTATCCTAGGGTAGTTCTATTTTAACTTTTAAGGAAATTCCATGTTGTTTTCCACATGGGTACACCAGTTTGCATTCCCACAAACAGTTCAAGAGGGTTACCCTTATGGTTTGCCTCCCTCTGTCTCTGTTTATAACTATTTTTCCCCCTCCCTTCTCCCATGGTCTTTTGTTACATTTCTCAAGATCCATATATGAGTGACAACATATGATATCTGTCTTTCATTCAGCATAATGCCTTCCAATTCCATCCATGTTGCTGCAAATGGCATGATTTCATTCTTTCTCATTGCCAAGTAGTATTCCATTGTATATATAAACCACATCTTCGTTGTATGTAAGCAATGAACCATGGGAATCTACACAAAAATCAAGAACTCACTACACACACAGTATGTTAGCCAATTTGACAATAAATTATATTTAAAAAACAAATAAGCAAATAANCTAACGAACATGTGTTGTTTCTTGTTTTGTTGATTTTAGTCATCTTCACAGATGTGAGGTGATATCTCATTGTACTTTCAATTTGTTATTTCCCTGATAATCACTGATGTTGAGCATCATGCCAGGTGTTTGTCAGCCATCCAGGTGTCTTCTTTGGAAAATATGTCTATTTATATCTTCTGCCCATTTTTTAATTAGATTACTTATTTTTTGGGTGTTACATTTTTTATAATCTCTTTATATTTTTTGGATACTAGCCCTTTATGGGATATGTGATTTGCAGATACCTTCTCCCATTCAGTAAGTTGTCTCTAAGTTTTGTTGTTTCCGAAGTGTACAGAAGCGTTTTATTTTCATGTAGTCCCAACAGTTTATTTTTGCTTTTATTTCCCTTACCTTAGGAGACTTATCTAGAACGAAATTGCTGCAGACAATACAAAAGAGGTTACTGCCTGTGTTCTACTCTAGGATTTTTATCCTTTCAGGTATGACATTTGAGCCTCTGATCCATTTTTAATTTACTTTTGTGTATGGTGTAAGAAAGTGATCCAATTACATTCTTTTGCATGCTGCTGTCTACTTTCCCAGCCCCATTTGTTGAAGAGACTGTTTTTCCCCCCATTGGATATTCTTCCTGGCTTTGTCAAAGATTAATTTACTATATGGTTATCATCATCATCATCATCATCATCATCAGCTATCTATGGCAGGAGCTACTTTTAAAAAAGCATAAAAGGGGCTCCTGGGTGGCTCAGTCGGTTAAGCATCTGACTTTGGCTCAGGTCATGATCTTGTGGTTTGTGAGTTCGAGCCCCGCGTTGGGCTCTGTGCTGACAGCTCAGAGCCTGGAGCCTGCTTTGGGTTCTGTGTCTCCCTCTCCCTTTGCCCCTCGCCTACTCACACTCTTTCTTGCTTGCTCTCTCTTTCTCTCAAAAATAAATAAACATTAACACATTTTTTAAAAGCATAACATTAGTAAAAACTTAGTATCTAACATGAAATAAAGGTAATATAAATTATAGCATATTCATTCATTGATTTACTAAATAAATAGTTATTAAGGGGTCACTGTGGAAAAGACTTTGGGAATATCATGGTGATCAAGACATGAATAGATGCCAACTATGCTCACCACTATACAAAAATCACCTGTTTCTATAAACTGCCAATAAACCTTCTGAAAAAGAAATAAAGAAAACAATCCCATTTACAATAGCATCAAAAATAATAAAATGCTTAGGAATAAATTTAACTAAAAAGATAAAAGATCTGTACACTGAAAATCACANATATCTTGTGTTCATGGACTGGAAGAATTAAAAGTGCTAAAATGCCTATACTACCCAAAGGCGTTTATAGAATCAAAGGAAACTCTATCAAATTTCTAATAGTATTTTTCTAGATATAGAAACAGCAATCCTAAAATTCACATGAAACAACAAAAGACCAATAGCCAAAGCAATCCTGAGATAGAAGAACAAAGCTGGCAGCATCACAGTACCTAATTTCAAACTTTATTACAAAGCTATAGGAATCAAAATAGTATGGTACAGACATAAAAACAGACACATAGACCAATGGAACATAAGTGAAAGCTCATAAATGAATCCACACATATTTATGGTCAACTAATATTTGAACAAGGGAGCCAAGAATACTCAATAATAAAACAGTCTCCTCAATAAATGGTTTCGGAAAAATTGGATATATACACTCAAGAAATGAAATTGGACCTCTATCTCATACCATTCACAGAAACTAACTCAAAATGGACTAAAGACTTAAATATAAGACCCAAAACTAAAACTACTAGAAGAAAACATAGAAGAAAAGCTCCTTGACATTTGTCTTGGCAACAATTTTTTGGAGATGACACCAACAAAAGTAAAACAGACAAATGTAATTGCATTAGCTTCTGCACAGCAAGGGTAACAATCAAAAGAGTGAAGAGACAACTACAGAATGTGAGAAAATATTTGCAATCCATATATCTGATAAGTTAATATCCAAAATATATAAGGGATTCAAACAACTCAATATAAAATAAAAAGTAACACGATTAAAACATAGGCAAAGAACCCAAACAGATATTTTACCAAAGATAAACAAATGCCCAACATGTTCATGAAAAATATGCTCAATATCACTAATCATCAGGGAATGCAAATGAAAACCACAGTAGGATATCACATCACACCTGTTAACATGGCTATTATCAAAAAGAAAAAGGACAAGTGTTGATTTGAATATGGAGCAAAGGGAACCCTTGTGCACTATTGGCAAGAACATAAATTGGTGTAGCCACTATAGAAAACAGGATGATGTTCCTCAAAAAGTTAAAAGTAGAACTACCATATGATCTAGCATCCCACTTTGGGTATATAGCCAAAAGAAATGAAATCACTTACTCAAAGGGATCTCTGTATCCCCAAGTTTGTTGCATTAAAAATAGCTAAGACCTGGAAACAACCTAAGTGTTGCATGGATAAAGAGATGTGGTATAAAGATGATATGTATATAAATGTATATATTAAAATATGAAATATTATTCAGCCATAAAAAAGAAAGGAATCCAGCCTTTTGCAACAACATGGATATATATTGAGGGCACTGTGTTAATTAAGTGAAGTAAGTCAGGCACAGAAAGACAAAAACTATACGATTCCACTAATCTAAAAAAGCTGAACTCAAAACAAAAGACTGGTGGTTGCGAGGGGTTGGGGGTTGTAGGAATAAGGAAATGTTGGCTGAAGGCTATAACCTTCCAGCTTTAAGGTGAATAAGTTCTGGAGGTGCCTGGGTGGCACAATCAGTTGAACATCCAACTTGATTTCGGGTCAGGTCATGATCTCATAGTCATGAGATCAAGCCCCACATCGGGCTTTCGACTGGGCATGGAGCCTGCTTGGGATCCTCTCTCTCCCTCTCCCTGTGCCTCTCCCCTGCTCATGCTCTCCCTCTCTCAAAAAAAAAAAAAAAAAAGTAAGTTCTGAGGATATAATGTATCACATGGTAACTATAAAACAGTTAATGTATTATATACTTGAAAGTTGTTAAAAGAATAGACCTAAAATGGCATCACCACAAACCAAAAAGAAGGTAATTATGTAAGAAGATAGAGGTGCTAACTAACTTTATTGTGGCAATTACTACACAATATACACGGGCATCAAAATCATCACATTGTACACCTTAAATGTGCATATATGGCAACAACACCTCAATAAAGCTGTGGAAAAAATACATAAATGGTCCTTGCCCTTGTACAACTTACAGTCTAGAAAATAAGACAGTGATAATATTAAAATAAAGGGACATTACAGTGTTCACAAAAAAAAAATGGTTAAAGCACGTGGGGAAATGCTTATCATCTAAAGACCTTGTACTAGTGTCCTAATGCCAATGTAACAAAAAAAAAATTCAGTATTTTAAAACAAAATAAATTTATTCTCTTACAGTTCTAGAGGTCAGAGGTCCAGGAATTCAGTCCTTCCCTTTTCCAGCTGCTGAAGGCTATGCACATTCCTTGGCTCCTGAATGCATTACTCAGCCACCATTTCTATTTTTACATCACCTTCTCTCTGTCTGTCTGTCTGTCTGTCTCTGACCTTGTTCCCTCCCTCATATAAAGTACTTGTGATTACATTGAGTAATTATCCCCAGATAATCCAGGATAATCTCCCTATCTCACAATGCTTAATCATATCTATAAAATTTCTTTGGCCATGTGTGGTAGCATATTCATACGTTCTGTGGATTAGGGCTTGGACATCTTGGGTGTCCTTTATTCTGTCTACTACAGACATAACTTTGAACCTAAAAACATAGAAGGAAATACAGAAAAAAAATATTAACAGTGTCGATCTGGATGATTGGATTTATATTTATATTTTTGTGTTTTTCTCTTTTGCAACTTCTAAAAGCTCTACTAATGAGCATATTTCACTTTTTAAAAAAAGAGTGAGTGCAGACAAACAAACAAAAAAAATACAAAGTGGCATACAGTAAATTGTAAATTGTCTTTGTCTCACCCTTGTCCCTCAGTCCCTGGGTTCCTCTCTCCAGAGGCAATTATCATTAACAGTTTCTTATTCTTCCAGAGAGAGGATATGCAAGAATATGTCCATGGTAGGCTAATTAATGGTCCCTCAAAGATGTTCATGTCGTAATTCCCAGAACCTGTTAATATATTGCCTTACTAAAGGGACTTTACAGATGTGATTAAGTTAAGAATTTTGAGATGGGTTGATTATCACCAATTGTCTGGATAGGCCCAATATAATGAGAGAGATCCTTATAAGAAAAGGCAGGAGTAAGGGTTAATGGAGGAGAAGATAGCTATGTGACAAGAGAAGCAGAGACTGGAGTGATAACTCTTTCAAAATGGAGGGAGAGCCCACAAGCCAAAATATAGTAACCACTAGAAGCTGAAAAAGACAAGAAGACAAATTTTCCCCTTGGGGCCTCCAGAAGGCACCAGCCCTACTCATGCCTTGACTTTAGCCCAGTGAAACCTATTTTAGACCTAGGACACCCAGAACTGGAGGAGAATAAATTTCTGTTGTTTTAAGCTACTAAATTTGGGGTCAGGTGTTACAGTGGCAATGTAGATCATCCCTGTACATATATCCTTTTGCACATGTATGGATATATCTATACTAAACTCAAAGAATTAGAATTCCTGGGTTAAAGTATGTAATTTTTCATTTTTATTTAAACTGCCAAACTTCCTACATGCAGGTTGTACCAATTTTACTGCAATAATATAGGAGTGTAACTCATTTGACTTTCAACTTTATCATGGATGCTCTTTTTCCATACAGAGGTTAGAGTTTCATTCTCTCAAGGATATCATCTTTTCCTCTTACTGATTCCAAATTTTATATCATATTTTAGAAATAGCCACCCTAAACTTAATTTTTAAGCACTCCCATTTTCTCCTACTAGTTTTATGGCCCAATATTTTACATTTAACTCTTTGATCTAACTGCAAGTTATTTGGTGGTTAAATATGAAGTATGGATGCTACTCATTTTCCCAAATGGCTACCAAGGTGATCCAAAATATTTGTTAAGTAATTCATCTTTTTCTTACTAATCTGAAGTGCCATCTTTATCAGATGTGAAATTTCTATCTGATTTCAATCTATTCTTAGACTTTCTGGTCTGTTTCAATGATTTGTCTGTAAATCCTATAGCAGTACCACACTGTTTTAACTACTGTAACTTAAGATGTCATTTTTATCTCTGATAAAACTAATCTCCCCTA
>NW_027531185.1:1240625-1241066 GCF_008692635.1 Crocuta crocuta | reverse complement strand
ATCTCCCCTAACTACTCCCCTTTTCCAAAACTCTCTGGGTTTTCATGCTTGCTTGTTTTCACATATGAGTTTTATATCCAGCTTAAGAACAAAAAAAGTACCTTTACTTGAACTGAGTTTAATTTATCCTACTATTTACTTAAGTGAATTAATATATCTTATATTATTTTTCCATTAAGAATACGATATGCCTTTCTATTACTCAAAGTCTTCATTTATTTTCTTCANCATATAGTTTATTAAGTTTATTTTTAGATATTTTCTCTTTTCTGTGAAGATTTCTGGGAAGATGGCAACTAAAAGAATCCTGCACTCACCTCATCCCATGAACACACCTAGTCAGCGGCCACATCACAGCATAACCCAGAAAATGACCCAAAGACAGGCAGAACAGACTTTCCACAGTTAATTATAGAGAGAAGGCCACATCAAAAAGGATAA
>NW_027531185.1:1233764-1240581 GCF_008692635.1 Crocuta crocuta | reverse complement strand
ATGCAGTTGAGAACCAAACTCCCAGCAAGACTAACCACACATGACAGGGACAGCAGAAACACAGCAAAGGGAGAGGAACAGACCCCACACCAGTCACTCCAGACATGGGGGACCTGCAGTGGAAAGACAAGTCCCAATAACATTTGGCTTTGAAAACCAGCAGGGCTTAAGTTACAATCAGTGGGGCTTAACTACCAGTACTTTAAACTCTGGCAAAGCTAGAGGGTGATAGGAAACAGTCCCAGCCCTTAAGAAGCCAGCATAACAAAGAACCCAGCTGAGATACAGCATAGAAGCAACAGTTGGAAAAGTACCTGGGGTATACATGAAATAAATTTATTTACTAATCTCAGAACATGTCCTTTAAAGGCAGGGATCTTTAGGAGACTTCAAGAACAAAAGAGCTAACAGAACCGTTTGTCATCACCCTCTCCACCAGCCTAGATGGCTGGACATTTTCAGGAACCAGCACTAATACCCACCACCTATCTTACTCACACCCCCTACTCCACCTCCTGGTTTTCCTCAAGATCCACCCCAACCAACCCACCACACTCAGCAAGAGTCCCTCTAAAGCGGCTTCATGTCTCATACTGTAAGCTGTCCCTGCAGGGACTAAAGCCACTCCAAAGTGACTCCTGCTTTAGAGAGAAGGGAAGAAAACCACATACACCAGTTCAACTGCAGTCCCAGCAGACAGATTGGGGGCTGATATCTAATCTGACTGCTGGCCCTACCCACCAACAAAACCTCTGGGTGGGGGGAGGGGCAGCACAGGGAAAAGAGCCAAGCAGTTTGAGGTCCCTGTGGCAACAGCAGTCAGACTGGGGACAAGTACCTGCTCTGACTGCCAGCCCCACCCACCTACAAAATCCTCTCAGGGGAGGAGGCAAGGAGAGCACCCTGCAAGTCAGTGCTACTGCAGCCCCAACAGACAGACTGGGGACAGGCATCTGGTTGGACTGCAGGACCCATCTACCAACAAAAGTATCACAGAAGACAACACAGGGAGAATACCCTGCAGTTTAGTGGTACTGCCGCCCTGGCAAACAGGATGACAACAGGCATCTGGTCTAACTGCTGACACTGCCCAACTAAAAGCCCATGACAGCTGCAGACCAGCTCCTTAACAACACAGGAACCAAACCCTGGCCACAACAGGCAAAGTGGGCTACTGCAGCCAACTGGACTGAAGGCAAACACAGGTCAGTCACAAAAGTAGGGCACATACAGGGGTACCTGGGTGGCTCAGTCAGTTAAGCATCTTATTCTTGATTTCAGCTCAGGTCATGATCTCATGGTTGTGGGATTAAGCGTTGCATCAGGCTTCATTCTGTGCATAGAGCCTGCTTCAGATTCCCTCTCTTCCTCTCCTTCTGCCCCTCCCCTGCTCTCTCTCTCTCTCTCTCTCTTTCTCTGTCTCTGTCAAAAAAAAAAAAAAGTAGGGCACACACAATATACAAAGGAGACACGCCTGAAGTGCCTGGTTCTGGTAAACAGGGGACATTGTGCTGCAGGACCGCTTCTTCATAAGGCCTCTACTTTCAATATCAGGAAATTTAGCTGATTTTCCTAATACATATAAACAAATGCAGAGGGTTAGACAAAATGAGAGGCAGAAGAATATGTCCAAAGTAAAAGAACAAAGCGAAACAACAACAACAAAAGAGAGCTAAATGACGTGGAGATAAGCAACATGCCTGATTAATAATTCCAAGAATGGGCCATAAAGACACTCACTGGACTTGAAGAGTGGAGAATCTCAGTAAAACCTTCAACAAAGAGACAGAAAATTTAAAATGAACCAATCATAGATAAGGAACTCAACACCTAAAATTAAAAACATATTAGAGGGAATCAATAGTTTAGAAAAGGCAAGCAAATGGATCAGCCATCTGAAAGACAGGGTACTAGAAAGTAACGAAGCCAAACAGCAAAAGGGGGATAAAAGTGTTATAAAACATGAGAATAAGTTAAGGGAACTCAGTAACATCATCAAACAGTAACGTTCACATTACAGGGATCCCAGAAGAAAACAAGAGAGAAATGGGGCGGGGGGGCAGGTTAGAAAACTTATTTGAAGGAATAATAGCGAAAACCTCCTTAGTCTAGGGAAGGAAAAAGACATCCAGATCCAGGAGGCACAGAGAGACAACTCCAAAGTATGAACCCAAGGAGGTACACCAAGACACGTAATAATTAAAATGGCAAAAAGTAGTGATAGAGAATTTTTTTAATTTTTTAAATGTTTTTTTACTCTTGAAGAAGAGAGACAGATAGAGAGATGGAGTATGAGTGGGGGAGGGGCATAGAGAGGAAACACAGAATCCAAAGCAGACTCCATGCTCTGAGCTATCAGCACAGAGCCCGACGCAGGACTTGAACTCACAAGCTGAAGTTGGACACTTACCAACTGAGCCACCCAGGTGCCCCTAGAGTGAGAATTTTAATAGCAGCAAGAGAAAAGATACAGTTACATATAAGGGAAATCCCATGAGACTATCGGCAGATTTTTCAGCAGAAACTTAGGAGACCAGAAAGGTGTGGCATGATATATTCAAAGTGAAGAAAGGAAAAAACCTGCAACCAAGTATACTCTCTCCAGCAAGGCTTTCATTTAGAATAGAAGGAGACATAAAGAGTTTCCCAAACAAATAAAAGCTAAAGGAGTTTGTCACCACTAAACCAGCCCTACAGGAAATGTTAAAGATAATTCTTTGACTGGAAAGAGACCATAAACACGGGTGAGAAGATTAGGAAGGGAAAAAATTATACAGTTGCATACAAACATGATAAATGTGGTAGATTAATCGCTTATAAAACCAGTACAGAAATTAAAGCACAAAAGCAGTAAAATCAATTATATCTATAAAATTAAGCCATGAGACTCACAAAAGTCAAAGAATGTAAAGTATGACATCATATATGTAATAGGTGTTAGGGAGTAAAAATTTAGTATTTTTGGAATGGATTGAAACTTAAGCAAACATTAACTTAATATAGACCACTATATGCATAAGATGTTATCTAGGAACCTAATGGTGATCACAAATCAAAAATCAGTAATGGATACACTAAAAATTAGGAGAAATGAGTCTAAGCATATCACTAAAGAAAGCCATTAAACCACAAGGTAAGAGAGCAAAAGAAGAAGAAAGGAACATAGAAGAACTTCAAAAACAATCATAAAAGAAGTAACAAAATGACAATAAGTACCTACCTATCAATAACTACATTTTTAAAGTTATTTATTTATTTTGAAACAGAGAGAGAGAGAGAGAGAGAACACTAGCAGTGGAGGGGTGGAGAGGAGAGAGAATCCCAAGTAGGCTCCACACTGTCAGCCCAAAGCCTTATGTGGGGCTCAAACTCAAAATGTGAGATCATAACCTGAGCCAAAACCAAGAGTTGGATGCTCAACTAACTAAGACACCCAGGCACCCTATCAATAACTACTTTTAATTTAAATGGACAAAATGCCCCAGTCAAAAGAAATAGGGTGATGGAATGCATAAAAAAGGAGGACCTATGTATATGCTGCCTACAAGAGATTCACTTCAGCCCTAACACACATGCAAACTGAAAGTATAAGGGGATGGAAAAATATTTACCATTCAAATGGAAGTGAGAAGAAAGCTCAGGTACCAATACTTGTATTAGACAAACTAGACCTCAAACAGAGACTATAACAGTGACAAAGAAGGTCATTACATAATCATAAAGGGAATAATCACAAAAATGAATATAAAAATTATAAGTATTTATGCACCCAACATAAAGCACCTAAACACATAAAGCAACTATTAACAGAAATAAAGGAAGAAACTGGCAGTAATATAATAATAGTAGCAGACTTCAACACACCACTTACATCAGTGGACAGATCAGACAGAAAATCAACAAGGAAACATAGGCTTCAAATGACATATTGGAACAGATGGGCCTAACAAATATAGTCAGAACATTTCATCTAAAAACAGCAGAATAGAATCACCTGGGTGGCTGAGCATCCAACTTCAGCTCAGGTCATGATCTTGTGGTCCATGAGTTCAAGCCCTGAGTCAGGCTCTGTGCTGACAGCTCAGAGCCTGGAGCTTACTTCAAATTCTGTGTCTCCCTCTCTCTCTGCCTCTCTCCCGTTTGTGCTTGCTTTCTTTCTCTCTCTCAAAACTAAACATTAAAAAATTTAATAATAAAAATAAAAACAGCAGAATACACATTCTTTTCAAGTGTACATGAAACATTCTCCAAAATAGGTTATATGTTTGGACACAAAACAAGCCTCAANTTTTAAAACTTAAAAAAAAAAAGGAGACAATTGAAAATGAAAACACAACATTCCAAAATCTTTGGATTTTGGGATTTAGCAAAAGCTATTCTAAGAGGGATTATACCAATACAAGCCTACCTTAGGAAGCAAGAAAAATCTCAAATAAACAACCTAATCTTACCTATAAAGGAGCTAGTAAAACAATAAAGCCCAAACCTGCTACAGTTTTAACACAATCCCTATCAAAATAATAACATTTTTCACAGAATTAAAACAAATAATACTGAAATTTGTATGGAATCACAAAAGACCCCAAAAAGCCAAAGCAATATTGAAAAAGAAAATCAAAGCTGCAAGTACCACAATTCCAGACTTAAGTTATTTTACAAAGCTGTAGTAACCCAAACAGTATGGTACAGGCAGAGTCTCCTCTACATGTAAAAGAATTAAACTGGACCATCTTTAAACACCATAAACAAAAATAAACTCACAATGGGTTCAAGATGTAAATGTGAAACACAAAACCATAAAAATTCTAGAAGAGAACACAGGAAATAATTTCTCTGACATCAGCCCTGGCAACCTTTTCTGGATATGTCTCCTAAGGCAAGGGAAACAAAAGGAAAGGAAACTATTAGGACTACATGAAAATAAAAGCTTTTGTACAGCAAATAAAACCATCAACAAAACAAAAACCCAACCTACTGAATGGGAGAAGATATCTACAAATGATATATCCAATAAGGGATTAATATCCAAAATATATAAAGAACTTCTACAAGCCAATACCAAAAAAAAGAAAACAAAAAAAAACAAATAATGTGATTAAATAATAGGCAGAAGACCAGAACAGACATTTTTTCAAAGAAGATACACAGAGGCAAGCAGGCACATTAAAAGATGCTCAACATCGCACTAATCATCAGGAAAATGTAAATTAAAGGCACAATGACATATCATTTTACACCTGTCAGAATGGATAAAATAAAAAACACAACAAATATCAAGTGTTCACAAAGAAGGATATCAATAAAAATGAAACCTCACACACTGTTGGTAGGAATGCAAATTGGTGAAGTCACTATAGAAAGCAATATGGATGTTTCTCAAATATTTAAAATAGAATTACTATATGATCCAATAATTCCACTGCTGGGTATTTACCCAATGAAAACCAAAACACCAATTCAAAACGATATGTGCACCCTTATGTTTCTTGCGGCATTATTTACAATAGCCAAGATATAGAATCAACCCATGTCATGTGGCTATCCATAGTTGAATGAATAAAGAAACGTATATATACCCACACAATGAAATACTATTCTGCCTTCAAAGAATGAAATCTTGCCATTTGTAACAACATGGATGGACCTAGGGGGTGTTATCCTAAGTGAAATTAAGTCATTCAGAGAAGGACAAATACCATATGATTTCAGTCATATGTAGAATGTAGGAAACAAAACAAGTGAACAAAGAAAAACAGAGACCAAAAAAACCTCTTTTATTTTAATTCCAGAATAGTTAACATACTGTGTCATATTAGTTTCAGGTGCACAATATAGCAATTCAACAATTCTGTACATTACTTAGTGATCATCATAAGTAATCCCCTTTAACAGATACTTAAATATAGAAAACAAATCTGGGGGTTGCCTGAGGAGAGGTGGGGGGGAGGATGGATGAAAAAGACAAAGGACACTAAGAGTACAACTACCTTGATGAGCATTGAGTAACGTACAGAATTGCTGAATCACTATACAGCACACCTGAAACTAACATAACACTGTATGTTAACTATACTGGAATTTAAAATTAGACATATATAGATAGATAGGATTTTTCCTTCCCTTATATATTCTGATTGTTACTACTTTACAGGAAGGTAATTTCAGGATGATTGCAGGATTCTTGAGGTGTCTAGGATCCTTTCTTTGAATGTGTATCAAAGATTCAGATCAATAGATTATTACTGAGGGCAGAGGCTGGCTGGTAGGACCCCCAACCATTTCTCTCTAAGACAGAACAAGGCAGGACTTCCCTGGTCAGGCAGTAAAGCATCAAGGATGTGAAGGCTAGGTGAATCCCCACGCCTTCACCCCACGTCTATGGTTTATGGACTTATATGAAGGACTACCAGGGAGTTACTGACTCTGAATACCTGTCTTGCAGGTTGAGCCCCTGGACAGTAGTAACTGGCTATAAGTTCACCCAACATTGCCTGCCTTTCTAGGAGAACTTGCTCCCAGAGGTATGTGACTCTGTATGAACTGTGGGAGCTCGAAGAAACTGCAAATAACTGGATCCTGTTGTTAATCTTTCTGGGTAGCTACTGAAAATTATGTCCCCATTGTGAGCAAATCTTGTCTTGGGAGCAACTCCAGGACTGTTTAAACAAGAGCTATGTTGAAACAGCCTCCAGCACACTTCACTCAGATTTCTTTTAATCTTCTCTAAGCCTGTAATGGAAGTTCCATTTAGATAAAATCAGAGCAAGGTTAAGAAACTATTCCTTTTTTTTTTTTTTTACTTTTAATTTATAATTCG
>NW_027531185.1:1233174-1233745 GCF_008692635.1 Crocuta crocuta | reverse complement strand
ATATTCGCTATAAACTAGGGACCACATGCATTTTGCTACAGGATTCCCCCGCAAATTTACGAAACAGGCCTCCCCCCAGTGCCCGAGGCCTGTTATCAATGAAGCCAATTACATTTCAGTACAAGCCTGCAGCTTCTCAGGTAGCTGGATTCACTTCCACACTGTGGCCTCAGCATAGCCTGAGAATCTATTTCCTTTGGCTTTTTTTTTTCCTCTGTTAGGTTAACCAGTTAACCTCTTCCTTAATTCCTTGAGATGTTTGGGTTTTGTTTTTGTCTTCTGTTTTTACCACCACCATCTTCCCTTTAGCACTGGCATATCTAACACTGCTCTTGCTTGCTACATTTTCTTCTCAAATGAGGCTACTTCCTCCTCTAACATTTATAAAAAGATAATTTAATCATCTTGCTTTGGGTTGGGAATTGAAAGAAAGAAAGACTAAGAGGATATTCCAGACCAAAATATCTCCAGGAAAACTAACAGATTGGAGCACAAAGGACTGCAAAAAAACTAAAGCTGACTTCAATCTTATGTTGCCTCCTGCCTTTTCTCTGCCTCCATTTACTAGCTT
>NW_027531185.1:1232882-1233069 GCF_008692635.1 Crocuta crocuta | reverse complement strand
TTTCAAACCCACAAAAATGTTCTTCTGCCCCTTGTACATGTTCCATTCCTGCAGTAATGATGCATTTAATGGTGAAAAGGAAACCAAATACGGCTGTCCGGCTTGTAAAGAAGTCACTTACCTTTGTCTTCCTGCCTTGAATGAAGATCACATTTATACAGTTACCAGAGAGCTGAAGCCCTAACCT
>NW_027531185.1:1230267-1232769 GCF_008692635.1 Crocuta crocuta | reverse complement strand
ATTTCCCTCTCCTTCACATTCCATATCTAATCCATCACCAAACCCACTGATTTACAGTTCTAAATATCTCTCTAATATACTTTCCTCTATCTCTAACTGTAATGTAAGCCATCATCATCTCATGTGTCCTACTATACCTACCACCTAACCAGTCTCCCTTTGTCCACTCTTGCCCGTCTTCAATTCGTTATCCACAGTGCAATCAGAGTAAGCTGAAAATATAATCACATCACTTGAATCATCCTGTTTTAAACTCTCTAATGGGTTTACACTTTATACCCCTACCTTTCCTACAGGCCCTCAGTGAACAGGCAACTACTCCATACCTTCTAACCACATTGCTCTTCTTTTAGTACCTTGAAGGTGAAAAAAGGAAGCTCTTTGCAACCTCAGAGTCTTTGCATTCACTGTTCCCCCTGCCTGTAATGTTCTCCTAGCCCCTTGCCCAGGTCTTTGTTTGGATGGTGCCTTCTTATCATTCAGTTCCAAATTAAATGCCAATTCTTCTAATAAGACTTCCCTGACCATGCTGCCAAAAGAAAGTCTCCCTTCATTATTCTCTCAGCCTTTGTTTAGAAACCATATTAGTCCTATACCCTAGCCCAGTGCCAAGAATATTAAAGGTAGTCAATAAGTAACCCTGAAGTGTTCTGAGCTGAACACTTCTTTATCCTTCTTCCTTGCCCTGCCTAAGCATCCTGGATTAATTTTTTTACAATATTATTTTCATGAAGTCTTTATTATGTATGGTAGATATTAGTGCTGTTCACCAAATATTGCTGATTCCTCCTTCAAGGCAGCTGGTAGGGTTGCACTTTCCCACCTTCTCTAAAGGCAGCTTTGACCATGTGACTTACTTTGGCCAATGTAATCCGAGCAGAAGTGATGCATACCATTTCACGCAGGAGCTCTAAGAGATATGAAGCAAATCCTCATTTTTCCCCTGCCCCAGTGATTATGAAAAGCATATATGAAAATGGAACTTCATCAGCCTCAGTCCATGAATACCTATGATAAACAGGGCACCCAGACAAACTTCCAAGGATATGCATCAGGTAAAGAAATAAACCTTTGTTATTATAAGCTATTGTGTTTTTTGTAAATTGTTTGGTACTGCAGCATTAAGTAGACCATCCTCACTGATATACATTTCACTAATTGTTAATATGGCACTCACAGATTTTTTAATTTCATAACCTTCCACTCTTGCACACAGCATCAACCCCAGATGTGCTTATGCAGCCTCTACTTTACAGTGGATATTAGAACTTCACCATTCCTGACCATGACAAGAAAAGGTTCTTACAGTGGGTCTCAAATAATTAGGAGAAAAGTTGTTCTATATAGTAATCACCCTATGAATGTGGTTGATTGATCATAAGAATACCTTTTTGAAAAGGTGAAAAAATAATAAACCTTAGAATAATTATAGTTATTTAATTCAACTAATAGTCACTGAATATCTTTCTATGAGTCAAGCACTGTGCTTAATGTCATGAGATATACACAGATGTATCAGAACTAATCCCTCTCCCAGAAAGGGAAGGAAGATAGTCACAAATATGGCTAACTTAATGACAAGATAGGTGGCTGTGAATACAATATAAACAACATATAAATGATCATCTGTGCAGGTAGTGCCAGTTCTAATTGAGAAGGTAGCATTTGGGCCTGGCCTAGAAAGATTTCAGACAGACTACTGGAAAAATAAAGATAACCAAAGAGAACTCTACTAAATTTCACAAATAATTTTAGAAAGCCAGGTATACACAAGGCCTTAGGCCTCATGTTATTCAGTAATATAAAGATTATTAAGAAACAACTGTTGTCTTCCAACGACAGCATCCAATGAAGCAGTGAAGATGAGTACATAAATATCTATAATATCAAGAACCATACAAGCATCATGAGACATCGATAGTCCCAAGAGAGTTCAAATGAGGAAGAAATCACATTTAATTGGAAGGATCTGGGAAGGAGGAAGAAGGTGAGATTTGACATGGGCCTTGCAGGATGAAAGGATTACAATAAAGAGAGATGATGGAGGCAAGAGCAAAAGAATTTCTGGAGCAAAAAGGACTAAGGTGGAACAGAGCTGAGCACAGGTTTGGAGAACAGTGTGAATTCCAGCTTAGCTTGAAAACAGAGGATACAAATTGACACAGCAGGAAATGAGGCTGGAAAAGCTACTTGGGTACCTAATCTGGAAAAACTTGAAGGTCAGACTGAAAATATTTTTTAAGAAGTTCGTAATATGAGAAGCACTTTAATATTTCTAAACAAGAAGTGGCATGATGGATGCTTTGGTTTGGAACAGTTCAACTGGAATCAGTATAGGATGAACTAAAAGGAATAAAAGATAAACAGTTGAGGACCAGTTTTTGCTCAGGCAAAAAATAAGAATGATTTGAACTACAGCCGGGAGAAGAGCAAGAGTAAGACAGAGTTAAATGCAAAAGACACTGCCAGAGATAAACCTACCAGACTTGGCCATTTTCTAGA
>NW_027531185.1:1225061-1230258 GCF_008692635.1 Crocuta crocuta | reverse complement strand
AAGCTGAGGATACCATGAACCATAATAAGGAAGTCAGCAGGATGTGGGGAAAATGCTTAGCTAGGTTTTGACTCAAAACAAAGACAATCAAATCATTAAACCCCACGTATAAATATATCCTGTTGCATACCTTATGTTGATAGGCCTTAAGATATGTTCTCTTCAAACAGTTCAGTAAGAGTTACAGGTAGGGCTATACCAAGAACTAGAAACCAAAGAAATAATCCCTGATAAGATATTCAGATGAGTGCTTATTAGATCAGACTTGTAAAATTTTCATAATAAAAAGGGTGAAGATAGGTCCCACATGTGACCAGTAGTTTTTAATCTTTGGAAATTGATGAACACTATGGATTTGCTCCCTGAGAAAAACATACAATAGAACATATTAACACATGAAAATATAAAATTGGAGACAGGGGATGTTGGGTGGACCTAAAAGTTATTATACTAAGTGACAGAACTCAAAGGCAATACCTTATGATGTCAGTCACACATCCAATTTAAGAAATAAAACAAATGAACAAAGAAAAAAGAGAAAAAAAAAACAGACTCTTAAATACAGAGAACAATGTGGCAGTTGCCAGAGAGAAGGTGGGCAGGAGGATGGGTGATATAAATAAAGGGGATTAAAAACTCACTTATTGTGATAAGCACTGAGTGATAGAGTAATGTATAGAACTGTTGAACCATTATATTATATACCTAAAATAAATACAACACTGTATTTTAATTACACTTCAATAAAAAGGAAAAATAAATAAACATAGGGGGTGTTTCCATAAAACTCCTAATAAAGAGTTATGATTATATAGGAGTAGTTGAAGTAAATATTCAACATTTTGATAGCAATCTAGGAAGAATGATGGTGTCCTTGAAGACTAGAACTTGAACAAGCCAGCACCAAATCACAAGCAGGGATGGTGGGAAGATGATGAAAAAACAAAGCCAGGAACACAGAATTATGATACAGTCTCAGGTGCCAACTGTCTCTACGTGTTAAGTAAGAATAGGAACACAGATACCAAGTGTTTATTTGGTCTGCAGACTCCAGAAGGCCACTGTTTATTTAGGATTCTATGGCTTAGGAAGCTTGCCTTAGAAGCTTTCACATCACTATCTCAGAGCAGAGACAACCAGTGTCAAATGTCTCTCACTTTAGCAAAAGAGAATACTAAGATGATCCTTATGGAAGAAGAAAAAAGCATCAAATAAATTGAAAACGAAATTTTAAAAAATTCAAATCAGGGAGACTCAACTGTGTTAGGAAGCATTCCTAGAGAGAGGGATAATGTTTGTTACAACTGAAATAAAAAATTATACACCATTTTTTATAGAACTGCCTGTCTTCCCTACAGATGAGCAACCTTTTTGCATGTGTGCAGGCATGTTATTTTTGAAGGTGTTGATATTGAAATAACACCTACTTTAAATCAGCATAAATCTAAAGGGAGGGGGTCAGTGCTCAGCAACTAAATCAGAGTAATTGTGCCTTGCAATTCTAGGAAGGAAAATTCTCTATCACCGAGCTAGTGCCACAGAGACTCTTAGAGCTGTGCCAGTTGGCTGCTTTCTTGTGTGTGATCCCAAACTCAAGAGTACAAGTCAAATGAGCAGTGAAGAATCCTAACTGAGGCAGCATTCTGAACTCTAAGAAGTTAGGTACTGCACCAGACACACTGTTTGATGGTGGGACATTTCTTGAGCAAAGGGGATAGTTGTACCACACAGGTTCAAGAAAATCCTAAAATAGAAGTGCCACAATCATGTCTGAAGAGCTCTGGAGGGATGGTACAAGGAAGAGAAGAATGGCACAAGGAAGTAATAAAGGAGGAAATGAGATACTGAATGCCAAGTAAGATGACCTGGATTCAAGTCTCAGCTTTACCACTGTGTAACTTTGTATATTTAAGTTATTTTGCTTCTTTATCTGTACTACAAGGTTAATGACAACAACCTTATTTTATTTTATTTTATTTTATGTTTTATTTATTTCTGAGAGAGAGAGAGAGAGAGAGAGAGAGAGACAGCATGAACAGGGGAGGGTCAGAGAGAGAGGGAGATACAGAATCTGAAGCAGGCTCCAGGCTCTGAGCTGGCTGTCAGCACAGAGCCCGATGCGGGGCTCAAACCCACGAACCATGAGATCATGACAGAGCCGAAGTCGGACGCTTAACCGACTGAGCTACCCAGGTGCCCCAACAACAACCTTATTTTAAATAATTCATACAAGATGCAAACAGGATCATAAAAGTAATGCATATTATTTACTTTGAAATAATAAAGTCCTATATAAACGTACAACAGTTCTTGTGCATCATACATTCCCTTATTCCACTCATTATAGTCCCTGAAATTATTTTTTTCTTCTGTGTTTTTTTTTATATTTTTTAATGTTTATTTATTTTCTAGAGAGATAGAGCATGAGCAGGGGACGGGCAGAGACAGGAGTGGGAGACAGAATCCAAAGCAGGCTCCAGGCTCTGAGCTGTCAGCACAGAGCCAGATGCAGGGCTCAAACTTGGCAATGCTGAGATTATAACTTGAGCCGAAGTCAGATGCTCAACCAACCGAGCCACCCAGGCGCCCCTTTTTCTCCTATCTTTGAACAGCCACATTCCTCTAATACAACTGGTATCAGACCTATACATGACTGGAATTTCCTAGGTGTCAACAGGAGAGCTGGAAGATGCCCAAATACTTGCCTTGTTGAAAGCAGAAGCTATTGCAGAATGAGTGATCTCTCTCTTCATCAGGTCTGGGTGATAGGTTAGGTTTCACAAAGTGTGCAAGCAACCTGAGGCGAGCGCCAAGGAAAGAGGGTGCCCATATTCCCATTTTTGTCCTTTAATTCATTTTATGTATCTTTCATCCAAGAAATGTTTCCTAAATTTTTATGACAGAGTGGGCTAAGGGAAGCAATAGGATATTATATAGAGTAATGATCCAATGATAACTAAATGCAATTCATAATCTTGGACTGGTTCCTGGACCAGAAAACAAATAGCTATAAAGAACATTATTAGGACAATTAGACAAATTTTGATCTGGACTTTAGATAACTGTATCAATCAGTGTTAAAATGTCTTGATTTTAATAGGTGTACTAGAGGTATATAATTAATATCCTTATTATTGGGAAATACACACTGAAGGATTCAAGGAAAAGAGTCTTGATATATGCAACTTGCTCTAAAATGGTTCTGAAAAAATAATATCATGTAAATACTTAGAGGCAGAATAAGACAAATGCAGCAAACTGTTAATAATCAGTGAATCTGAGTAAAAGATAAGCTGAAGTTCTTTATACTATTTTTGAAACTTCCCTGTAGATTTGAAAATATTTTTAAATATAGTTAATGGTCCAAAAATAAATATTCCTGAGTTCTAGCCATCATGTGACCTTTGGGAAAGTTACTTGGCACCTTTCAGTTCAATTTCTTCAAATGATAAAATGGTGGCAATGATACCTATATGCCCTACGAACTTTCCAGAATTGTTCTAAAATGCAGAGTATAATGATGCTACCATGTGGAAGACCTGAAAAGAAACAAAAGCAAGACACAGGGGCACTTGGGTTGCTCAGCTGGTTAAGCGCCTACTTCAGCTCAGGTCATGATCTCACAATTCATGAGTCCGAGCTCTGCATCGGGCTCTGTGCCAACAGCTCAGAGCCTGGATCTTGCTTCATATTCTGGGTCTCCCTCTCTCTCTGCCCCTCCACCAACTCACCCTCTGTCTCTCTCACTCTCAAAATTAAACATTAAAAAAAATGTTTTTAAAAGATGTAAATCCAGTGCTCTAACACATATGAACAGATTGCATGAATCTTATCTTAAGCCTCAGTATTCCTGAGACTATAAAATGGGAGTAACAATATGTACCTCAGTGGGTCACTATGGAGTTTGTAAAATGAGACAATGCCTATAGGAAAACCCTTTATTTATGGCAGCTGGTAACATATCAGAAGAGATAAGAACCACGTTTTCCTCTCCAGATAATGCCACAAATTTGGCATAACAGTACCCTGTCAAGATCCTCTACAACTCTTGTATAAATTAGGCATAACAACTCTAAAGTATCCAACTGGGAAAAATAAAAATAACTTTATAATGGTCCATAAAATATTAATAAAGTTCTATTTGTTCAACATTATTAGATAATGGATCATTAAAGAAAGTTAATTTTCAATTTGAATATGGCTTAACCCTTTAAGCACTAATTACTTTTTTCTATTTCAACCACTTTAATGGAAAGCTAACATTTAACACTTCCTTCTAAGGAGATTCTGGATGACCCCATTTCATCATCATGATACCATCAATTAATCTGAGATTGTCATATACTCAACAAATGCTCAGGTATGTAGACCTGCTTACCCCTACACAAAATCAGCCCAAACACAATGTTTTATAGACTTTACATCTGTTTTTCAGATATTTTCAGTTTCTTCCCTAACCTCAATCCAATTAAATCTATCACTTATTATTCATATCAAAGTTCTGTTTCTAGACTCCTTCCTACTTCACCATCAAATCCCTAGTTTCTGCCTCTAAATTTCTGAGGGGTACGAGACCACATGCTCTCTCATGGAGTAGAATGCTGACTGAAAACCACATTAGCTATTGAAAACCATTTTTGGCCAACCTCTAGACTCCCAGTTTTATTCTGGAAAACTGATCTTCAAATATGTAATGCTATTACTGCAATGAGGCAATGAGAGCAGTTTTATGCATGTTACTGTAATTAGCAACTGATCCAATGGCTTATAAATAAGAGGAAATTAAGTCAGGGAAGCAAAACTATTTGATATACCCTATGATTAAGTTTCAATTAATCAACACTTCCCACCAGTGCACACCACTTAATGAAAAAGTACTCTAACTTCTATTATTTCACTTGATTCTCAGAATAATCATGGGGAGGGAGGGGAACAGGGCAGGGGTTCTTGATTCCATCTCACAGAAACAAAAACTAAGGCTCTAAAAGATAAACTGTACCTAATATCTGGTTAGCAAAGGTTTAGGACTTGACTCCTGGTTCTAGGAATGTTAGGCCAGTGTTTATGGTGCTAGACCACACTGACACTCATGAACACACTGAAGCAACTCCGTAAGTATAGTAACTCTGAAGAACATTTTATCAGCTACTATCCTAAAAGGTAGGAGGTGTGGACTATTTCCAAAATATACAAGTCC
>NW_027531185.1:1218782-1224402 GCF_008692635.1 Crocuta crocuta | reverse complement strand
TACCCTGGAATGCCGAACATAATATTCAGAATGTCACATGAAACCTGGAGATGATCCAGAAATAGAGGACAAAATATTGTCCAAGCAAATGATGTGTTTTAAAATGAAATGCTGGCTGGGGCGCCTGGGTCGCTCAGTTGGTTAAGCATCCAACTTCAGCTCAGGTCATGATCTCACGGTTTATGGGTTCAATCCCCGNTTTACAGACGGTAAGGAAATGTTAATATGTGTTTTGTTTGTTTTGTTTTAGCAAATCTGAAAAATCAAACCTTAAGGAGGTATTTTCTTGAAATTTCAATGAATGAGTTTAAAGAAAAATTAAAGGATTTCATATTAAAACAAAGAAAAGCCAAAGCCAGTAGAAAGGAAGAAATGATAAAGATTAGGGCAGCAATAGGGGCACCTGGGTGGCTCAGTCAGTTAATTGTCCCAATTTCGGGTCAGATCATGATCTCAAGGTCTGTGGGTTGGAGCCCCTTGTCAGGCTCTGTGCTGACAGCTCAGAGCCTGGGGCCTGCTTTGGATTCTGTGTCTCCCTCTCTCTCTGCCCCTCCCCCACTTGTTCTCTCTCTCTCTCTCTCTCTCTCTCTCTCTCTCTCTCTCTCTCAAAAATTAATAAACATTTAAAAAACTTTAAGATTAGAGCAGAAATAAATGAAATAGAGGAAAAAAAACAATACAACAGATCAATGAAACCAGTGGCTGCTTCTTTGAAAAGATCTAAATTGATTAACCTTTAGCCAGACTCATCAAGGAAAAGAAAAGGACTCAAATAAATAAAGTCAGAAATTAAAGAGGAGAAATAACAACCAATACACAAAGGATTATAAAAGAATACCATGAAAAATTATATGCAAACAAATTAGAAAACCTAGAAGAAATGGGTAAATTCCTAAACACATCTAACCTTCCAAAACTGAATAAGGAAGAAACAAAATAATTTTGAACAGACCAATTACTAGCAATGAAGTTCAATCAGTAAACAAAAAATTCCCAACAAACAAAAGTCTAGGACGACATGGCTTCACAAGTGAATTCTACCAAACATTTAAATAGTTAATTCCAATTTTTCTCAAACTATTCCAAAAAACAGAAGAGGAAGAAAAGCTTCCAAATACATTCTACAAGGCCAGCATTACCCTCATAACAAAATCAGATAAACACACTACAAAAAGAGAAAACTACAGACTAATATCTCTGATAAACATTAATGTAAAAATCCTCAACATAATATTTGCCAACTAAATCCAATAATATGTTCCATATTGACAAATCAACACACATGATACACCATACTAAAAAGGGAAAGGATAAAAATCCTATGATCATCCCAACAAATGCTGAAAAAGCATTTGACAAAGTACAACATCCATTCATGATAAAATGTCTCAACAAAATATGTGTAGAGGGAAAATACCTCACCATAATAAAGACCACATGAGAAAACCACAGCTAACATCATACTCGGTGAAAAACTGAGAGGTTTTCTCCTAAGTTTAAGAATAAGACAAGGATGCCTACTCTCACCACTTATATTCAACATAGCACTGGAAGTTCTAGCCACAGCAATCACATAAGAAAAATACATAAGAGGCATCCAAATTGGTAAAGAAATAAAATTTTCACTACTTGCAGATGACTTACTCTATGTCGAAAATCCTGAAAACTCCACCTAAAAACTACCAGAAGTAATAAATGAAGACAGTAAAGTTGCAAGATAAAAAGTTAATACCCAGAAATCTAAGCATTTCTATACACTAATAACAAAGTAGCATAAAGATAAATTAAGAAAACAGTACAATTTACAATTACACCAAAAGGAGTAAAATACCTACAAAAAATCTCAACCAAATAGGTGAAAGACCTGTACTCTAAAAACTATAAAACACTGGGGCGCCTGGGTGGCTCAGTCAGTTAAGCATCCGACTTCAGCTCAGGTCATGGTCTCACAGTTTGTGGGTTCGAGCCCTGCGTTGGGCTCTGTGCTGACAGCTAGCTCAGAGCCTGGAGCTTGTTTCAGATTCTGTGTCTCCCTCTCTCTCTGCCCCCTCCCCCACCTATGTTCTGTCTCTCTCTGTCTCAAAAATAAACTAAGAAAAAAAAATTTTTATAAAGACTATAAAACACTGATGAAAGAAATTGAACATGACACAAATAGAAAGATATTCCATTCTAACAGATTAGAAGAATCAATAGTGTTAAAATTTGCATAATACTGAAAGCAATCTACAGATATAATGCAATCCCTATCAAAATACCAATATTTTTCACAGAACTAGAACAAATAATACTAAAATTTGCATGGATTAGAAGAATCAATAGTGTTAAAATTTCCATACTACTGAAAGCAATCTACAGATATAATGCAATTCCTTTCAAAATACCAACATTTTTTCACAGAACTAGAACAAATAATACTAAAATTTGTATAGAAGCACAAAAGACCCCAAAAGCCAAAACAATCTTGAAAGAAAAAAACAAACTGCAGGTATCACAATCCTGGATTTCACAATACACTACAAAGCTACAGTAACCAAAACAGTATGATAAAGGCACAAAAAGAGATACATAGATCAACAGAACACAACAGAGAGCCCAGAAATAAACTATGATTATATGGTCAATTATTATGACAAAGGTGGCAAAAATAAACAATGAGGAAAAGACAGTCTCTTTAATAAATGGTGTTATGAAAAATGAGTAGCTACATGTAAAAGAATGAAAATGGACCATCTTTTAACACTATAAACAAAAATGAACTCACAATGGGTTAAAGACCTAAATGTGAAACCCAAAACCATAAAAATCCTAGAAGAGAACACAGGCAATAATTTCTCTGACATAAGCTTTGGCAACGTTTTTCTAGATGCCTCTCCTAAGGCAAGGGAAACAAAAGCAAAAAGAAACTATTAGGACTACATGAAAATAAAAGTCTTTTGCAAAGCAAATAAAACCATCAACAAAACAAAAAAAAGTAACTTACTGAATGGGAGAAGATATTTGCAAATGATATATCCAATAAGGGATTAATATCCAAAATATATAAAGAACTTTTTAAAAAATATTTTAATGTTTTATTTATTTCTGAGAGAGAGAGAGAGGCACAGCGTGAGCCAGGGAAGGTCAGAGAGAGAGGGAGATACAGAATCTGAAGCAGGCTCCAGGCTCTGAGCTAACTGTCAGCATAGAGCCCGACATAGGACTCGAACCCATGAACCATGAAATCATGACCTGAGCCAAAGTCGGACGCTTGACCAAGTGAGCCACCCAGGTGCTCCTTTAAAATTTTTTAAATGTTTATTTATTTTTGAGAGAGAGAGAGAGAGAGAGAGACAGAAAGCAGGGGAAGGGCTGAGAGAGAAGGAGACAAAGGATCACAAATGACTCCAGCAAAGAGGCCAATATGGTGCTTGAACTCACAAACCATGAGATTGTGACCTTAGCCAGTCAGAGGCTTAACTGACTGAGCCACCCNCAACAAAATGACAAGGCAACCCAGGGAATGGGAGAAGATATTTGGAAATCACATATCTGAAAAGGGGTAATATTCAAAGTATATAAAGAACTTCTATAACCCAACACCAAAAAAAAAAAAATCTGATTAAATAATAAGCAGAAGACCAGAACAGACATTTTTCCAAGCAAGACATATAGATGGCCAACAGGCGCATTAAAAGATGCTCAACATCACACTAATAATCAGAGAAATGCAAACTAAAGTCACAATGAGATACCACTTTACACTTGTCAGAATGGCTAAAATCAAAAACACAAGAAATAACAAGTGTTGACCACGATGTGGATAAAAATGAGCCCTATGCACTGTTGGTAGAAATGCAGATTGGTGCATCCACTGTGAAAAACAGTAGGGAGATTCCTCAAATATTACAAACAGAATAACCATATGATCCACTAACTCCGCTATTGGGTGTTACTCAAAGAAAGCCAAGAAGTTAATTCAAAAAGATATATGCACCCTTATGTTTACTGCAGCATTATTTATAATAGTCAAGACACAGATGCATCCTAAGTACCCATCAATAGACAAATAGATAAGTAAGATGTGGCATATATATTATATAATAAAATATTTTGCAGACATAAAAAAAGATGAGATTGTGCCATTTGAGATAACATGGATGATGCTACTATGCTAAAATATCATATGATTCACTCATAAGTAGAATCTATAAAAAATAAATAAATGAGTAAACAAACTAAAAGCAGAATCAGAGCTAAAAGATGGAGAATTGGTGGTTACCAATTGGAGGTGAGTAGGAAGTTGGGTAAAATGGGTGAAGGGGAATGGGAGATACAGACTTCCATTTATGGAATGAGTAAGTCAAAGGAATAAAAGACATAGCATAAGAAATATAATCAATGATATTTTAATAGAGATATATGAGGACAGATGGTAGCTACCCTCGTGGTGAATATGGCATAATTGTGTACATTTGTTGAATCACTATGTTGTACAACTGAAACTAATGTGACAGTGCTCACTTCAGCAACACATATACTGAAACTAATGTGTTATTGTGTGCCCATTACATTCAAATTAAAAAAAAACAACTTAAAATGGATTAAAGATCTAAATGTGAGACCTGAAACCATAATTATTCTAGAATAGAACACAGGAGTAATTGCTCTGACATTCCCCATAGCAACATTTCTCTAAATATGTCTCCTAAAGCAAGGGAAACAAAAGCAAATATAAATGAGAGTATATTAAACTAAAATGCTTCTGCACAGCAAAGGAAACCATCAATAAAACAAAAAGGCAACCTACCAAATAAGAGAAGATATTTACAAATGATATTTACAAATGATATATTCATTAAGAGGTTAATATCCAAAATATATAAAGAATTCATACAACTCAATAGCAATATTTTTTAATTTAAAACTAGAGGAGCTGGGGTGCTTAGATGGCTCAGTCAGTTAAGTGGCTGACATCGACTCAGGTCATGATCTTGTGGTTCGTGGTTCAAGCCCTGCACTGGACTCAGTGCTGATAGCTCAGAGCCTGGAGCCTGCTTCGGATTCTTTCCCTGTCTCTCTCTGCCCCTCCCCTGCTCGTGCTCTGTCTCTCTCTCTCTTTCTCAAAAATAAATAAACATTTTAAAAATTTTAATAGAGGATCTGAATAGAGATTTTTCTAAAGCCATACAGATGGCCAACAGGCACATGAAAAGATTCTAAACATCACTAATCATCAAGGAAATGCAAATCAAAGCCACAATGAGATATCAATTCATTACCTGTCAGAGTGCCTACTATCAAAAATATCAGAAATAATAAGTGTTGGCAAGGAAAAAAGGAATCCACATATACTCTTGGTAGAAATGTAATTTTGTGCAGCTACTATGGATTGAGGTACCTCAAGAGTCTAAAAATAGAAGTACCATATTATCCAGGAATTCCATTTCTACATATTTATCAGAAGAATATGAAAACACTAATTCAAAAAGATATATGCACTTCCACGTTCTCTGCAGCATTATTTACAATAATCAAGAAATGAAAATAACCTAAGAGTCGAACGATGGATGAATGGACAAAGAAGACAGTGTGTGTGTGTGTGTGTGTGTGTGTGTGTGTGTGTGTGAGATGAAATATT
>NW_027531185.1:1216102-1218571 GCF_008692635.1 Crocuta crocuta | reverse complement strand
TAAAAAAACAAATCCCGGGGCGCCTGAGTGACTCATTTGGTTAAGCGTCTGACTTCAACTCATGTCATGATCTCACAGTTGTAGGTTCCAGTCCCATATAGGGTCCTGTGCTGACAGCTCAGAGCCTGGAGCCTGCTTCGGATTCTGTGTCTCCCTCTCTCTCTCTGCCCCTCCCCTGCTCGTGCTCTGTCTCTCTCTGTCTCAAAAATAAAAATAAAAATAAATCCCATATGATTTCACTCATGTGGAATCTAAAAAGCAAAACAAAATTTTAAAAAAGCAGAATCAGACCTATAAATACAGAGAACCAACTAATAGTTGCCAAAGGGGAGGGGAGTGGAGCATGGTCAAAATGGGTGAAGGGGAGTAGAAGGTATAGGTATAGGCTTCTAGTTACGAAATGAATAAGTCATGGGGATGGATAGTACAGCATTACAGAATATAGTCAATGATATTGTAATAACACTGTATGGTAACAGATGGTATCTACACTTGTGATGAGCATGGCATAACAGAGAAGTTGAATCACTATGTTGTAAAGCTGAAACTAACGTAACAGTGTGTGTCAACTATACTTAAAAAATGTTTTAAAGGAAAAAACAAAGAAGAAAAGAGCTTCTGCAGTGACTCAAAAGCAGACAGGAAGCAAAGGAAGAGGAAAGACAAACCGGTCAAATAGCCTGCTACCAAATATGAAATGATTTCTCTCCAACTTGTTTAGGCCCAGTATGTAACAGACCCTGTTTATGTGTTTTCACTGGGGTTTCCAAATTACTTCAGCAACAACTGGGGCACAGTGAGGAGTTCAAAAAGGGGCCAGCTTTCTAGAGTGTCATAGACTCTGGGTCTGGAGTTCTCTCTTGTCCAGCAAGAGAGTGAGCAGACAAAGAATTAAAATGTGACAGAGGCTAATGTACGGGAGGAGACAAGAGCCCCGAATAAGGGTCCTTGCTCTGTTTTTATTGTTTTTATTAAGATCAGAAGGCTTAAAAGTGTGATGGACGTGCGCAAAGAGACAATGAATGAAACCGTGAACATTAACTCATGTGTGGGAGAAAGGGGTTTTCAAAGATACATGGTGTTAGGGGTTTGGGTCAATACAAAACAACATCCCGGTGTTGTGAAGATGGTTGTTTGCCACAGGCACTAGGCATGAGGCAAGAGGCGAGGCAAAAGGCACGCATGGCATCTGTTTATCTTAGCTTGCCTAGGGCATAAGACAGACAGAGCATGCTACCTCAGGGTCAACAAGGCACCTTTCTTTTGCTAACTAGCTCCGCTCTGGGCAACTTTGCCCTGCAGTGGTCTATAGCCCTGTTTACCTGTTTACCTATTCTGGTCCTTCTCTCCTTTGAAAGCAGCTTTCTGCTATTGTACTAAGCTCCAGTTCCACCACGATTATCTAGTTCCACCACGATTATCTAGCCTTGATTACCTAATGTTGGATGCTTTCATCCTGTGGCTTCCTGTTTCTCTATGCCTTTGTTCTATACTGGGAACACTTCTCCTCGTTTACCTAATGTTGGATGTTTTCATCCTGTGGCTGCCTATTCCTCTATGCCTTGTTAACCCACTGATGCAAGCTCAGGGAATTCCTAAGCTTATTCCCCACAACAGAAGATGTCTATACATTCAGGGAGAGGATTTCTATACATAGTTTTATTAATGTACATTAGCCCTACCCTGTGGCTCTAAGTAACTGACTTTAATCAATGCCACATCCCTGAGGAATATTGTCAGATTCAAGGATTCAAAGCTGTAAAATGAGACACACCCTCCATACCCATATCCACACATCACTGTTACTGTGCTTTTCTTGAAAGTCAACACCATCTGCCTATAAAACCCATGTCATGACACCCATCCTTCTACATACTCCCACTTAGGCCCCTTTGTTCAACCTCTTCTCCAATTAAGTAGACAAAAAAAGGGTTCTCCCTATTTTTTGCAATTTCAACAACTTTGAATTCCCATATAACACTCTCATTGAATTTTTAACCCACTCTCCTAATTTAGGTAGAAGCTAATCACCAGCTGGTAAGAAAGAAGTCCCTTTACGTTACTCTGCATGATATGCATGGGGCAAGAGGAAAGGGAAGAATCTGTGTTAAGAAACCATGGCAGGAGACCATGTCCCCTAATTGTTTTTTGTCTCAATTTACGTGATGTTAAAATGGCTCTCATTATTCATTCAAATAAAGTACTTAGAGAATAAGGAGGGCCAGGCACTTTATTAAGCATTTTGACCAGACCTAACCAGTGTTTCCGTAGAACTAAGCAAAAATACGACACTCAATGGCATTGCAAACAGCAATGCTAATCTTTTTCAAATGATTATTATAGAAAAGGAGACCATGGGGGCGCCTGGGTGTCTTAGTCGGTTAAGTGTCCGACTTTCGCTTAGGTCATGATCTCGCGGTTCGTGGGTTCGAGCCCCGCGTCGGGCTCTGTGCTGACTGCCAGCTCAGA
>NW_027531185.1:1208267-1216039 GCF_008692635.1 Crocuta crocuta | reverse complement strand
GCACACTGATACTATTTTTGTTAGTGGAGTTACTTTTATATACTATCTCAGAAAACAGTCCCTACTGTACTATCATGGGGGCATCTAACCGTCTTCTCTTTGTAAAATATATTCTTGCATTCTCAATTTATAGCCTATATCCAAACTCCAACNAACCTATTTCGGAGTCTGTGTCTCCCTCTCTCTCTGACCCTCCCCTGTTCACCACGCTGTCTCTCTCTTTCCTAGAAATAAATAAAAATATTAAAAAAAAAAGAATCATACAAAAAAAAAGAACATGTTACTTTAAATACCTCATTCCATTAATACACTCAGTGACTAAGGTTTGCATTACTATCTCCATAGTTGAGGAAACTGAGACTTGGGAGGCTAGTAGCTTGCCAAATGCTACCCAACTAGTCAAAGGTAGGTATGGAATTTGAACCCAGGTCTATGTACCTGGAATTCCAATGCTCATTCCCAAAACATCACACCACTGTGCTAAGCATTGCCATGTCATTCTTTGCTGATGAGCTCTATTTTCTAGATAGAGGATATGCTGAAACCTAAGCTCAGTAATCTAACTTCAACCAAGAGCATCTATTTAACTACTTTAGTCCCAAGTGTCCTTTAGGGAAGAAAGGAAAAAAAAACAAACAAACATAGAAGACTTAATTAAAACCCTGGGATCCAAAAGTTATATTTTCCCTAACAAACTAGTGCTCCCAAAAGGACAGAAGTAAATGATGGAAATCATCCCCAAGGCAACAGTCTAATTCCAGTCTTTCTCTAGTTCTCATCTCTCTTGGCTGGTTTAGGTGCCTGGAAAACAGAGGAGTTGTTGACTCCATGACCTCCCAGACTCCTTCTCACACTATAATTCTGATTCTCTTGCCCTACTTACATAGGGGAACTTGTGGTTAGTCTGTAAAACTAGTTTTTAGAGGCCAGATCATTCCATTTTAGTAGAGGTACCACAAATAATATGAAATTGCATCTAGTAATTGCCATGTTATTTAAAACTCATATTAAGCCATACCAAAATGCCAAAATCATACCAATTAGTCACAAGGAATAAATAAGAACCAGGAAAGCTGAGAGGTACTCCAGTTCATTTCATTTCTTTGGACCTCCATGAAATAATATCTGACCAGTTGTACAAAGCCTGACTGGGCGGCATGCCCAGTTGTGACTTTTGTGGTTCCTGTCCTGTCACCTTCATTGCTAACTATCAAGGGAACTGCTATCTGGCCCTTTTAATGAACCAGAAGTTTCCAAATCTGTCATAGAGAAGAAAAGATTCCTGTTATCTTATGACAAATAATACAACAGAAATCATGGGTTTCCCTTCCAGGAAAGCCATAGATCACACCATAGGGCTTCATATGCCAGTTCAAAATTCAAAATCAACAAATACATACAAACTATTCAAGGGATTTGTAAAATATCTCAATGATGGTCTATAATGGGAAGGAGGAAACAGGGATTCATGGCCAAATATTGAAAGGAAATCAATTTCTGACTAGAGAAGCAATGTGTTTCTAATTGGTCCCTGGGGAAAGCAAAACCCATAGATGATAGCTTCTTGAGACCAGACCTGAGATTGCATCAGGCCCTGGGCTACGCACTAGGGATGCATCACTGATGATGGAGACTTTTACCCATTCAAACAAAGAAACACTTAGCAGCACCATATGGATTCTAAATCTTCATTGTGTATTAGAAAGGAGGCCATTTCTAAAACCACTTCCTTGTATACCTCTACACAAACTCAGCTGAAGCTGAACAAAAATGAAAAGGTCCAAGGAATATTCAAGGAACTCAATGTCCTTCCCTACCCAAGAATAGCCAATTAATGTTACACAGGTCATTTTAGTCCTCAAGGGCTATATTGTCTCTGCTGAAACTACCCAACTCTGCCATTTGAGCACAAAAGCAGCCTTAGGCAATATGTAAACCAGTAGGTGTGGCTCTGTGCCAATAAATGTTATTCACAAAACCACATATTATTTACAAAAGCAGGTGGTGGGCAAGATTTGGTCCATGAGCCAGAGTATGCTGACCCTTGCTTTGGTGCAAACAGAGCACTGAGACCTCTTTGAGAAATCAAGTACAGTAAAACCTTGGATTTCAAGTAACTTGTTCTGCAAGTGTTCCACAAGATGAACAAATATTCTTAATAAATTTTAACTTGATAAGTGAGCAATGTCTTAGAATACTAGTAGAATGTGACACCGAATGTCACATGATCACAACTGACCCAATAGTTCTTCTCTCTCTCTCTTATTGCAGAACTGTGTGTGGTCATCTTCCATGCTCAGATGCTTGATCTCAGGCCATGGTGTTTGGCAGAAATCAGTGATTTTTCAGAATGTTGGAAGATGCCCACAACTGGCACTAGTGTATTTTTTTTGTCACTTCAAAGTATCTATTGACAGTCCTTTGATTTTCCATACTAGAGTAAGCTTAGGAATGCTTTGCTTCATTCTAGGTCATTGGATAGGTTCCTTGTTAAAGTTGCATGAAAAGAAAAAGATTCCATTGGGGCGCCTGGGTGGCTTGGTCGGTTAAGCGTCCGACTTTCGCTTAGATCATGATCTCGCGGTTCGTGGGTTCGAGCCCCGCGTCGGGCTCTGTGCTGACTGCCGGCTCAGAGCCTGGAGCCTGTTTCAGTCTGTGACTCCCTCTCTCTCTGACCCTCCCCTGTTCACGCTGTCTCTCTCTCTCTCCTAGAAATAAAATAACAACCTTAAAAAAAAAAAAAGAAAAAGATTCCATTGAGCCAACAGATAGCAATGATTCTATTAGTGATAGTGAAAGTCATCCTACACAATAACCCTGCTCTGTCTTATCTCCCTCACACCAGCCATGAAGGTTTTCAAAGGGAAGTACAGGTTAATTTGTGTATATCTTTATATTTTGTATTTTCTTTATCATTTTGTATTATATTACAGTATTGTAATCATTTCTATATGAATATTTTTGGGCTGTGGAATGAATCATCTGAGTTTCCATTATCTCTTATGGGGAAATGTGCTTTGATATACCAGTGCTTTTGATTACAAGCATGTTTACAGAATAAAATATGCTCGCAAACCAAGGTTTTGCTGTAATTCCATATCCCCTCTCCCTTCTGCCGAGAAAGGAGCAAAGAGCAAAGGTACAAGGCTAAAAAGTCTCCCTCAATCACTTATTCTTAAGGTTAAAGCCTACAAAACACTTCAAAGTAAATAATGCCTATGAGTATCTATTCTACCTACTTCTACTTGTCTCCATCAGAAAATAAAAGTCTCTGGGGCACCTGGGTGGCTCAGTCAGTTAAGCATCTGACTCTTGGTTTTGGCTCAGGTCAGATCTCATGGTCCATGGGTTCAAGCCCTGCATCAGGCTCTACACTGGCAGCACTGAGTCTGCTTAGGATTCTCCCTCTCTCTCTCTCTCTATCCCCCATCTGTCCCCTACTCTCTCTCTCAAAATAAATAAATATTTAAAAGAAAAGTCTTTGCTGGTCCAATGGAGAGACCAGAGTGACCTTCTCTGATGTGCCAATGTAATGATACATGTTTTTTTTATTAAGCATCATGTTATTAACTTTTGCCTGATACAGAAACCCAGACAGTATCCCATAAGAAACACCAAAGCCACAATTGTCCAGTGGCCTTCAGAACACCCAGAAGCTCCTGGAGAGCCAAATTTGGGGAAAGCCAGTCCCAAAGGGGACTACTAACTCCTTGAGAGTGAGAATGCTACTGAGAGAAAAGAATTCTCCCTAGAAAGAAGACTTGCCACGTAAGTGCCTCCTTGCCCAGTGACTGGCTCAATGCTTTAATCATACAGATCTTGCTGGACTTGTTAGACCTGACAAAACAACAGCAGTAGCCTTGGTAATAATGCCAGGCATGGGCAAAGGCAAAATTGGCTCCTGTAAAGAAAATCTATCTAATGGGCTTTGCCCAGGAAACATGCCAATTATTCCCATATTACCAGGGAAGCAGAAGCTGATTAAAGGCACAGGGGTAAGAGAGAGGCAAAAGGATGGGTCCTAAATATCACTGCAGGACACCTCTATTTATGATTGAATGGGGGCTGTCTGATATGGGGCATGAGGGAAGGGCCCAAAAGACTTTAAATCATAATTTAGAGGGTGGCAGGTGAGTCATCAGAGCAGGGCCGGGTGGCTAGGCATAAAAACAAGGCACACTAAGGCAAGGTTTCTGAGAAGGCTTCCTAGGGTCTGGCAGGTAGCAATGGGCAATGCTGAGGAGAGTGAATATAAGAGTTTTACAGATAGTGAGATACATAACAAAATGGTGTTAGGAACACTGGCTCCAGGAGCAGAAGAAGGCTGAGTACAAAGCCAGGCCTGAGCTGGGACATACATCAGGGAGAATCGGGTCACTACCATGGCAAGAAACTACAAGAAAGCCCATAGACACAGACTTCTCAAACCCATCCTGCAAGGTATAACCACTGACTTCATTCTACAAAGTATAAACATTAGAATATAGAAAAAATTTGCAGCCCTTGGGAACCAGAAAATCTGGATTTGGACCCCAATTTGCCACACACCAGCCAAATAACTGAGCAAATCACCTAACCTCTCTGAATTTCAATTTCCTCACCTGTAAAACTGGGAACCATTATCTGCCCTTGGTTACTTCACCTGTATAAGAGGAACACTAATAATACCCTGCCTGATTAGCTCATAGGGTTATTGTAAAGATCAAGCTGAAATCAAAGGTAAAACAGGTAAACTGAAAAATATGAAGAAAGTTGTTATACTTCTATTATTTTTATGGAGCATTATTATATATGATATCAGTGCAAACACACATCTCCATCTAATGATCACAATGGTTTCAGACATGATGGATATTAGCCCTAAAAGTCAACTTTCACATAACTTGGGACTAAATAATGCCTGCACCATCTATGCAACCTCTAGAATAACAAATTGGATTGTTTTGTGAATAACATTTTATTGGCCCAGAGCCACCTACTTATTTATATATTGCCTAAGGCTGCTTTTGTGCTAAAATGGCAGAGTTGAGTAGTTTCAGCAGAGACAATACAGTCCTTCAGGATAAAATAACTAAAACACCTAGTGCTAGAAGTCCTAGCATCAGCCATCAGACAACAAAATGAAATAAAAGGCATCAGAATTGGCAAAGAAGAAGTNGATGTGGAGATACAGGCACCCTCCTACACTGTTGGTAGGAATGTAAACTGGTGCAGCCCCTCTGGAAAACAGTGTGGAGGTTCCTCAAAAAATTAACACTAGAACTCCCCTATGACCCAGTGATAGCACTGCTAGGAATTTACCTAGCAAGGGATATAGGAGTGCTGATGCAGAANCAAACCATGAGAGACTCTTGAACGCTGAGAACAAACTGAGGACTGATGGGTGTGGGTTGGGGGGGTGATGGGCATGGAGGAGGGCACTTGTGGGGATGAGCACTGGGTGTTATATGGAAACTAACTTGACAATAAACTATTTGTAAAAAAATAACTAAAACACCTAAGTGGCCTATTAAAATATCCTCCTATTTTTCTTCCTTATTAACTAATTTATAATTTTAAGCTTTATTTTATATTCCAAAAATGTAATGAATGTTGCCTAGGATCACCTTCTCCCCCATCATCAATATGAAGCTTCTTTTTAACCATCTCCATTGGCTTCAGAGAATTCTCCCTTAAAGACCTCTTCCTTGGTCTGGACTGTCTTCTTCATGGCAGGCTTCCCAGAATAGCACACAGTTGGTTGATTATGCCAAGAACTCTACCACAAGCTCTGGACTATCAGCCCTGCCAGCTACCCACGTCTTTACTGCTGTTCTCTAACTTTCAAACCTTTGTTGATGGCCACTTCATTTGTACATGCATACTGGTGGCTGCTCCCGTTTCTCTACAGAAAGTCCCATATCTCTTTCATATTTGTTCTTTCTAAACTATCTGTTCATCTGAATAGCACTTACATTCTCTTTCAGCACTAAAAGGAATAAAAGCAATGTGGAACAGTGGAAAGAATACTCAGAAAATCCAAGTCTTAGATCTACTAGTGACTAGCAGTGGAAAAGTACTTAAGCTCTCTAAGCCTTGGTTTCCTCATCTATAAAATGGAGATAATAACATTTTCCTCCTCCGATTAAGTTATATGACATATGTGAAAGTGTCTTGTATACTATAAAGTGCTTCACAATTGTTAACTTATATCCATATCTATATCCACATATAGGTCTGAGTAAGATCACATCCACAGATCCCAGCCTTGCTGTTTTCCAGCACAAACATTACCATACCTAAAACACAACCCAATTTGTATTAGAATTACTTCTTCCTCATTAATAATTGGATTCTCCAAACTCCACATTTCTGAAGGCGAATTCTATTACAGAAGACCTTTCTCTTGATCTTCTATTTCACCAAGGTCCTAGTAGTCAAGAGCCAACTAGAAAAAGTACAGCAGTAACTTCAGACTCCCTGAACCTTCTTTCCCCTACTCAATTCTTGCAGGTCTGTGAAATGTGTGTCTGTCTTAAGGCCAACACTGGAGGTACATTTTTGGCAAGAGGCTGTAAAGAGAAAACAATTCTTTTCTTTCACAATCTGAAAGTGATTCTGTAAAAATTCACAGGCCCAGCAAAAAGAGGTTGCAAAGAGTAGAGACTGCTTTATGAGGCACAGTATTATCGCACAGAGCCCAGGACTGGGACTAGTTATTGAGTTCGAGTACTGGCTCTGTGATTAACTGGCTCCGTGATCTTGGACAAGGATACTCCCTTTTAAGTTTGTTGCCTCATCTGAAATATGAAAGAGTTAAATGTTTTCTGAAAGGGCCTTAGAACTCTATGAGCTTATTTCCAGGAAGACAGTGCCCATTAGTCAAAAAGAAAAGGAAACAGTTAAACAGCATCTGTTCTTCACAAAGGAAAATCAAACAAAATGCCAAGAAGCCCCAGCTTTCCCTCCCCTTTCTGCTAGTGCAGCCATAGAATCTCTAGCCGAGCTGTTACCCAATTAGCACACTGATAATCTTTTGCTTTCCCATTTGGTACCATAACAGAATAATCATACCCATAAACCCTGAAATATTGAGCACAGCCATGGATTCTAGAAGACAAATCTCTCCAGACAAACCAAGTATGAAGAGATATCAATATTTCCCATATTAATAGGGAGAGAAATTCAGCATGGTGACAATGGTAGCAAGAACATTCTCTTTACAATTCCCTTTCCTTTTTTTTTCCTGCTCTAAGCAACAGATGTAAGGGGCAGCTATAAAAACACCTTGATGGCTTGTTACCCATCACCCTTCCCCCACCTAATGAATTCAGGATGGATGAATTCAGGATTAGGCTCCAGCTGTCAACTGCCACATGCATAATACATATTTTTCCAATCACATGGAAAGACTTTTCCACGACAGTCTGGCTCTGGAAAGAAAACTGGAAGCTGAAATGTGGCCCTCCTATTTCTGGGAAGTACTTAATAAAAACCTTTTGCAAAGAACTGCCTTGAAGTTTCTAATATGGTACTAAAGTGCAGGGCCTAATGCTTGCCACTTATGAGAAATTTCATATTGTTTTATGATAAAAATAATATGGGGGGAGGACTTTGTCACCCTTTAGTAATGCCACACATTTCCCAATTATAGACTATCCACTACATGAAAAGCAGCTGCATTTGCTACATGACATCAACAAATGAGCAGAGAAGAGGGAAGATATCTAGAACTGCCCAACCAGCTGGTCTAGCCTTTCAGTGAAGGAAACAAAGAGGACGAGTGTCACACC
>NW_027531185.1:1207540-1208100 GCF_008692635.1 Crocuta crocuta | reverse complement strand
CTTTATAGGGAAAACCCCTTCTCAACAGGGAAAATTCCAGCCATGATGGTGGGGTGGTGGAGGGAATGAAAGGAAACTACTAGTACAGTTCTTTACTGACAGCTGGGTCATTTCAAATAAAAGCACCCTCAGCCTCAATAAAGAATATCCAGGCAGTTTTAAGGCAAGATACCTTCTTCAAGAACAGAACAAAAAGAACCTTAGAAAAGGAAACCAGGTTCAGATTCTGTGTCTCCCTCTCTTTCTGACCCTCCCCTGCTCACGCTGTTTCTCTCCCAGAAATAAATAAAACATTTAAAAATTTTTAAAAAAAAGAATGGAAAACCAGGAAATCTGATTCTGGTCCCAACATGAACTCCAGCTCTAGGTCCCTGGAGAAGTCATTTCTCTCTCTTGGCTTCTTTTTCCCTAGATATAAACTGAACAAAGTGGATGTAAAGTTTTCTAAACAACCTTCCAGGTCTGCTATTCTATAAGAACCAAACGAAAATGTAGGTATTACAACCCAAGCAACTGTTTCTCCATGCACAATGTAAAAAAAAAATGGCTTTAAGATATAA
>NW_027531185.1:1204550-1207521 GCF_008692635.1 Crocuta crocuta | reverse complement strand
AGGATATAACTCACATTCTTCTCATTAAAGTGTAGTTAAGTGGCTTTTAGTATAGTCACAGAGTTGTGCAACATCATCACAATCTAATTTTAGAAAATTTTCACAACCCCAAAAAGAAATCTTTTACCTATCAGCAGTCAAAAGACATCCTAACCCTCTCCTCCAGCCTTAAACAGCTACTAACCTGATATACCTGGTTTGTCTAGTGTTTTTTAAAATAATATAGGAGGAGGCTTTTTAAAATATATTAAGTTAATATGTTAATTTTTTTCTCTTATTCTAATTATTTGGTGTATTACATTATTACATTGAATAATTTTCAGATGTTAAACTAATTTTGCACCCTTGAAATAAATTCCCCTTGATTATGGTATATAATCCTTTCATATGTTGCTGGATTTGATTTCCTAGCATTTTGTTGAGGACACTGCATCTGTATTATTAAGCATTTTGTTGAGGACATTTGATCTAGTTTATTTTCTTGTGATGTCTGGTTTTGCTATCAGGATACTACTGGCCTCAGACAATGTAGTAAGAAATGTTCTCTCCACTTCCTATTTTTGGAAGAGTTTGCAAAAGATGGGTGTTAATTTTTCTTTAAATTTTTTAATGTTTATTTTTGAGAGAGACAGAGCATGAGTGGGGGAGGGGCACTGATTTTCCTGTATCCCATAGTCTCTGGCACATTTTATTTTCATTTTTGTTCATTCCAAAGAATTTTCTAATTTCCCTAATGATTTCTTTGACTCATTAGACACTTAGGAGTATGATATTTAATTTCCATACACTTGTGAATTGCCTAAATATCCTTTTGTTACTAATTTGTAATTTCATTCCACTGGAGCTAGGGAATATACTTCATATGAATAAATATATTCAGTCATTTTTTTGTGACTTACCAGAAGGTCTATCCTGAAAATTGTTCCAAGTGCACTTGAGAAGAATGTGTACCTGCTGTTGTCATGTAGAGTGTTCTACAAATGTCTGTAAAAGGTCTAGTTGGTTTATAGTATTGTTCAAGTCTTCTATTTCCTTGTTGATCTCTGTCTAGTTAATCTATCCCTTATTGAAAGTGGGATATTGTGGTCTCTTGTTACTATATAGATTTCTCCCTTCAGTTCTGTCCACTTTTGCTTCATGGATTTTAGAGCTCTGTTGTTAGATGTATATGTTTATAATTTTATATCTTCCTGATACATGGGCTGTGTTTACCATGATAAAATATTTTTCTTTGTACATCAAAAGTATTTCGTCTTAAAATCTATGTTGTCTGATATTAGTATAGCTACCACAACTCTCTTTGGTTAATGTTTGCTTGGCACATTTTTCCATCTTTTTATTCTCACCATTTGTGNATACACACGCACACACACACAAGAGAGAGAGAGAGAGGACACGCACTAGTGGGGAGAGGCGTGGAAGGAGAGAGAAAATCTGAAGTAGGCTCCATGCTCAGTGTGGAGCCCAAAATGGGGCTCAATCCCACAACTCAGGGATAGTGACCTAAACTAAAATCAAGAGTCAGAAGGTCAACCGAGTCACTCAGACACCCAAGACAGTATATATTTTAATCAATTTATCCATTTTGCTAATCTCTGCCTTTCTATTGCAGTGCATTCCACTCATACTTAATATAATTGCTGATAGGCAGGATTTATGTCTACCATTTATTTTATTTCCTATATGTCTTATCTTGTTTCCTCTATTCCTCCATTACTACCTTCCTCTGTGTTAAACAGATAGTGTCTATTGTACTACTTTAAATCTCGTTGTCTATTTCACTATATATTTTTTGAGTTATTTTGTTAGTGGCTGACCTCAGGATTACAATTACCATCTTAATTTAAAACAACCTAGTTCAGATTAGTTTTAACTTGATTAGGAAGTATGCAGAAACATGGTGCCAGTATAATTTCCTCTGCTCTGCTTTGTGCTGTATTGTCATATGTATTACATTTTTATCATTAATGATACATCACTAGCTATCTCATTAGCTCATTGACATAGTTTTATAGCTATTGCGTGATGCAGTTGTCATTTAAATCAGGTAGGAAGAAAAAGAGTTACAAAAAGATAGCGATACTGTCTTTTATATCTACATATGTCATTACATTTACTGGTACTCTTTATATTTATTACAGATTTGAGTTGTCATTCATCATTATTTCATTTCATCCCAAAGGACTCCTATTAGTATATCTTATAAGGCAGGTCTGCTAGTGACAAATTCTCAGTTTTTGTTATTGTTTATCTGAGAATGTCTTACTTTCTCCCTTATGTTTTGTTTTTTGTTGGTTTTTTTTNCCGACGCGGGGCTCGAACCCACAACCGCGAGATCATGACCTAAGCGAAAGTCGGACGCTCAACCGACTAAGCCACCCAGGCACCCCTCTCCCTTATGTTTTGAAGGATAAAGGATAGTTTTCATGAATACAGAATTCTTGGTTGACATTATTTTTCTTTCAGCACTTTGAATACGTCAGCCCACTGCCTTCTGGTCTGCATGGTTCTTTAGAAGTTAACATTTAATATGATTAAGGATCCCATTTATCTCATGAGCTATTTTTCCCCTGCTTCTTTCAAGATTATGTCTCTGGTTTTCATCAGTTTGACTCTAATGTATCAAGGTATGGCCCTCCTACTTGGAGTTTTTTGAGCTTCCTGAATCTGGAGATTAGTGTTGTTCATGAAATTTAGGAAGGTTTGGGCCATTATTTTTTCAAATATTCTTTCTGCTCCTTTCAATCTATCTTCTCCTGGGACTTCCACTATGCATATGTTGTACACCTGATGGTGTCCCACCGTTTCTGGGGTTCTGTTCATTTTTCTTCATTTTTTTCCATCTTTTGCTCAAACTGGATAATCTCAATTGACATATCTTCAAGTTATATTATTCTATTATTATTGTTATTATTATAGCTTAAATCTGCTATAAAACCTCTCCAGTGAATTTTTCATTTCGGCTAATTTC
>NW_027531185.1:1203679-1204469 GCF_008692635.1 Crocuta crocuta | reverse complement strand
TAATTTACCTTTCAATTCCAGAATCTCACTTTTTTAATAATTTTTATCTCTTTATAATATCTCATCGGTGATACATTGTTCTCATGCATTTCTTTAATATTTAGACATGGTTTCCTTTAGTTCTTTGACTATGTTTATATTAGCTGATTTAATTTTTTGTCTAAATTTCAACATTTAGGCCACATTAGGGATAGTCTCTACTGATGGGGTTTTTTTTCCTGCATATAGACCATATGTTTTTTGTTTCGCATGCCTAATCATTTTTTGTTAAAATTTGGGCATTTTAGACAATATAATGTGGTACCTCTAGAAATCAGATCCTGACCCCCAGGAAAGCAAAAGTTGCTATTGTTGTTGTTTTTCTTGTTATTGCTGCTGCTTTGTTTGGTGTCTTTCTTGGACTGATTATGTAATGTTTGTATTCCTTGCCTCTGACATATCTGCTTGGTTAGCTTAGTGGCCAGCTAGTGATTTTTCAGAGATCTTCTTAAATGTCTTGAACCATTATGTCTTCCACCTTTTGCCAAGGGGCTTTATGTATATGTTGGGACATTCCCTCAATACTCAGTCAGTCAGTTTACAGCTCTGCTTCAAGTTCAGCCATAGGGAAGAAATTGGAGTCTTCCCAGGTCTTTTCTAGGCACATGTACAGCCCTGAGCATGCACGTGGCATTCTAGGTTTCCAGGAATATGTCAGAGATTTCCAAAGCCCCCGATGGGTATCTCATTCCCCATTTCTTCTTCTCATGTTTTTGGCCAGACTCTTGCTTGCCCTACTGATATCGCAGTC
>NW_027531185.1:1200667-1203626 GCF_008692635.1 Crocuta crocuta | reverse complement strand
TGATATCGCAGTCTCAGGCAGCTGTAATGTAAAACACTCTGTGGATTGAACTTTTTGCACTTGAGCTGGCTATAAGTCAGGTGAAGTAAGGAGAAGCCCTGCAAATGGGGCTTTTCTAGGTAGCTTTGAGACAGGTTAAACAGTGACAAGACTCTGAGTATGTGAGTTTTTGAGGAGCTACAAACCCAGGCTCTCCCCCTCATATGCTAAAAGGGCTGGCTTCCACAGCTATTGTGGTTATGAGGCTATTGATTTTCAAGTGTACCCCAAAGTTCGGGAGAAGGGAATAGGAAGCAGGTTATGTTAAAAAGCCACAAATCCTGCTGCTACAAAAATTCAACATGTTTTCATCAATAAACACTTTAGATTATTGCAAGCCGTGGTTAATTTCCAGAGTTATGAAAAAGTTAATTTTTGCCAGTGTCTGCTTTCCTTTTACAGAATTGATTTTCTGATGTCTTTACCTTTTTTAATGTTTATTTATTTTTGAGAGAGACAGAGACAGAACATGAGTGGGGAAAGGGCAGAGATAGAGGGAGGCACAGAATCTGAAGCAAGGTCCAGGCTCCCTGCTGTCAGCACAGAGCCCAATCCACGAACTGCAAGATGATGACCTGAGCCAAAGTCGGACACTTAACCGACTGAGCCACCCAGGTCCCCCTCTGGTGCCTTTAATCTACCATTCCCTCCAAACATAATCTTAAAGAAATAGTACCCCAGTGTGGCTGGAAATTTGCCTACAATGAAACACACTCCTGAGGAAGCAGAAGTTAAAAGAAGCAATGGGATAAAGTCTTTTTAAAGGATAAACAGCTACCTGTTGTTGCCTCTATGGTAGAGAACTGGGGAAATGAGACATAAGAAGAGAGAAAAAGTTTAGCCTTTTGTGCCTTTTGAATTTTGTACCATGTTCATGTGTTACCTATCAGGAAAAATTTTAATATACGTATAAAAGAAGGAGACAGTAGGTATTTTAGATCTTCCCTGAAGCTTCCATAAGATATACACACCCTATCTGTTTCTGAGAAAATCTCCATTTACTTGAAGAGTCTAGCTCATTATGAGAACCATTAACTACCAAGAGAGTAAAATCAGGTAGCTTTGCTTAGGAGCTCTTTCTTTTCAGTTTATTCTTTTTCCTATGGAGAGTTACATCCTATGATCTAGCTCCCTTTTCCCCCCCGCACAAAGCCCCTCTTTGTAACATGATAGAATATACATCATAGCCTGAACTTCTTCATAGCTCCTCTCACAATTGAAATTAAATTATTTAAGTGAGTAATCAGATGTTTAATGTATGCTCCAAGAGAGAGAGCCCATAGAAGCCTTATTCACCATTATATCTCCAATTCCCAAGATAGTATCTGATACATGTAGGTGCTTAGTAAATCCATGTTGACTTATATTGAATTGCCTTTATATTGTGCAAGACTTTAGCACTTGATGCAAGCCCAATAAAGCATCATGAGGATACTCTACCCTACTAGGAAACAATATCAGCTCAAGATCTCCAGGGTACTTCCCTGGTAAATCATATTTCTTTCTAGATCTTCATAGGCTTTAGAAATGTTCTGTAGTGAGGCACCTGGGTGTCTCAGTCCATTAAGTGTCCAATTCTTGATCTCAGCTCAGGTCATGATCTCGCAGTTCATGGGTTTGTGCCCCATGCCAGTATCTGCACTCAGAACACAGAGCCTGCTTGGAATTCTCTCTCTCTCTCTGCCCAAACCCCACGCCTGCTCACTTTCTCTCTCAAAATAAATAAACTTAAAAAAAAAACTCTAGAAATTAGAAAATCAGATGCCATATTAAACAAGTTTGTGGCTATGTTCTAAAAAGTGAGGCTACATTGGGGTACCTGGGTGGCTCAGTCAGTTAAGCATCCAACTTCCGCTTAGGTCATAATCTCACAGTTCATGAGATCGAGGTTTCTGCTATTGGATCCTCTGTCTCTCTCTCTCTTTCTCTCTCTCTCTCTGCCCCTACCCCACTTGTGTGTGCTTTATCTCTCTCTCTCAAATAAACATTTAAAAATTTATAAAAATAAAAAAAAATAAATAAAAAGGTAGGCTACAAAAATGAAGCTGAAAAGTAACTTCCCTTCATCACTATTCTTCTGATTGAAAAGCGTTCCTTAACAAGCAGGTCAAGCCATAACATTTCCTACCCCATGCCAACATCATTCCCCATCCTCCCCACAAAAAAAACTTCTTATAAATGGTCACACTGCAAGGCCGGCTTGGTTCCTTTTTCCACCCTACTCCTTACAGCACCACTAGTCCAACACTTTAGACTTTGGAATCTGGTCTTCTGAGGTCCCTCAGTGAACACTGCAATAATGCCTCCACCAAATTCCATTTGACACTGGTTAATATCTACTAACAGTACTAACATATGACATACCCATCACATTGATCTGACTTCTGAGAATATCTAACATAACCCCACGTGTTTCAAAGCACAAACACCAGCATAATGACAGGATATCTGCTGAGAATGTATATTACATCACCAACTCCTCCCTGCATACCATGACACTACACCCACCCCAAAGCTTTGGTCTTTCTCACTACAGAGCTAGTCAGGACAGGACTAAAAGGCATCAGGTTGACATCTTTCAAGAAGCAGTCATCAAGAAGATAATCAGAGGGGGTACCTGGGTGGCTCAGTCAGTTAAGCATCTGACTTCGGCTCAGGTCATGATCTCACGGTTTGTGAGTTCAAGCCCCCGCATTGGGCTCTGTGCTGACAGCTCAGAGGCTGGAGCCTGCTTTGGATTCTGTGTCTCCCTCTTTCTCTGCCCCTACCCCGCTCACACACTCTCTCTCTCCTTCAAAAATAAACAAACATTTAAAAAGGAAGATAATCAGATAAATTAAGGTGATTCAAGTCATCTATGCATGCTGGACAGATCAATTTGATTTTCCCCTTGCCTACTCTTCCAGAAAACAGAGTCTTT
>NW_027531185.1:1195252-1200659 GCF_008692635.1 Crocuta crocuta | reverse complement strand
ATTGGAGCAAGACAGGTGCAGCCCAGAAAATAGAGAATGATAAAACCAAGAGGAACTCTAAAGCTTACTGACCCAAACTCTAATTTTAAAAATGGGAAAACTCGGGGCGCTTGGGTGGCTCAGTTGGTTGAGTGTCCGACTTCGGCTCAGGTCATGATCTCACAGCTGGTGGGTTCGAGCCCTGCGTCAGGCTCTGTGCTGACAGCCTAGAGCTTGGAGCCTGCTTCAGATTCTGTGTCTCCCACTCTCTCTGCTCCTCCCCCACTTACACTCTGTCTCTCTCTCTCTCTCTCTCTCTCTCAAAAATAAACATTAAAAAATTTTTTTAATGGGAAAACTCTGGCTCACAAAGCTAAAGACTTATTCAATGTCATACAGCAAGCTAGTGACAGACTTGGAACTAGCAAGCAGGTTTTCTCAGTGTCAAGGTAGAGATGACTCCACTAAGGATATTCAAGATCAAATTTGACTCAAAGATGGAATCAACCCATCCTTCCAGGGCAGCATTTACCAGATAGGTGCCTCAGTTGTCAAAGCAAAAGCTGAACAGGCACCCACAAAAGGTCACCTTAACGTAAACATCTAAAACTCTTGTCTTCAAAAGCATAGGATAGGGGCACCTGGGTGGCTAAGTCGGTTGAGCGGCCGACTTCAGCTCAGGTCATGATCTCACGTTTCATGAGTTTGAGCCCCACGTCGGGCTCTGTGCTGACAGCTCAGAGCCCGGAGCCTGCTTTGAATTCTGTATCTCTCCCCTCTCTGTCCCTCCCCTGCTCACATGCTCGCTCTCTCTCTCTCTCTCTCAAAAATAAATAAACATTGAAAAAATTTAAATAAAAGTATAGGATATAAGAAAGTAACATTTTTTAAAAAAATTAAGACTAGGTTATGAAACCTATACAAATTATATTATTTCTACTTTATCAACTTCGTGTACATTTTTAGTATAGAATGCATGTTTTACATTCTTTTAAAACATAAGTTTTNAGGGCACTTGTGGGGATGAGCACTGGGTGTTATATGGAAACCAACTTGACAATAAACTATTTGAAAAAAAAAAGATGGGTCCCAAAAAAAAAAATTATTTAACATAGAAAAAAAATTAAAAAATAAAATAAAACATAAGTTTTCATTAGTCCCAGACAGCCTATGTATGTGTGGTTGTACATGTATATGTGTGGCCTTAGTGAAATAAGTCTTTTTTTATGATATCTGTTTTATATATACAAACATACATGAAGTATATATAATGTATGTTATCCTTGGTTTTTGAAAGACGAAAATTTTTTCTTAAATTTTTCTATTTAAATACTGACATATACGCTAAAATAATGTGAAAATTTANAATGCCAGGCAAAAAAAAAAAAAAAGCCATGGAATGTTAGAGCTGAAAGTGAGCTTATAGATCTCCTGCCTACCCCTAAGTTTGTAAAGCTACAGACCTGAGGCCCCAGCAAAATGACTTCCCAAAGTCACAGACCCCATTAGAGAATCATACCCAGCTATCTAGTCATCATTTCTAGACTTTTTTCCCATTATACTATCGTTCTGCCTCTGCTCATTTGCAAACAGTACCCAGTAGTGCTTCCCCCAGAGAAGTCTCTACCTGGAGACTATTGTCTTTCCTTTCCCTAGCCTATTAGCGTCCAAGACNAAACCTGATTAAACACAGGCTGTGGATGTATTTTATCACATTTTTTAAAAAAGAAAGTAAAGTCCATTTCAAAGGAGTGAGACTGCTGTATTTTACCCCAGTCACTCCAGTCCTATTAATCCATTTCCAATACCTTTATACTTCTCTGTTTTCTCCTTGGGCTCTGACATCCTTTGAGCCTGTGATCCCTGAATCCAGATCAGGCCTAATTAACAGCACACCAAAGTAAACCTAGTTGATGGAAATGTGAAGTATGGCATTATGTTTTACCATTAGCTAATTTTCAATGCCTTACCAATAAAAATCCATTTAGAGTTTTTAGGCTAACTAGTTATATCAGAGGTCTGCCAACTACTACCAGTGAGACAAACCCAATCTGCTGCCTATATTTGTTTGCTCCCCCCAGCTGAGCTGAGAATGATTTTTCTATTTTTAAGCAGTTGAAAAATTCAAAAGAAGAATATTTTATGACATAGGAAAATTAACTGAAATTCATGTATCAATGTCAGTAAATAAAGTTGTATTAGAACACAACCACTTTCATTTCATGTACATATTATCTATGGTTGCTTTTTCATGGCAATGGTAGTTAAGTAATTTCCACAGAGACTGTATGGCCTGCAAAGTCTAAAATTTGGCCCTTTACAGAAGAGGACTTCTGACCCCTGAGCTATATCAAAGAGAATTTAAAGCTGCCAATTAACTTCCAAAAGTCACAAAATATTTGTGTGGAATTGCTCACACCCTACACATCATGCTCAGATGAATCTTCCTAAAGCATAGCTCAAACCATGCCTCTCTCCTACCAAAAACATATTTATACTCTCTGTCTATAAAGAAAAATCTGATGTACTTAACAGGTTCCTGCACAGTCAAAGCCTCAACCTTCTATGCCAACCTCATCTCCCAAAACTTCCTACAGTCTATACATTGACTTGAATTATCTGCTGGCCCTTTACATTCTCCATGTCATTCCTACTACACAAAAGCCTTGTCCTGAATACAGTGCAACACAGCAAGATAAGCAGGGCTTTTAGAGCCAAGTCTGGGTTCTAATTCAGGCTCTTGCATTTTAGTTGTGAAAGTCACTTAATACCTCTGAACTTCAGTTTTCTCATCTATAAAATGGGAATGTAATCCTTACCTCATAAGGCTGTTATGATATTTTAATGCCTGGCACACGGGAAGAGTTAAGCAAGCATTAAGTATTTTTACTTCTGCCCAATTTCCAATGCTAATTCCTCCTTTACTTTTCCTTGTCCTCCCACCAAGAAATGAGCTCTCCTGCCAGTGTCATGTACCATAGTACCCACCTGTTCTACTCTTATGGCTTTGATCCATATCTATGGTATACACTACAGTGACCTCTACCCATGTCTTGTCTCTCCTACTAGTCTAGGAACTCTCTGATTGCAGGATCCATCCATGACTTACCCTGCCACATCTGTGACAGCCCTGAGAACAGTGGCTTGAATACAGTATGTGCACAAGTATTTACTGAATGAATGGTATGTGTTCACTGAACTATATATAGCATTTAAGTGTATCATGTTGCATTGTGATATAAGAAGGAGCCACATCACTTGTTCTGAATAATACCTAGCCTGAGTGCTTAGAAAATATTCAAACATCAGGGACCAAATCTCCCAATAGAAAAGCAAAAGACAAACAGAAAAGCAGGAAATATGTTCACCTTTCAGTGAACGGTATTTCATCTTTCCATTAGTTTATGTTATTATAATCATCATCTTCTGCTCTGACAGTTATAAATAGATCACATTTAAAGGGGAAGAAATCAACCACTTCCCCAAGGGAGAAACGGTGAGTATTATTCATAACAGCAATGACCTATGAGCACAGAAGTAAATCTAAATATTCAAAAGGCACCTACATTTATTTTTTTTAATTTATTTCTGAGAGAGAGAGAGAGCATGAGCAGGGGAAGGCCAGAGAGAGAGGGAGACACAGAATCTGAAACAGGCTCCAGGCTCTGAGCTAGCTGTCAGCACAGAGCCCAACGCGGGGCTCAAACCTGCAAACCGTGAGATCATAACCTGAGCCAAAGTCGGACCCTTAACCAACTAAGCCACCCAGGTGCCCCAAAAGGCACCTACATTTAATGAATAAATCATCACACACAGTTGTGACTAAAACCTTATCTGGAGCTCTGTACAAAATCAGACACAAGCAGGAAAAAACAGAGAAATCAAGCTCCACGCACATTAACAACTCTAACAAAAACTGCAGCTAGTTATTGCAGCACAATGCACCAAGTTTCATTGGTTTCTAGGGACACTAGCCATTTGATTTGATAGTCAATTTAATAAGTTACATAGAAAGGTGTCTATCATTCTTTCTGACTTTAATGCCAGACACCAACTGCCAAAACAAATCCCCACACATGAATACAAAATTAACTGCTGAGATATGCCAATCAATGAAGGGAGTGGCATTTTCCAATAAGATGACAGCAAAAAATATGCTTCCAAGTACTTCTGCTTATGCAGTTCCCTTTAGAAACCTCCTGAAAAATACACATTCACCAGCAGATATATTAGCCTAAAGACATGTTATCAACAACTCCCAATGCTTAGCTGTTTCCATTTATAAAACACTTTCATAATCTATTTAAACCCTTGAGTCTTACCACACAACCCTGTGAGGTGGGTATAATTCCCCCCATTTAAGGATAAAGTCAGCAATTTGTGCCATCTAATCCCAAGATAGTGAGGCCACATCTTCTAACTCCAGTTCCAGTGTTATCTTTTCCTGTTTCTTCCACACAAAGCAAAAGCATAACCTTTGTTTTGCTTCCCCATTTATTCTCAGAAAGCTAGCACAGTGTGAGGAAGTAGAGTGGGAGTATCAACATTACTGCGGTTAAGACAGTAGGAAACATCCCACTTTTGCCTCTACCTTACCATGTTTTTATAATCATGCAACCTAAAGGAAAGAAATGGAGTGTAGCTGCTGCTGGGTTTTATCTCCTACCTGCTCTATTTTGGCTTTCTATGTATATTCACAAATGGAAAACCACCCTGTATACCCAGAAGCCCCATGGCCAAAATATTTCTTGGCTCTTCTACCCATAGGCAAAAGTTTATGCCTGCATAATTGTTGACTTTTACCACTCTTAGTCTCAGAAAAGGAAAAAACAAAAACCACAACTTGCCCCTAGCTTACAAAAATGTGCCCTTCTTCGCACCCTCCTACACTGTTGGTGGGAATGTAAACTGGTACAGCCCCTCTGGAAAACAGTGTGGAGGTTCCTCAGGAAACTAACACTAGAACTCCCCTATGACCCAGCAATAGCACTGCTAGGAATTTACCCAAGGGATACAGAAATGCTGAGGCACAGGAGCACGTGTACCCCAATGTTCATAGCAGCACTCTCCACAATAGCTAAAACATGGAAAGAGCCTAAGTGTCCATCAACGGACGAATGGATCAGGAAGATGTGGTTTATCTATACCATGGAATACTACATGGCAATGAGAAACAATGANCCCTTATTCAAATGTTTTATGGCACTATTTTTTCCTAAAAATCTGAATCTCTCTGCTGTGCCTTAGCAGGTCACTTTTTAGTACAAACACTTTCCGCTTACTTCACAAAACCATTCCCTTCCTGGGGCTTATGACGAGTTACATTTGACTGCAGATGCTACACCAAGCAGTTTATCACAATAAGTCATTTTTTTTAATCCAAACTTTCTTCTCTTTTCCTTTCAATAAGCCTTCAACCTTTCTAACT
>NW_027531185.1:1186959-1195195 GCF_008692635.1 Crocuta crocuta | reverse complement strand
CTACACATTTTTAACTTCTCAATGAATTTGATTAAGTGGCAACATACCCCAAAAGCTGGCCTATAAGTCTCTAAGGATCAGCATTTCAAATACCCCATCTTTAAGGTGCTGCCAAGTGTGTACTCTTGTTTGGACCACAATAGTATAAAACATTAAATAATCAAGCTCAATCAAGTGATTGGCAGGAACTTGGACAATTTATATATTCTGGCCAAAGTGTGCAGATGACACCANGGGAAGCAAATCACAAGAGCTGCATAAAAATACCAACTGGTAGCAGTTACCATAGCCTTTCTTCCTGTTCCTCACTGACTGTATCTGTCTCAAAGGAGGTCACCACACTGGACTTAGACACAGTCTTTCGGGGATAAATCCATTCAGAACAAAGTTATAAACATACAGCACATCTTTACCAGTGCCTTTATTTTTCACATTCATTTTTCAGCCAAGAAGAGAAAAAAATGATCACTCTACCCAATCGCTATCCTCCATTCTTCTGGGTACACTCTGGCACAAAAGGCTAGCTTGCCTGCACTCCTGTTGGGAATGTTTATTATTGTTTCTCTTACTCTAAGTCTTCTGGCAACTAGAAGAAATAAAAACTCCACAAGTGGGGAAGGAGGGTGGGGGACCACAGCTGTTAGCTGTGACCACTGGGAACGCCAAGCTAGGTGAGGTTCCTTCAGACTAGTGGCTCTTAATCCTAGCCCTATAATATGCTCCTTGTGGGGGCTGGGATCCTTGTGTCAGGTGCTAGGCAGGTCTTTATTTCACCCCCAAGCAAAATTCAGTGGCATGTGAGGCCATCCAATAATTCTGAGCTTAGACTGACTTTGACCAAACCATAGCTCAGTAACTTAAAAAGAACTCACTGGGGCAAAGGTGCTTTCCTTAGAAAACAAGTTGATACAGAGCATTTTTTTTACTGCCCCCACACTTATCTGTAGAGACCAGAGGCTAGGACAAAACCATTATTCAAGCTGCCAGCCTCAATCCCCTTTTCTTTAGGAGGTGCTAGGGCAGTTCCTTGGTCGGCTTGGATGTCTTCTTACCCAAGACATTAGTACTAAACATGTCTGAGAGTACAGGCAAATTGTCCCTTCTGAACAACAACTTGCCAAGTAAGAATAGGTACAGAGTAAGAAGTTCCTTGGCACAGGAACAGATCCTGTCTTATAAGGTCAAGGCCACTAAAGGGAAAGGCCTAAAGTTCTAGTTACAGCCACCAGCTTCCACTTCTACTGACCCCACTTCCTCAGTGTTCAAAACCCCATTCGCCTCAGAGAACAGGATTGGGAATCTCCCTGAATCCTCCCTTCCCCTGTAGTGTGGAAGAGCTTAAAGGCCAGGGCCACTGGCTCGGGGAAACGGCTCATCCATCGAAGCCTTCCACTTACTTCTCATTGCACTGATAAGCGCGTTGCCATCTTTGATCACGTCCTTAATGAATTTATTGGTCCTCTCCAGCTCCAGCTCATAACACTTGAGCCTCTCTCGGAAATTGGGGCTGTCAAGGTAGCAGTCGCTGAACTCCAGCGGGGGATGCCCCATGGCTCTGATGGCGAGGGTTGAAAGAGAGTAAAGACACAAAGACGAAGAGCGTCAGCGGCACAGTAGAGGAGGATAGATGGGAAAGACTGAGGGCGGGGATCCGCCTGAGAAATTCTTAGCCTCCCTCCCTTCGTAGGACAAGTACCTGTTCTGTTGAGATTCCCAGGTAGAGCCGGCTGGTCTGTACCGGAAGCGGCCGGCCGGCAACTGCTCCAGGTGACTCGGAAAGCAAACTAATGCGGTCCCACCCTTACAGGGTTCTTTTGCCTAGCAAGCAGCATGCCTCCAAGTCATCGCCTGCCCAGACAGGCGGCCCAGCTTGCCCCAGGAGACCAGCGGGACCCTTCCTGAGCAACTGCAAACGTGACACTTCAGCCCGCCCAGGGTGTAGGCTGTGGTGACGCTGGGGCTGGAACCCTCCTCTCCGCGCTCCTTGTTCCCGAGCTAGCTGAAGATTTCCTTTGCCGAACTCCGCGGGCAGCCCTGATTGTACTGTCCCCTCCCCCTTCTTAAAGCCAGAGCCGCTGCCCCACCCCAGCGAACCCTTGTGCTGAGCCTCAGCACTAGGGCTCCTTCTCCAACTGTTTTCCTCGCACCCTGGGATTGTGTTACCAAAGTGCTCTTGCTCCCAAGAGTTCTTCCTGGTCCAAGGGAGCCGGCTTGCTGTCCTGATAGGCGCCGGAGGGGTTAAGCCTAGGAGGCAATGAAACGTAGCCTTCCACCCTAGACACCGGAGAGGGAAGAGGAGGGCGATATCACTACGCACAATAGCTGCAGTAGCCCGGCGCTTCCCTACGGAAACTGGGGAGCAGTCGGCTCCCTAGGACTCCAGCTGGAAAGCGTGGCGGCCTGGGAGATGTAGTCTTTCGGTTTCTCGCCCCATGACTCCTCCCTGCGATCTCCCCACTCCTCAGCCAGGGCGGCGGCTCTCCAAGCAAGACTTTCCCAGCCTGCCCCAGGCTAACTCCTCAGGCCCAACCTCGAGGGGCAGGTGCACCCGCACTGGAGCCTTTAAGTGGAAAGTTTCCAAAAAGAGCGAGAGAACTGCGAGGCATCGATGGTGGAAGGCCATCTCTCACTTCCCATTACTTGGCTGTATTTTTTTTTCTCGTTCTTTTTCCAACATCCCTCTGAGGGAGCAACTTCTTTTCCTCTTCCCTTGCCCATTTTTCCTTGTCCTAGTGTTCTAAATCCCATGGGCCTTAGACCTGACAACCTGAAGGGTTGAGTGCTACTCTAGGATCGCATTGTTATGCTCAGAAACCCCCTGCCAAAGAAAGGAGACCATACTTAAGAGTTCACTTTTTTCTGAATAGGACCTCAGAACATGGTTTTTGTGACTCAACTCGCTGTATAGGTTGTTCATTAAAGCACATGATTTTCCATGTATAAGTGGAAAATCTAAGGCGAGGATGTTATAGATTGTCTTACAGCTTAGCCAAGAGACCTCTTGTTCATTGTCCAAGGTACAACTGGGGCCACTGTTACAGGTGGATCCCTTGAGATCAAAAGTACGGGTTGGAAAATCATGTGTACATGGGCAAAAGGATCCATTTTTATTTTGGAGAAGTGTTTAGATTACATTGCCCTGTGATGAAAGCCAGGAAAAGCCAGAACTGAAGAGGGTGTGAACAGGGTAAAAATGCCCAAGCCACCTGTACTGATGTTATATTTCTTATAGTTTTATCTTATGGTTCTGGAAGTCAGAAATCACTGGGTCAAAACAAAGATATCACAGGGCTGTTCTCCTTTCTGGAGGCTCTAGGAGAGAATCCACTTCCTTGCCTTTTCCAGCTTCTAGAAACTTTCCCCATTCCTTGGCTCATAGCTCCCTTCTTCCATTGTCAAAGCCAGTAATGGCTGATCAAGTCTTTCTCCCACTGCATTGTTCTGACACTGACTCTCCTGCCTCCCTCTTTCACTTAGAAGAGCCAACTAAATTACACGGGGTTATCTCCCCATCTCAAGATTCTTAACTTCATCATATCTGCAAAGTTGCTGTTGTTGTTGTTGTTGTTGTTGTCCTTACCCAGTAAGGTAACATATCCACCACTTCCAGGGATTAGGACATGGGCATATTTGGCAGGAACATTCTTCTGTCCACACAACCTATAATCCTATAAACCCACTTCATTAATCCTCAAAACAATCCTAGAAGGTTAGTATTATTACTAACCCATTTATAAATATACCCATTTAAAGATACCTGAGTTGAAGAGAAGTTAAATGACTTGCCCAAAGACACACAGCTAGTTAAGTAACAGTTTTTGAACTTGAGCCTAGCCTGGCTGGTTCTAGAGGCACTACTTTTAACCACTGCACTCTACTACAGTATGGTAAAGAGTCCAATGAAGAAACACCTTCAGAAAAGTAATGAATAGCCACATCCCAGAGAAGGATTTTATTCCCAACTCCTTTTATCTTCATGAGAAAATGCCGGAAATGGGCTTTAAAAACACCAATGCACATACTAAAGAAGGTGCCCAGTAAGTGGACATATGGTTTTCCCTTCTAGCAAGGTTCCTTATAATATTCACTCACTAATTTGACAAGTATTTATTGCATATCTGCTATAAGCCTTGACATACAAAGTCTATACCTGGTTTCATTACTGTGATCATTACCATTGACATTACTAAGGTTAGGTACACTCATGCTTGTCTAACTTCCTAAACTCAAAGTGTTTTTACAATCTTCTGTTTTATCCTTTATCTAGACAATGAGGCTAAAGTGCAAAGGAAAACAAATGCCCTGGATCAAATGCCAGATAAGAAAGAGGATTAAAATTAGAATTCAGTCCTTCAAATATTAGCTGCGTTAATTGAGCATATCCCAGAAGCTTTTCACAGATTATAAGTCACTCTCACAACAACCCTATAGGATTGGGATCTTCAAACTTTTATCCACATAACTCCTAGAAGAATTTTGAGAAGCTATGTACTACCTCACATACTTTTAGGTTGATATCTGAATTTTTNCCCATGGGGCTCTGTGCTGACAGCTCAGAGCCTGGAGCCTGTTTCGGATTCTGTGTCTCCCTCTCTCTCTCCCCCTCCCCCACTCATGCTCTGTTTCTCTCTGTCTCAATAATAAATAAAAAACATTAAAAAATGTTTTAAAAATTAAATAAATAGTTGCAAAAGGTGTAATATCTAGCATACTATACATATGGACAATTTAAAATAAAACTGTTATATTACACTTTTAAAGATTTTCATTGGCTTCTAAATACCAGAGCAATTTGATGCCTACTATCAAACACTAAACACAAAACAAAAGTGTAAACTTTCCCTTAACCTTCAGAAAACTTACATTGTTCCTTCTTCTCCTTGAAATCAAAAGTCCACAGCATTCTCCCCATAGAATTGTATTACATTATAATGTATTTTTATAATTGAAAGTCTTGTATTGATCACCATAGTGAATTTCTCTGCAGCAAAGACATGTCCATAAATAGAAATTGAATTATTTTTATTTCCTTGTGATCATAGCCTCCAAGTATAAAAAGTCTTCTAGACCAAGTTACAATTGCAACTGTTATGCATACACAATAGATAAAAATAGCATGAATATTTTTTCAGATCCCATAAACTTTATTTGTAAAAACAAACCTCAAATACCCATTGTACAATTAGAGTATCCTGAGAACCAGCATCAAGGTCACAAACCCTCCTGTCAATATAAACCATGGAAGAGGATTGTGCCGCTATCCCTAGTATATCTTGTTTCATGGATCAAAGATTTAAGTTATTTAATGACCTTATATTATTTGACTGGGTAATTCTAAGTTTGGTCATTCAGGGCTTTTTCTTTTTTTTCGTTTTTATTTAAATTCCAGATAGTTAACATACAGTGTGATATTAGTTTCAGGTGTACAACATGGTGATTGAACACTTCCATACAACACCCGGTGCTCATCACAACAAGTTCCCTACTTAATGACTATCGGTTATTTAACCCATCATCCCACACACCTCCCCACTGATAACCATTGGGTTTTTTCTCTATAATTAAGAGTCTGTTTCTTGGTTTGCCTCTCTTTTTTTTTTTCCATTTGCTTGTTTATTTTGTTTCTTAAATTCCACATACGAGTGAAATCCTAGGATATTTGTCATTATGGAACATAAAACATAAACTTTGTTAGAAATGCAGCTCTTAGTGAGATGGATGGGGAAGGGGTAATTACAGAGCCTCAACCTAAAGAAGATTTCTGGACATCAGTTTTTGAAATCGTTGCTTTGCTTAGCACCAAGGGTTTTTACACCCTGGGTCAATATACCATAGTAAGATTCTTGACCTTTGAAAAGTATGCTGTCATTTTGAGAGACTTGGAAAGGCAAGTGGGAAAGGCAAAGAGAAGATGAGTTCTCAGGCAAATAGTTTTTTTAGGAAACAGTACTAAAGTAAGTTGAGGATTTGGAAATTGGTCCTCTTTCAGCTTTCTCAGCTTTGATAATCCATAATTACCAAAACTTGGGAGGAACCAAGATGTCCTTCTGTAGGTTAATACAAATAAACTGTGGTATATCTGTACAATGGAACATCATTCAGTGCTAATAAGAAAGGAGATATCAAGACAAAAAAATGGAGGAAACTTAAATGCATATTAGTAAAATAAACCAATCTGAAACAGCTACAAATTTTATGATGCCAACATTATGACATTCTGAAAAAGGCAAAACTATGGAGACAGTAAAAAGATCGGTTATGCCAGAGAGTGTGGAAAGGAGGAAGAGAGATGAATAGAAGGAGTAAAATAGGATTTTTAGCACAGTGAATGATGCTATAATGGTGGATACATGCCATTATACATTTGTCCAAACTCACAGAATGTACAACACCAAGAGTGAACCCTAATGTAAATTGTGGACCTTGGGGGATTATGATGTGTTAATGTAGGTTCATTAACTATAACAAAGGTGCAACTCTGGTGGGAGATGTTGATAATGAGTGAGGCTGTACATGTGGTGGTGGAGGGCTGTATGAGAAATCTCTGTACCTCCCTCTCAATTTTGCTGTGACCGTAAAACTGATCTAAAAATAAACTTTGTAAAAAATGTTGGAGAATACAAATCCCATTTTCCCTATTTCTTGTATGTAAAGATAACACCACCTCTACAGTCTTAATACCAGACAGTATCTCTACAGCAATCACTCTATTTTAGCTGTGATACTGTGGGTAGAACACAGAGCTTGGAGCTGAAATATGGTCTAGCTCCACCCCTTAGAATCTCTGTGACCCTGAATAAGTAATGTAAACTCTCCTTGAAATAATATCTTCTTAAAAAATTTTTTTCTAAGAATTAACTATAGATAATTTATGTGAAAGTGCCTGGGATATAATAATCCACCAATAAATGGTGGTTGAGTCCAAAGCTTTTTCTTTGTTCTTGTTCTGATGAACAGCATCAGAAGCAGAAAGAAGTCAGATTGCTCCCAATGATATTCCTAGAGAAACATTACTATTTATATAAAACCACAACTTGATCCCTGTTCATTATCATTATAGAAAAATAAAAACAAAAACATGGTCAGAGGAATTTACGCTTCACCTAACACAGAAACTCTATCTTGATGTGTGGTCTGGTTAAACATGCTTTCTTGGGGCACCTGGGTGGCTCAGTCAGTTGAGTGTCCGACTTCGGCTCAGGTCATGATCTCACAGTTTGTGGGTTCGAGCTCCGTGTCAGGCTCTGTGCTGACAGCTAGCTCAGAGCCTGGAGCCTGTTTCGGATTATGTGTCTCCTTCTCTCTGAACCTCCTCTGCTCACGCTGTCTCTCTCTCTCTCTCTCTCAGAAATAAATAAAACATTAAAATATATTTTTAAAAAATATATGCTTTCTTAACTTTTAAGACATTCAAAGAGTCTGCAAAATAACAACACAGCCAAAACTCCCTTTCAGGTTTTAAAAACCAGAACCTGAAATTCTGGAGTTAATCATTTTAGTGGATTACTCTAAGGCAGAGTTGCAGGACAGCTATAAGTCTTGACATTTCAACTTATGTCACCCAGGATAGGAGCTTATCAGCTTGATGAGTCTGTCTACCTTCATGCTGGAATCAGAACTATAACCCTTTAACCCAAAGAAGCAGATCAGCCTCTTATAAATTTCAAATTGCTTTCACAATTTGCAAGATATAATGACAGGGAAAGTAAAGAAGCCATATGTTACATAGATTTTTAGGAAAGGCAATATACATCCTCAAGAAAATAAAATAAATATCCAATATTAACAATATTATGCCTGGCATAAGAGAAGTCATCAACTTAATGCTGCCCCCTAGCCCTCTACTTCCTTTTTTTACTTAAAAAAAAATTTTAATGTTTATTCTTGAGAGAGAGACAGACAGACAGAAAGACAGAGTGTGAGCAGGGGAGGGGCAGAGAGAGAGAGGGAGACACAGAATCCAAATCAGGCTGTCAGCTGAGAGCCCGATGCGGGACTCAAACTCACAAACCGTGAGATCATGACCTGAGCCGAAGTTGGGTGGGACACTCAACTGACTGAGCCTCTCAGGAGCCCCTTTAGCCTTCTGCTTCCGAATCTTACTTTCCCTCTGGTTTCTCTTCTTGTTACTGATATATCCCGGTTAACTTCTATATCTTTTCTCCCTTTTTGTGAAAGAAGGACTGTAACATTTTAGGACAAACACCTTTAAGATTTTTTATAAAAAGCACAAGGG
>NW_027531185.1:1186313-1186510 GCF_008692635.1 Crocuta crocuta | reverse complement strand
TATTTTTTAAAACCTCTTCATGTATATCTATATCTATATCTATCTATATATCTATACACACACATATACATACATTTATATATAGTCACATGTGGATAAAAGCAAATGATTAACAAACACTGTAATGAAATATTTTAATGAAGCCAGCTGTGGTCCTAGATGAGAGAGATGAAGCAGAAGCTGGAATTTTACTGGGA
>NW_027531185.1:1170161-1185068 GCF_008692635.1 Crocuta crocuta | reverse complement strand
TCATGTATATCTATATCTATATCTATCTATATATCTATACACACACATATACATACATTTATATATAGTCACATGTGGATAAAAGCAAATGATTAACAAACACTGTAATGAAATATTTTAATGAAGCCAGCTGTGGTCCTAGATGAGAGAGATGAAGCNAAAAGGGAGAAAAGATATAGAAGTTTACTGGGATATATCAGTAACAAGAAGAGAAACCAGAGGGAAAGTAAGATTCGGAAGTAGAAGGCTAAAGGGGCACCTGAGCGGCTCAGTCAGTTGAGTGTCCCACCCAACTTCGTCTCAGGTCATGATCTCACAGTTTGTGAGTTTGAGTCCCGCATCGGGCTCTCAGCTGACAGCCTGATTTGGATTCTGTGTCTCCCTCTCTCTCTCTGCCTCTCCCTCCCTCTCTCTCTCAAAAATAAACATTTTTTAAAAATTAATAAAAAAAAAAAAGAAGTAGAGGGTTAGGGTTAGGTTGATGACTTCTCTTATGCCAGGCATAAATGGTCTCATTTAATTTGTAGGACAACTCTGTGAGAAAAGTTCTATTGTCACCTTTCCTCATTTTACAGATGAGGAAACTAAAACTCAGAGAAGTTAAGCTACATGGCCAAGATCACCCAGAAATTAAATGATATACTAGAGATTTAAATCCATATCTGAATCTGAAGCCAAGTTTTCCATTGCATTACAATGCCTTCCAGTCTAGGGCTGCCTGAGTGACTCAGTCAGTTATGCATCCAACTTTTGATTTAGGCTCAGGTCATGATATCACGGTTTGTGAGTTCGAGCCCCACATTAGGATTCTCTCTCTCCCTGTCTGTCTGCCCTTCCTCTGCTCTCTCTCTCTCTCTCCCAAAAATAAATAAGTAAACTTTAAAAAAAACAATACCTTCCAGTCTAATACATAAATATCTAATCTCCATTCCCTCCTGTTTATGTAACTGGATATACTTAATATTGTAACATGGAAGAAATAATTCAGGGTCATTTGTTAATTGCAGCAATAATTTGAAATTATCCTAGGTTTAAAAATAAAAGGGGATTTATGGTGAGCTTTTTTCAAGACAGCTGACAAATCTGGCTCCCATGTTACATATGCCCAGTCTTCTAGAATGTCCAGACTTGCACGGCATGGAACACAAGACAAAGTGCATATCAGCCTCCTAGCCCCACCACACAACTAGCCTTGTCCCTTATTCTAGCCTAGCCTAAATCCTATACTACTGTTGGCAACATTCCCAAGCCACAGTCTTGACTCTGGCCCATTCACTGCTTTGACTAGACTTGGCCTGGTTTCTTTCCTTAGCCTAAGCCAAGGTTTTAATAGCTGTAAGTGGCAAATGGTTGAAGAAAGGGAAAATCCTTTTCCATAGTTATCCAGATGTCCAACTCTCCACTTAAGTTCCCTCTTCAAGTCTCACCATATGATGTTTCCTGGTTTAAAAAAAAAAAAGATTTTTAACTTATAGCTTTAAAATTGTAATCTACTTAATCAATGTGATTAACTCTCCATTAAAATTATTTATTCCTAGCATTCAGCATTTTCATCACACTTTAATATCAGCAGGAATATATCAAAGCTGTCTATTAGTAGTAAAGACTTAGGGATGGTCTCCTTGTGGCCATTTTCTTTTCTTTTCTTTTTTTCTTTGAATAGTTTATTGTCAAGTTGGTTTCCATATAACACCCAGTGCTCAAACAGATCTTATTTCAAATCTGAGACACAATGTAAAAGTGATGAAGACACGGCTGTTTACTTTAAAAGTCCCAGAAAGATATCAGTACACTCCTTTCTAGTACAGACTGCTGGGCTACCCCATTTTCTAACATCTTAGAAGGTAGGTAGGGGCCAGACACTTTCCAACAATTTCTAAAGGCTCCTACTAAATGGTGGAACCTAAGTCATGATGTTCAACGAATGTTTCTTGAACTTTGGTTTGCATAAGAATCACCCAGAGTGTTTGTTGAAAATGTAGACTTTCTTGAACCCCTCTCCCAGAGTCTGATAGTATAATGCGGATTCAGGTCAAGGTTGAGGCCAGATGATATGGACTGAGGCCTGAAAATTACAAGGAATCAAAACACTGGGCGGGGAAAGAGGAAACCTAGGTGAGTTCTTAGGAAAACTTAATTTTAAACAAGTACCAACATGTGATTTTGTTGGAGGTGGTCCACCGTCCAGTCTTCCAGTCATATGCATTGATATAGGGTTTTATCTATTAAAAACTGGTTGAGACATGACATTCCTCATACAATAGTAGTTTTGATTAACAACATGAGTGAAAATTTCCACTCCTCATTTTGGCAACAGTTATACTTTCTAGATTCCATAGCAGTTCATCTTATATTCTAAGCTAATTAAGTAAATGTAATTAAATGACTGTGGCATTTGTGTAGCATTTTGTATGCGGTCACATAGCACATTGCCTACATTTAAACAGAATTACTAAAATGATAACTGAGAAAAATAAAACAACTGAGATATTTTCCAACAGGTTTCTGGCGCTAAGGGTGATTGGACATAAGGAAGGCTTCAGACAATTCAGCCTAACAAGTTATTTTAGTTTGTCTTAAAGTAAAACAAGATGAGATAAAACATACAATTCTTTCCAAATTTTAAATCTCTTCCTTTTTCATCAGTAAAGCAAACACTAGACACATATGAAGAATAACNAAAAATCATGCTTTCTCTCTCTCATTGTTAAACCAACATTACCACAGAAAGGAAACTGGTTTCAGAACCTTACTAAAAATGAATTGCAGGTAAATTCACATTTAAACCTTCAAAAAGCTTGATTAGACCACTAAGTTACTCAACTTATTATTCTTAAAAACAACTTTGAATTTTAAGTTAATAATATTAAATCTTGAAAGGTAAATAAATACTAACATCAATATTTACTGTGTCTAAGGCAGCAAGGAATATCATTCCCATTCTCCAGATGAGGACACTGATGCTCAAAAAGATGAAGTAACTTGACCAAAGCCACACAACTTGGAAGTGGTTTAGCTAGGAATCAAATCTAGCTGCTGGGACCCCAGGACTTCACTCTTAAATTCTGTGCTAGCCTTCCTATGCACTGAGATATTATTTTCATCATATTGGAGAAGCTCGGAAAGGTTTCTAAAAAATGATGTTGACAAGGAGAAACAGGAACACTAATAGATCATGGGAATGTAAACTGATATAAACACTTAAGAAGGCAATTTGGTAATATATACCAAAATTTTAAATGCATATTTCCCTTGACCCAACAGTTCTAATTTTAGGATTTGTGCTATATAGTTCACTACAGAATGAAAAGATATGGAGAAGTATATATACGATAGCATTTTTTTTTGTAGTAGTCAAACTAGAAAACCCTGATATGGCCAGAATGGAACCAGATATATAAATGATATAGATCTATGCAATAGGAGATTATGCGTTTATCAGTATAAAGAGAACTGTTTTTTAAAAAAAAACAATTTATGTTTTATTTACTTCTGAGAGAGAGAGAGGAACAGCATGAGCAGGTGAGGGTCAGAGAGAGAGGGAGGTACAGAATCTGAAACAGGCTCCAGGCTCTGAGCTAGCTGTCAGCACAGAGCCCGACGCGGGGCTCGAACCCANGCTCAGCTCACGTCCAGCTCTGCACTGAGCATGGAGACTGCTTAAGATTCTCTCACACTCTCCCCCCACTAGTGCTCTCTCTCTTACTCTCTAAAATAAAAAAATTAAAAACAAATAAATAAAATAAAAACAAACTCAAAAAACAAAAAAACACTAAAAGACAAAAACTCAAGGATCATCACTTAATTCAGTACCATATGAACTTAACACTGAACATAGTAAGAAATATATTTTATATCATAGACAAGAACATATATATAGAACTAAAATATACCATGGAATACTACACGGCAATGAGAAACAATGAAATCTGGCCATGTGTAGCAACATGGATGGACCTTGAGGGTGTTATGCTGAGCGAAATAAGTCAGGCAGCGAAGGACAAATATCATATGTTTGCACGTATAGGAGGATTAGGAGGAACTTGACGGAGGAACAAGGGGGAGAAGAAGGGCAGAAATGGTGGGGGAAAGGGAGAGAAGCAAACCATGAGAGACTCTTGAATGCTGACAAAAACTGAGGACTGATGGATGTGGGGGGAGGGGGGGATGGGCATGGAGGAGGACACTTGTGGGGATGAGCACTGAGTGTTATGTGGAAACTAATTTGACAATAAACTATTAAAAAAAAAAAGAAGGAAGAAAAAAAAGAAAAAAAAAGAACTAAAATAAGTTTCACAGAATACTATATAGAATGTGCTGTACTATTTTATATCCTTTTCTATTACACTTTTTAAAAACTTTTTGTTTCAAATTTTAGTTAAATTTTAGTTAGTTTACATATAGTGTGATCTTGGATTCAGGAGAGGAATTTAGTGATTCATCACTTACGTAAAACATCCAGTGTTAATCATAACCAGTGCCTTCCTTAATGCCTATCACCCATTTATCCCATCCCCTACCCACATCCCCTTCATCAACCCTCAGTTTGTTCTCTATAATTAAGAGTCTCTTATGGTTTGCTTCCCTCTCAATTTTTCCCCTTCTCCTATGTTCATCTGTTTTACTTCTTATATTCCACACATGAGTGAAATCATATGGTATTTGTCTTTCACTGATTGACTTATTTCACTTAGCATAATACATACTAGCTCCATTCACGTTGTTGCAAGTGGCAAGATTTCATTCTTTTTGATGGCTGAGTAATATTCCACTGAATGAATATGTATATATATATATATATATATATATATATATATATACACACACACACCATCTTCTTTATCCATTTATCAATCAATGGACATTTGGGCTCTTCCATAATGTGGATATAATTGATAATTCTGTTATAAATATTGCAGTTCATGTGCCCCTTCAAATCAGTATTTTTTGTATCCTTTGTGTAAATACCTAGTAGTGCGATCCCTGGATAATAAGCTAATTCTATTTTTAACTTTTTGAGAAACCTCCATACTGTTTTCCAGAGTCACTGGACCACTTTTCATTCTCATGAACAGAAGAGGGTTCCACTTTCTCCACATCCTCACCCGCATCTGTTGTTTCCTGTATTGTTAAATATAGTCTTTCTGGCAGGTACAAAGAGGTATCCCATTGTGGTTTTGATTTGTATTTCCCTGGAGATGAGAAATGTTGAGCATGTTTTCATGTGTCTGTTGACAATCTGGATGTCTTCTTTGCAAAAATGACTATTCATTTCTTCTGCCTATTTTTTTTTTTACTGGATTATTTGTTTTTTTGGGGTATTGAATTTCATAAGTTCTTTATAGATTTGGATACAAACTCTTTTTTTTTATTTTAGAGAAAGAGAGAGTACACACAAGTGGAGGAGAGGGACAGAGGGAGAGAAAAATAATCTTTAGCAGGCCCCACACTGAGCACAGTGCCTGACATGGGGGTTGATCTCACGACCCTGGGATCATGAGCTGAGCTGAAATCAAGAGTCAGACGCTCAATCAAATTGGCTACCCAGGTGCCCCCTAACTCTTCATCAGGTAGATCATTTGCAAATATTTTCTCCCATTCCACAGGCTGCCTTTTAGTTTTGTTGATTATTTCCTTCACTGTGCAGAATTTTTTTATCTTGATGAAGTCCCAATAATTCATGTTTGCTTGTTTCCCTTGCCTCCAACAATGTGTCTAGTAAGAAGTTGCTTTGGCTGAGGTCAAACAGTTTACTGCCTGTGTTCTCTTCTAGGATTTTGATGGTTTTCTGTCTCAAATTTAGGTCTTTCATCCATTTCGAATTTATTTTTGTGTGTAGTGTAGAAAGTGGTCCAGATTCATTATCCTGCATGTCTCTGTACAGTTTTCCCAACATCATTTGTTGACGAAACTATCCTTTTTCCATTGGATATTCTTTCCTGCTTTGTTGAAGATGAGTTGAACATAGAGTTGTGGGTCCAATTCTGGATTTTTCTATTCTGTTCCATTGATCTATATGTCTGTTTTTGTGCCAGTACCATACTATCTTGATGACGATAGCTTTGTAATACAGCTTAAGGTCCAGAATTGTGATGCCTCCAGCCCTGCTTTTCTTTTTCAGGATTGTTTTTCTATTCAGGGTCTTTTGTGGTTCCATACACATTTTAGGATTATTTGTTCTAGCTTTGTGAAAAATGCTGGTGATATTTTGATAAGGATTGCATTAAATATGTAGATTCCTTTGGGTGTATAGACATTTTAACAATATTTGTTCTTCCAATCCATGAGCATGGAATGTTTTTCCCTTTCTTCGTGTAATCTTCAATTTCTTTCATAAGTGGTCTATAGTTTTCAGAGTACAGATCTTTTACCTCTTTGGTTAGGTTTATCTCTAGGTATCTTATGGGTCTTGGTGCCATTGTAAATGGGATCTATTCCTGGATTTCCCTTTTGCTGCTTCATTATTGATGTATAGAAATGCAACTGTATCTGTCTGTTGATTTTATATCCTGCTACTTTGCTGAATACATGTGTTAGTCCTAGCAATTTTTTGGTAGAGCCTTTCAGATATTCTACATAGAGTATCATGTCATCTGCAAATAGTAAAAATTTGAGTTCTTCCTCAAAGAAGAAATTTTATTTCTTTTTGTTGTCTTATTGCTGAGGCTAGGACTTACAGTACTATATTAAATAACAATGGTGAGAGTGGACATCCCTGTCTTGTTCCTGACCATAGAGGAGAAGTTCTCAGTTATTTCCCATTGAGGATGATATTAGCTATGAGTCTTTTGCATATGGCCTTTATGATGTTGAGGTATCTTCCCTCTACTCTTACTTTATTGAGGGCTTTTATATAGAGAATGGATATTGTACTTTGTCAAATGCTTTTTCTGCATCTATTGAAAAGTTCCTATAGGTTTCATTTTTTCTTTTATCAATGTGGTGTATTACATTGATTGATTTGTGAGTATTAAAACAATCCTGCAGCCCAGGAATAAATCCCACTTGATCATGATGAATAATTATTTTAATATACTGTTGGAGTCCATTTGCTAGTCTCTTGTTGAGAATTTTGCATTCATGTTCATCAAGGATACTGGCCTGTAATTCTCCTTTTTTGGGGTTCTTTGTCTGGTTTTGGAATCAAGGTAATACTGTCCTCATCGAACAAGTTTGGAAGTTTTTCTTCCATTTCAATTTTTGTAAGAGCTTGAGAAGAATAGGTACTAACTCTTCTTTAAATGTCTTGTAGGATTCCCCTGGAAAGCCATTTGTTCCTATACTTTTGTTTTTTGGGAGATTTTTGTTTACTGATTCTATTTCTTTGCTGGTTATGGGTCTGTTCAAATTTTTTATTTCTTTCTGTCTCCATTTTGCAGTTTATGTGTTTCTAGGAATTTATCTGCTTCTTTCAGTTTGCCCCACTTTGTTGGCATATACTTTTTTCATAATGTTCCCTTATAATTGTTTATATTTCTGTGGTTTGGGCTGTGATCTCTCCTATTTCATATATTATTTTATTTATTTGGGTCCTTTCTCTTTTCTTTTTGATAACTCTGGCTAGGGGTTTGTAAATTTTGTAAATTCTTTCAAGAAATCAGGTCTTAGTTTCATTGATCTGTTGGATTGCCTTTTTTGTTTCTATCTGATTTATTTCTGCTCTAACCTTTATTCCATCCCTTCTTCTGCTGCCTTTAGGCTTTATTTGCTCTTCCTTTCCTAGCTTCATTAGGTGTAAGATTAGGTTGTATATTTGGGACTTTTCTTGGTTCCCTAGATAAGCCTGTATTACTTTATACCTCTCTCTCATGACTGCCTTTGTTGCATCCCAAAGGTATTGGACTGTTGTGTTTTCATTTTCCGTGGCTTCTATGTATTTTTCTGAGAGAAAGAGTGTAAGTGGAAGAGGGCTGAAGGAAGAGAGAGAGAGAGAGAGACAGAGAGAGAGAGAGACAGAGAGAATGAATCTTAAGCAGGCTCCACAACAGCACAGAGCCAAAGGGAGGCCTCAATTTCACAACTATGAGATCATGACCTGAGTTGAAATCAAGAGTCTTTTGTGGTCTTCCAAATTCTTTCTTGTGGTCAACTTAAAGTTTCATAGTGTTGTGGTCAGAAAACATGCATGATATCAGTGCAATATTTTTGTACTTGTTTAGGCCTGAATTTTGACACAGTAACTGATCTATTCTGGAGAATGTTCCATGTGCACGCGAGAAAGAATGTGTACTCTACTGTTTTAGGATAAAATGTTTTGAATATATCTATCAAGTCTATCAGGTCCAGTGTGTCATTCAAAGCCATTGTTTCCTTGTTGATTTTCTCCTTAGATAATCTGCCCATTGTTGTAAGTAGGGTCTTAGAGTCTCCTACTATTATTGGGAGCGCCTGGGTGGCTTGGTGGGTTAAATGTTTGACTTCAGCTCAGGTCATGATCTCATAGTTCATGAGTTTGAGCCCCACATCAAGCTCTGTGCTGATAACTCAAAGCCTGGAGCCTGCTTCAGATTCTGTGTCTTTCTCTCTCTCTCTGCCCCTTCCCACTTGTGCTCTCTCTCACACACTCTTTCTCTCAAAACTTAATAAACATTTAAAAGCTTTTAAAGTCTCATACAATTATTGAATTATTATCAAGGAGTTTTTTTATGTTTGTTATTAATTGATTTATATATTTGGTTACTTCAAGTTGGGAGNCTCCTATATGTGCAAACATATGGTGTCTGTCCTTCTCTGCCTGACTTATTTCGCTCAGCATAATACCCTCAAGTTCCATCCATGTTGCTACACATTAGGCCCCTAATTTTTATATAATGTGCTTCTTCATATTTTGTACAGTCTTTGGTTTAAAACCAAGCTTGTCTGATATAAGCATGGCTACTCTGGCTGACATATGGTTCTCTATACCCTCACCTTCAATCTGGAGGTGTCTTTAGGTCAAAAATCACTCTCTTGTAGGCAGCATATAGTCTTTTTTTTTTTTAATCCATTCTCATACCTGATGTCTTTCAATTGAAGAATTTAGTCCATTTACATTCAAAGTGATTATTGATTAGAGATGAATTTGTGCTATTCCATTACTTGTAATGTTATTGTTTATAGAGATTTTGTCTATTCCTTTCTAGTTTTTGATACTTACGGTCTTTTGCTCTCATTCAAACAGTCCCCTTTAATATTTTTTGCAGGGATTGTGTAGTAGTTACAAGCTCCTTTAGTTTTTGTTTATCTGGGAAACTATCTCTCCTTCTATTCTGATTGATAGCCTTGCTGGGTAAAGTATTCTTGGCTGCACAGTTTTCCCATTCAGCATGTTGAATATATCATGCTACTCCCTTCTGCCTGCCAGGTTTCTGTGGAGAGATCTGATGCTAACCTAATTTTTCTTCCCTTGTAGCTAAGGGATTTCTGTTCCCTTTTTGCTTTTAGGATTCTTTCTGTATCTCTGTATTTTGCAAATTTTACTACTTTATGTCTTGATTTTGGCCAGCTTTTGTTAAATTTCATGGGAGTTCTCTGTGTCTCCTGAATTTGGATGCCTAGTTCCTTCTCCAGATTAGAGAAGTTTTCAGTATGATTTCCTCAAATAAACCTTCCTCCTTTTTCCCCCCTCTCTTCTTCTGGCACTCCTATGATAAGAATGGTATTACACTTTATGGAGTCACTGAGTTCCCTAAGCCTGTATTTGTGATCCAATATTTTTCTTCCCTTCTTCATTTAAGCTTCATTATTTTCCATAATTTAATCTTCTATATCACTTATTCATTCATATGCCTCTTCCATCCTTGTGTTCATTACACACAGTCAGTTTTGCACCTCAGTTATAACATTTTCTATTTCAGCTTGTCTAGTTTTAAGGGTTTTTTAAAAATTTTCTGTGGTGAGGGACTGTCCTGTGTCTTCTATGCTTTTCTCAAGCCCAGCTAGTATCTTTGTGATTGTTGTTTTAAATTCTGGTTCAGGTATATTACTTATATTTGTTTTGATTGCCTCCCTGGTTGTAACCTGTTCTTGTTCTTTCTTTTGGATAAAGTCTTCCATTCTGGCATTTTTTCTTTAAGGTCTCAGTGTTTTTGTGTTAGGAAAACCTGTGCTTGGGCCTATTTCCACTAGAGCCAAAGTTTTGCAGCACTCTATGTTCAATAGACCTGGTGTGTGCAGGGGGTTTGTGCTGGTCTTCTCGAGAAGGGTCCTGAGGCTCTGGTTCTCAATCACATTTGTCCTATTTAAAAAGGCACTTGCAGATTTCAGGGGGTGGGAGCTTGGTTTAAGCAGTTCAAGCCTCCACTGTGTGCACTGTGAGCTTGCTAAAGTCCTTCAACGCTGATGGGAGAGGTGAAAAATGGTGACAGCCCACTCTCTTCCGTAGAACGGAGAGTTCATGCCAGCTGCTGTTCAGAAAACCTTCAAAGAAGAGCAAACAATCTCCTCTCTTGTGTTTCAGACTTCTGTCAGATCTCTGCCATCACCTTATCTGTGTGTGAGCGATCTACCTGCCGGGCAGTGCAGCGGTCATGTATTTTATCTCAGGGATGGGACTGGGGTTCAAAACTCAGAATTTTAAGGACCTGGCATGTTAAGGACCTGTGTTGGTCCACTTGGGGAGGGTCTCACCATGCTGTGGGTGGTGCCAGTTGTCCCCAAAAAAACAGTCACACGACAATAGAAAGGCTTGGAACTTATTGTAAAGTGTAGCAAAAAGGCCAGCATCCAGCATCCAGCATCCAGGTCAGTTGCCCTCAGCAGCTTCTTCTGTTTGTATGCTAATGAATGGGGCAGCTCAATGGAGCTTGCAGGCTCTCTTGTCCAGAGAGGCAGTGTTGCCTCTCTCTAATGCAATTAGGGGAACTGTCTCTCTCAGTGGATCTTCATAGCATGCTGTCTGCTCCCAGGCCTCTGCCCTCCTTCTCCACAGAAACTGCTATGCCCATCAAACTGGACTCTGGTGACGGTACAGGCTTCTAAAATTTCTGACTGTGAAAAACGTGTGATAATCAGTCTCATCACCATACCTCGATTTCCCAGTCAATGTTTTTGAGGACGTGTTTTTCTTGTGCAATCCTTTGTGTACTTCTCTCTCTCTCTTCTCCATGATCAGGGCTCCCACCTCTCTCCAGCACCTTTGATTCTTTCCTCCTGAAATCACATCCCTGCACCTCCTATCTTCCATAATAAGGCCTCTTTTCTCCCCTAGTTGTGCAGTTTCTTCTCTCAGTTTTCAGATCGATTTCCAGGGTGTTCTGAATGATTTGATATTTATCTATCTGTGTTTGAGGGACAAGGCAAGCATATGGTCTTTTACTACTCTGCCACCTTAACTCCATTCTACCTATTTGTTTTATACTTTGTTTACTACCCACTAAAATGATTTCATATCCCAAAGTAAATCTTGACTTGTTTTGCTGATATAACCTATAAATATCTGGAGGTAGCCCTAATTAACACAACAGACCATCTCTAGGAGCCCAGTGTTTACCTAACCCACAAACTCAGATATTTCCAACACAATTAACACCAGAGAATGCTTTCTTAAAATAGGACAGATGTGGTCTCAGATCTTTTCACTTTAAAGAATTTATTCCATTCTTCCTTATGTCCAGTCTTATATCCTGAAACCTGTCTAGACTCTACTGAATTGGGTTCCTTATTTAGCAGTAATTTTTTTCACTCAGTAACCTGTAGTCTAATCTGATCTAATTCACCAAGGAACAAAAAAAGTTGGTTCTGTTGCTCATTTGTTTTAACTCTACTTTTCTGTTTTCTTCCCATTGTACTACCAGTTCATATACTCAAATTCTTCTTTGCCCTATTCATATAATGGTTTTCATATTCCTGATTTACTTATTCTGAGACTGTGCAAACCAAAGCCAAGCTTACTTGTAGCCAGAACTAACACATTTTTTAAAACCCCATAGATCCCAAAGATGTGGGGAGAGTTTGGTTCACCAAAAAATTTAAAAGAGGAATTAGACTATTTAATGTGGAACCAAGTTTAAAATTGTACATCATGTGGTTAAGAAAATGCTTACTTTTTGTGGCTGATGTGAACTTATGTAAAGCAACCTTGCTAAACTATATAAGTAAAACAAAAATAAGTCAATACAACATTGAGGAGAAAATACAAACTATTTTACATGTTTATCCTGCCTTTATCAATAAAGAGTAAATTGGACCCACTTAAACTTTAAACGAATACAAAACAGTGCACTCTTCAGTTCTTTAAATAACTCTTCTGGGATATCTGAAAACTCTAGTCACTCTCATATCTAACCAAAACTTTACTGCAACAGCCCTATCCTTTTTTTATTTAACAATTTTATTGATATATAGTTCACATACCATACAACCCACATATTTAAAATGTACACTTTTAATGCTTTTTTGCATATTCACAAAATTGATCAATGATCACCACAATAAATTTTAGAATATTTTCATCACCTCACAAAAAAATAAGCCTATGCTCATTAGCAGTCACTCTCCATTTCCCCACAAACCTCCTTTTAGCAACCAGGCTGTGCCAACCATTATTCTACTCTGTGTCTCTATAGATTTGCCTATTCTGGACGTTTCATATAAAGGAAATTATATAATATGTGACCTCCTCTGCCTGGCTTCTTTCACTTATGAATTTTATAGAGTAAATCAGTGCTTCATTCCTTTTAATTAATGAATAAAAATCCGTTTTATAAATACATCACATTCTGTTTATCCCTTCATCAGTTGATGGCTATTTTGATTGTTTCCACTTTGGGGCTATTATAAATAATACTACTATAAAATTCATACAATAACAATATATTACTAACAAAGGACTACTAACAGATCACATATATTTGGAAATAAAATTACATATTAATAATAACCTTTTAGTTAAAAAAGGAAGCATAAAAAATTAAGAAATGCTAGAATAGATTAATAAAACTATATATGTCAAAATTTGGTGACCATATCTGAAAAAGTTATATAGGTATATAGGCCAAAATTTATGACACTAAATAAGTTTTACAGTAAAAAAGAAAGGTTAAAAACAAAAAAAGTTAAACATTCAAATCATAAACTGGGAAAAAGTGCATAGAGAAAATATAAAAAGGGAATGATAAGGATAAGAGAAATAATGAAATAGAGAAGAGGAAAAAAACAACAGAGAACATTTACAAAATAAATTGTTTCCTTAAAAAGATTAGTAACACAAAGCTTTGGCAAAACTATTTAATTGTTTAAAGACCTTTCTCCAAAGAAGACATACAGATGGCAAACAGGCACATGAAAAGATGCTTGAGATCACTCATCATCAGGGAAATGCAAATCAAAACCAATGAGATACCACATCACACCTGTCAGAATGGTTAAAATCAAAATGCAAGAAACAAGTGTTGGTGAGGATATGGTGAAAAAGGAATCTTTATGCACTGTTGGTGACAATGCAAGCTGGTGCAGCCACTCCAGAAGAGAGTACGGAGGTTCTTCAGAAAGTTAAAAATAGAACTAACCTATGATCCAGCAATTGCACTACTGGATATTTGCCCAAAGAATTCAAAAACATGAATTCAGAAGGATACATGCATCCTTATGCTTATAGCAGGATTATTTACAATAGCCGAGATAGGGAAGCAGCCCCAGTGTCCATCGATTGATGAATGGATAAAGAATATGGGATATATATACATACATATACAACAAAATATTATTCAGCCATCAAAAAGAATGAAATCTTGCCATTGGCAATGGTATCGATAGAGCTAGGTTGTATTATGCTAAGTAAAATAAGCAAGTCAGAGAAAGACAAATACCATAAGATTTCATTAATATGTGGAATTCAAGAAACAAACAGATGAACATTGGGGAAGGAAAAAACTGAGAGGGAAGCAAACCATAAGAGACTCTTAAGTATAGAGAACAAACTGATGGTTGACGGAGGGAGGAGGGCATGTGATGGGCTAAATGTGTGATGGTACTTGTTGTGAGGATACTTGTTGTGATGGGTGTTATATGTAATTGATGAATCACTAAATTCTACACCTGAAACCAATTTTACCATATATATTAACTAACTAGAATTTAATTAAGAATTTGAATTCAAAAAAAGGATTAAAGCCCTAAGTGTGAGACTTGATACTATAAAAATCCTAGAAGAGAATACAGGCAGTAACTTCCTTGCCATTGACTACGGCAAAATTTTTCTAGTTATGTCTCCTAAGGCAAGGAGCACAAAGAAGCACAAAGCACAAAGAAACTAATGCAACTCACTCAAAATAAAAAGCTTCTGCACAACAAAGGGAACAATTAACAAATCAAAAAGACAACCTACTGAATGGGAGAAGATATCTTCAAACAACATATCTAAGGGATTAGTATACATATAAATATAAGTTATATATAAATAACATAAAACTCAACACCAAAAATCCCAAATAATCCAGTAAAAAATTGGCAGAAGACGTGAACAGACATTTCTCCAATGACATACAGACACATGGCCAACAGGTACGTGAAAACATGCTTAACATCACTGATCATCAGGGAAATGCAAATCAAAGCCACAGTGAGATATCACTTTATACCTGTCAGAATTGCTAAATCAAAAATACAAGAAGTAACAAGTGTTGGGTGAGGATGTGGAGGAAAAGAAATTTTCATGCACAGTTAGTGGGTATGCAAACTCATGCAGCCACTGTGAAAAGCTGTATGAAGTTTACAGAGAAAATTAAAAATAGAATTACCATATGATCCAGTAATTCCACTACTGGGTATTTACCCATAGAAAATGGAAACACTAATTTGAAAAGATACATGTACCCCTATGTATATTGCAGCATTTATTTACAATAGCCAAATTATGGAAGCAACCCAAGTGTCCATTAACAGATGGATGGATAAGAAGATATGGTTTATCTATACAATGGAATGAAT
>NW_027531185.1:1168296-1169028 GCF_008692635.1 Crocuta crocuta | reverse complement strand
TGATGAATCACTAAATTCTACACCTGAAACCAATTTTACCATATATATTAACTAACTAGAATTTAATTAAGAATTTGAATTCAAAAAAAGGATTAAAGCCCTAAGTGTGAGACTTGATACTATAAAAATCCTAGAAGAGAATACAGGCAGTAACTTCCTTGCCATTGACTACGGCAAAATTTTTCTAGTTATGTCTCCTAAGGCAAGGAGCACAAAGAAGCACAAAGCACAAAGAAACTAATGCAACTCACTCAAAATAAAAAGCTTCTGCACAACAAAGGGAACAATTAACAAATCAAAAAGACAACCTACTGAATGGGAGAAGATATCTTCAAACAACATATCTAAGGGATTAGTATACATATAAATATAAGTTATATATAAATAACATAAAACTCAACACCAAAAATCACAAATAATCCAGTAAAAAATTGGCAGAAGACGTGAACAGACATTTCTCCAATGACATACAGACACATGGCCAACAGGTACGTGAAAACATGCTTAACATCACTGATCATCAGGGAAATGCAAATCAAAGCCACAGTGAGATATCACTTTATACCTGTCAGAATTGCTAAATCAAAAATACAAGAAGTAACAAGTGTTGGGTGAGGATGTGGAGGAAAAGAAATTTTCATGCACAGTTAGTGGGTATGCAAACTCATGCAGCCACTGTGAAAAGCTGTATGAAGTTTACAGAGAAAATTAAAAATAGAATTACCATATGAT
>NW_027531185.1:1165676-1168251 GCF_008692635.1 Crocuta crocuta | reverse complement strand
GCATGTGCGCCCACGCACACATGCACACGCACACACACACACACACACACACACACACACACCACGGAATATTACTCAGCCATAAAATGAATGAGACCTTGCCATTTGCAACAACATGGATTGATCTAGATGGTATAATGCTAAGTGAAATAAACGAGTCAGAGAAAGATACAATATAATTTCACTCATTTGTGGAAGTTAAGAAACAAAACATATGATTAAGTAAACAAAGCAGAAGCGGATCCATAAATACAGCGAAGAAACTGGTGCTTGCCAATGGCAGGGGAGCGGGGGATGGGCAAAATGGGTGAAAGGAAGTGGGAAGTACAGGCTTTTGGTAATGGAACAAAAAATCCCAAGAATGGATGGTACAGCATATTGTCAATGGTATTATAATAGCGTTGTATGGTGAGAGATGGTAGCTCCACTTGTGGCAAACATAGCATAGCATATAGAGTTGATGAATCACTATATTATACACCTGAAAGTAATGCAATATTGTGTGCCAAGCAAATTTCAATTTTTGGAAAGGCATATTAACCTCAAAATAATGTACAAGTCCATTAATTATCAAAAAATGCACATTAAAATTTCTGTGACATACTGATACACACTCACAAGAGTTGTTAAAAATAAAAGGTATGGCAAAAACAAAACAAGTATTAGAATAATAATTTACAGTCAATGAATTTAACATGGTCATAGAACACAAGATTAAGAAGAAAATTGATTGTTTGCTTCCATACTAGTAAATGAAATGTGAAATTATTTTTCAAATCCAAATACAATAAATATTAAGTGGCAAGGAATAAATGTTTAAAAAAATACCCAAGGGGTCAATGGGTGGCTCAGTCGGTTGGGCATCCAACTTCGGCTCAGGTCATGATCTCACTGTTCATGGGTTTGAGCCCTACATCAGGTTCTGTGCTTACAGCTCAGAGCCTGGACCCTGCTTCAGATTCTGTGTCTTCCTCTCTCTCTGCCCCTCCCCTGTTCTAACTCTCTCTCTCTCTCTCTCTCTCTCTCCCCCTCTCTCTCAAAAACAAAACAAAACAGAACGAAAGAAACATTAAAAAGATATCCAAGATCTGTACATTAGAATCTTCAAGGGGTCCCTTGGTGGCTCAGTCAGTTAAGCGTCCAACTCTTGGTTTTGGCTCAGGTCACCATCTCACGGGCTTGTGGGTTCAAGCCCTACACTGGACTCTGTGCTGACAGTGCAGAGCCTGCTTGGGATTCTTTCTCTCTCTCCTCTCTCTCCTCTCTGCCCGTCTCCTGCTTATGCTCTCTATCTCTCTCTGAAAATAAATACATAAATTAAAAAAAGAGAATCTTTTAAATGTTGCAAAGATAAATTATAGAAAGTCTAAATAATCTAAAAGCTATACCATATTCATGGATTAGAAGATTTAATATTGCTAAGATGGTTATTCTCCCCCAAACTGATCTATGGATTTAATGCAAACCCATTAAAATTTTCCATTGGCTTTAAAAAAATAAATTAGAAGACCTATTCTAAAATTTATATGGAGGATGGATGAAATAGATGATGGGGATTAAAGAGTACACTTATCATGATGAAACAAATAAAATAAAATGATAAAAAATAGAAATAAAATTTTTATGAAAATACTAGAACCTGCAATAACTGAAAACATTTTTAAAACAGACAAAATTGAAGGACTTACCTTCTCCACTTCAAGATTGAATGTAAAGCTACAGTAATAAAGACAGCTGTTATTGGTGACACAAAATAGATACACAGATAAATAAAATGAAGAACAGACAGCATAGAAATAGATCTAAACACCTTTTATCAATGAATTTTTACAAAGTGCAAGGTGATTCAGTGGATAAAGGCAGACCTTAAATGGGTTTTGAGAGATGAGAATTACATGTGGAAAATATGAGTATCTATATCATGCACAATTAACTGAGAATAGACTATAGATATAAAAGAGCTTAAAACTATAGAATTGTTAGGTGCCCCTGGGTGGCTCAGTCGGTTAAGCGTCCGACTTCGGCTTAGGTCATGATCTCACGGTTTGTGGGTTGGAGCCCTGAGTCGGGTTCTGTGCTGACAGCTAGCTCAAAGCCAGGAGACTGCTTCTGATTCTGGGTCTCCCTCTCACTCTGACCCTCCCCGCTCATGCTGCCTCTCTCTCTCTCTCTGAAAAATAAATAAAACATTAAAAAAAACTATAGAATTGTTAGAAAACAAACATAGAAGCAACTCTTTGTGACTTTGAGTTAGCTATGACACCAAACGTACAACAAGAAAAGATTGGATTTCATCAAAATTTAAAACTACTGTTAATCAAATAAAACTATCAAGAAATTGAAAAAGAAAACCCCTAGAACAGAAGAAAAAAATTTAAAACTTTATATCTTCAGGAAACATGTATGTGATATGTAAATTACTCTTAATAAATCACAATAAAAAGGCAATAATTTTAAAATGGACAAAAAGTCTGAATACAATACAACTTCAAAAAAGTCAGGTAAAATGTCGATAAGCAAATGAAATATGTTCAATACCAGCAATCATTATGAAAATCCAAATCAAAGCCACAAT
>NW_027531185.1:1164952-1165315 GCF_008692635.1 Crocuta crocuta | reverse complement strand
CCGACTTCAGCTCAGGTCATGATCTCGCGGTTCGTAGGTTCGAGCCCCGCGTCGGGCTCTGTGCTGACAGCCAGCTCAGAGCCTGGAGCCTGTTTCAGATTCTGTGTCTCCCTCTCTTTCTAACCCTCTCCTGCTCACACTGTCTGTCTCTCTCTCTCTCAGAAAAAAATAAAGAAAATATATATAAAATAACAAGTGTCTGCACAAATGTGAAAAAATTTAAACCCTCATAAATTGTGGGAATGTAAAATTGTGCACCCATTTTGGCAAACAGGGTGGTAGTTCCTCAAAAGTTTAAACATAAAGTCACCATATGACCCAGAAATTCTACTCTCAGGTATATATCCAAAAGAAATGAAAACT
>NW_027531185.1:1164122-1164822 GCF_008692635.1 Crocuta crocuta | reverse complement strand
TGGGGTACCTGGGTGGCTCAGTCGGTTAAGCGTCCAACTTTGGCTCAGGTCATGATCTCCTGGTTTGTGAGTTCGAGTCCTGAGTCAGGCTCTGTGCTGACAGCAAGGATACTGGAGCCTGCTTCAAATTCTGTGTACCCCCTCCCCCCATCTCTCCCCTGCTCACACTCTGTCTCTCTCTCTGTCAAAAATAATAAATAAACATTAAAAAAAGAAATGAAAACTTATGTCCATGTACATGCTTTCATACAAAAGTTCAAGCAGCATTATTCATAATAGCCAAAAGAAATTTAAATAATCCAAGTGTTCATGAGCTGATGAACAGATAAACAAAATGTGACTTGTCTGTATAATGTAATATTGTTCATCCATAAAGAAGAATAAAATACTGATACATACCACAACATGGATAAACCTTGAAAGCATATGTTAAGTGAAAGAAGCCCACATGTTGTGTGATTCCATTTATATGAAATGTCTGGAACAGGAGAATCTATATAGAGAGAAATTAGATTAGTGGTTGCTTAGGGCTGAGAATACGGCATGGGAGATTGACAGGTAATGGCTACAGGATACAGGGTTACTGTTTGGGGTAAAGAAAATTTGTAAAATTGTGATGATGGATGCATAACTGTGAATATACTAAAATTCATTGAATTATATACTTCAAAATGGTGAATTATGTCTCAATAAAGTTGTT
>NW_027531185.1:1162388-1164101 GCF_008692635.1 Crocuta crocuta | reverse complement strand
GCAAGTGGGAAATGGAAGCATGCTGTTAAAGATGTTCTCATACTATAAAAGAAACAGCATAAATTGCTTGAATATATCACTTGGCTGTGATATATTAAAGATATTTAATATAAACCCTAAAGCAACGACTAAACTAACACAGCAAATACTTATAACTAATAATTAAAAAATTTAAAAATGGAACGATAAGAAACACTTAATCAGAAAGAAATCAGAAAAAGAAGAGAGAAACAAAAATCAGATGGAACAAAGAACAAATTTTAAGATAGTATATATAAAGCCAACAAAATCAATAATCACTTGAAATGCAAATGGCTTAAATATATCCATTACAGTAGAAAGATTGGTTGGATAAAAAAGTAAGATCCAACTGTATGCTGTTTACAAGAAACATACTTTACATATAAAAGGTTTTATGTTAAAAGTAAAAAGATAGCAACAAATACCATGAAAATACTAATGAAAAGAAAGCTGGAGTATCTTTATTAACTTCAGAAAAACTAGACTTCAGAACCAGGGATATTATCAGGAATAAAGAGAGATATTACATAATGATAAAAGTATCAATTCTTTGGGAAGACATAAAAATCCTAAATGTGTATGCACCTTGAAAATATATAAGGCAAAAACTGACAAATATGAAAGAAGCAATAGATAAATTCACAGAAATGGTTGAAGACATCAGCACTCTTTTCTTAGTACTTGATAGAAGAAGTAGGCAGAAAATGTGTAAAGAATATAGATTACATAAACAACACAATTAATCAACTTGACCTAACTGATATCTGTAGGGCACCCCATTCAACAACAGCAGAATAGACATTCTTTCCCAGTACATTTGAAACGATCACCCAACATAGACAATATTCTAAGCCATAAAACAAACCTTAACAAATTTAAAAGGATACAAATCATACAAAATATGTTCTCAAACTATAATGGAATTGAATGAGAGATTGATAACAAAATATCTTGAGAAATTCCTAAATATTTGTAAATTAAACAACATATTTCTAAATATCTTGTGCATCAAAAGGAAGAAGCAGGGAAATTTAAGATATTTTGAACTAAGTGAAAATGAAAATAAAACATCAAATTTTGTAGGATGCAGTTATCATAGTGCTTAGAAAGAAAATTATAGCATTAAATTCTTACATTAGAAAAGAAGATTTTAAGTTGGTAACTTAAGCCTCGAAATTAAGAAATTAGAGGAGCCTGGGTGGCTCAGTCGGTTGAGTGTCTGACTTTGGCTCAGGCCATGATCTCACAATCTGTGAGTTCAAGCCCTGCATTGGGCTCTGTGCTGACAGCTCAGAGCCTGGAGTCTGCTTCAGATTCTATTTCTCCCTATTGNATCAGTGCTTATAGGAAACTTTAAAATTGTAAACACTTACGTTAGAAAAGAAAAAAATCTCAGATCAATATCCTAACTTCCCATCTGGTGACACTGGGAAAGAAGAGCAATGTAACCTAAAGCAAGCAGAAGGAAGAAAAGAATATAGATTGGAGGAGAAATGAATAAAATCAAAATTGGAAAAATGATAGTAGAAATAAATGAAACCAGTAAGTAGATTTTTCAAAAGTTCAATACTGAACTCGCAAACTTGAAACAAGTCTGAATAAGAAAAAAAATGATACAAGACACAAATTACCAACATCAGAAATGAAAGAGCTCTCTACTGATAGCCCAGAGATTAAAAGGATAATAAATAA
>NW_027531185.1:1161891-1162099 GCF_008692635.1 Crocuta crocuta | reverse complement strand
CATAATTTAACAACTTAGATAAATTGGACTGATTCCTTAGAAGATATCAACTATCAAAAATCACTCAAGAAGAAATAGATAACCTGAATAGTCCTGTGTCTATTAAAGAAATTAAATTTACAGTTAAAAAAATCACAATCTTCCAAAAAAGAAAATTCAGGCCTAAATTGTTTCACTGATGAATTTTACCAAATATTAACAAAGAAAT
>NW_027531185.1:1161499-1161837 GCF_008692635.1 Crocuta crocuta | reverse complement strand
ATTCTATGAGGCCATCATTTCTCTAATACAAAAAAAAAAATCAAAAGAATACTACAGATCAAAATCCTTTCTTTTTCTGTAAAATTACATAGTAAAATTTACCATTTTTTAAAAATATAATTTATTGTCAAGTTGGCTAACATATAGTGTATACAATGTCTCTTGGTTTTGGGGGTAGATTCCCATGATTCACCACTTACATACAACACCCAGTGCTCATCCCAACAAGTGCCCTTCTCAATGCCCATCACCCATTTTCCCCTCTACCCCACATCCCCATCAACCCTCACTTTGTTCTCTGTATTTAACAGCCTCTTATGGTTTGCCTCCCTCCCTCT
>NW_027531185.1:1156534-1157169 GCF_008692635.1 Crocuta crocuta | reverse complement strand
ATTCTATGAGGCCATCATTTCTCTAATACAAAAAAAAAAATCAAAAGAATACTACAGATCAAAATCCTTTCTTTTTCTGTAAAATTACATAGTAAAATTTACCATTTTTTAAAAATATAATTTATTGTCAAGTTGGCTAACATATAGTGTATACAATGTCTCTTGGTTTTGGGGGTAGATTCCCATGATTCACCACTTACATACAACACCCAGTGCTCATCCCAACAAGTGCCCTTCTCAATGCCCATCACCCATTTTCCCCTCTACCCCACATCCCCATCAACCCTCACTTTGTTCTCTGTATTTAACAGCCTCTTATGGTTTGCCTCCCTCCCTCTCTGTTTGTAATTATTTTTCCCCTTCAAAATTCTTTCAACAAAATCTTCAATAAACCATTAACATCAAATCCAGCAATTATATACTCCTTTATATAAGTCGAACTTTACGTAAGTGGAAAATACAATACCACTAGTAGGTTTCATCCTAGGATAACAAGACTGGTTCAACATTTGGAAATCAATCAATTTAATTCACCATTTAACAGACTAAGACAAATCATATGATCATATCATATGGTATGTATTTTCTGGAATTGATGCAGAAAAAAAAATTCAACAAAATTCAATACCCATTAC
>NW_027531185.1:1155088-1156129 GCF_008692635.1 Crocuta crocuta | reverse complement strand
CAATACCCATTAATGATAAAAAAAAAAAACTCTCAGCAAACTAGAAATAGATAGAAACTTCCTTAATCTAATAAAAAGCATCAGTGAATAATCTACTAAAATGTCATATTTAATTAGATTAAGAACCAAGCAAGGATGTCCTCTCTCACCATTCCTGTTCAGTGTCATACTGGAAGTCCTATAATGCAAAAAGACAAGAAAATAATATAAAGCATCCAGATTGGGAAGGGAGAAATAAAATTGTCCTGTGAATTCACAAGATTCACATGATCCTTCACCCAAAAATCCCAATAAATCAATGAAAAATCTCCTAAAACTTATAATGAATTTAGCAAGATCACGGGTTAAAAAGTCAATATACACCCTGCAATGAACAGGTAGAATTTGATATTTTAAAAATACCATTTACAATAATGCTGTAAATAAAACAAAATGCTTAAGTATGAATCTAACAAAAATATGTATATGTTTTGCTGAAGACAACAAAATATTGATGAAAGAAATCAAAGATGCAAATAGAGAGATATATTCTATAGTCATGTGTTTTAAGACTCAATATTGTTAAAATGTCAGTCCTCCCCAAGTTTATGTAGAGATTAATTGCAATTCCAATCAAAATTCCAACAGGATTTTTGGTAGACATAGACAAGGTGTTATTATGCCAAAACTAAACAAAACAAAGTAAAACAAAACCAATCTTTAATGTCATCAAAAATATCATCAGTATTGAAATTATCCAGATTGTCTCAAAAGTGTTTTTTTTAACTGTTTCCTTTTTTTGAATTACAATCCAAGTAAAATTCAGACATAGCAATTGACTTTTGCTCTTTTAATTTGTATTCAAAGTCAAGACTGAAGAGGAGATGTGGAACTGTTGAGGATACACCACAACAAGTTGTTTGTTTGTAGGTTAGAGTTTCCCTGAGTTTGGATTTGGCTGATTGTATCCCTGTGGTATCATTGAATATGTTCCTCTACCAGAAGGTATATATCTTGTAAACAGGTACCCAGATCTAAAGCAAGAATTGGCAAACTATGGCC
>NW_027531185.1:1151208-1155018 GCF_008692635.1 Crocuta crocuta | reverse complement strand
CGTTTTCGTGTCTTTTGGTCTGTAAGTTTGTGTTCCCTCCCCCAAATTTATATGTTGAAATTCTGACCTCAAAGGTGATGGTATTAGTAGATAGGGCTTTTGGGAGGTTATTAGGTCATGAAGGTAGAGCCCTTATGAATGGGATTCACTTCTAGAAAAGAGAGCCCACAAAGCCTTCTAGCCCATTTCACTATATGAGGACTTAGTGAAAAGGTGTCAGCTCTGAACTAGAAAGAGGGCCTTGGTGCTTGTGCCTAAAGCTTGGATTTTGAGTGCCCAGACCTGTGAAAAAACAAATTTCTACTGTTTATAAGGACTCCAGTCCAGTATTTTGTTATAGCAGTCCAACCAGGCTAAGGCACACTTTAANAGAACCATTAGGTCTTCAAAGCCTAAAATATTTACTATCTATCTTTTTACAAGTAATGTTTTCCAATCTCTGATTTAGAGAACTCATTCTTTGACTATTTAAAATATATATATTTTTTAAAAGCAGGGGACTGATACTTATATCAGACAATATCAGATAAATCCAAAGCCAAAATCATCAAGAACAAAAAGAGAAAGGACCTAAATAAATAAAATCAAAAAAAGAAAGACAAGATGTGCACCTGAGTGGCTCAGTTGGTTGTGTTCAACTTCATCTCAGGTCATGATCTCCCAGTCTGTGAGTTCGAGTTCCGCNTAAAAGTCCTGGACTAGATGGATTCACAGATGAATTGTACTAAACATTTAAGGAACAGTTAATACTTATTTTCCTCAAATTATTCCAAAAAAAAAAGAGATAAAGGGAAGGAAATCTCCAAATTCATTCTACAAGGCCAGCATTACTTGTATACCCAAGCAAAAAAAATCACAAATGGGTTTTATTCTAAGGATGCAAGGATGATTCAATACCTGCATTTCAGTCACTGTGATACACCACATCAACAAACAAAGGATAAAAATCATAAGACCTTCTCAGTAAATGCAAAGAAAGCATTTTACAAAAGTCAACATCTGTTTATGATAAAAACTCTCAACAAAAATGGGTTTAGAGGAGGGGCACCTGGGTGGCTTAGTCGGTTAAGCGTCCGACTTTCGCTTAGGTCATGATCTCATGGTTCCTGGGTTCGAGCCCCGCGTCGGGCTCTGTGCTGACTGCCAGCTCAGAGCCTGGAGCCTGTTTCAGTCTGTGCCTCCCTCTCTCTCTGATCCTCCCCTGCTCACGCTGTCTCTCTCTCTCCTAGAAATAAATAAAACATCAAAAAATTTTTTAAATAAAAAAAATGGGTTTAGAGGAAAGGATACCTCAACATCATAAAAACCATATGTTAAAAACCCACAGCTAACATCATATTCAATAGGGAAAAACTGAGAGCTTTTTCTCTAAGATAAGGAACAAGACAAGGATGTTCACTCTATTTTTATTCAACATAGTACTAGAAGTCCCAGACTCAGTAATCAGACTAGAAAAAGAAATGTGGCATCCATATTGGTAAGGAAGAAGTTAAATTGTCATTATTTGCAGATGACATGATACTATACACAGAAAACCCTAAATCACACACACACACACACACACACACACACACACTATTAGAAATAATAAGTACAGTAAAGTTGAAGGATACAAAATTGATTCCCAGAAATTGGTAGCATTTCTATGCACTAATAATGAAGTAGCAGGATGGGAAATTAAGAATACAATTCCATTTACAATTGCACCAAACAGGACAAAACAGCTAGGAATAAAACTTAACCAAGGCGGTAAAGGCCTTACATGCTGAAAACTATAAAGCATTAATGAAAGAAACTGAAGATGACACAAACAAATGGAAATATAGTATATGCTTATGGAATTGGAAGAATTAATATTGTTAAAATGTTCATACTACTCAAAGTAATCTATAGATTTAATGTAATCCATATCAAAATACCAACAATATCTTTCACAGAAATACACACAAATAATCCTAAAAATTGTATGGAACCACAAAGCAGTCTTGAAAAAGAATGAAGATGAAGGTATCATAATCCTAGATTCAAGATATACTAAAAACCTATAGTAATCAAAACAGTATGGTACTGGTACAAAAATAAAAACATATATCAATAAACAGAATAGAGAGCCCAGAAAAAAACTCATGCTTATATTTTAAAGGCAGTCTCTTCAATAAATGGTGTTGGGAAAACTGAACAGCTGCATGCAAAAGAATGAAACTGGACCACTTTCATTACATAACATTACTGAATGGGAGAAGATATTTGCAAATGACATATTCAATAAGGGGCTAATATCCAAAATAGATAAAAAAATTTATACAACTCAACACCAAAAATCCTCACAAATAATCCAATTTAAAAATGGCAGATGAAAGGGGCACCTGGGTGGCTTAGTCGGTTGAGCGTCTGACTTTCGCTTAGGTCATGATCTCGTGGTTTGTGGGTTCGAGCCCCGCGTCGGGCTCTGTGCTGACTGCCAGCTCAGAGCCTGGAGCCTGTTTCAGAGTCTGTGACTCCCTCTCTCTCTGACCCTCCCCTGCTCACGCTGTCTCTCTCTCTCTCTCCTAGAAATAAATTTTAAAAAAAGGGCAGATGATGTAAATAGACATTTTTATAAAGAAGTCATATAGTTGGTGAACAGATGTATGAAAAGATGTTTCATATCACTAATCATCAAAGAAATGCAAATTAAAACCACAATGAGATATCCCTTCACACCTGTCAGATTGGCTAGTATCAAAAAGATAAGAAACAAATAGTGTTGGCAAGGATGTGGAGAAAAAGGAGCCCTCATGCACTGTTGGTGGGAATGTAAATTAGTTCAGCCACTGGAGGTTCCTCAATAAATTAAATATAGAAATACCACACGATCCAGTTATTCCACTACTAGGTATTTACCAAAAGAAAATGAAAACACGAACTTGGAAAGATATATTTATATCTGTCTCTATCCCTATATCTATCTATCTATCTATCTATCTATCTATCTATCCCTCTATTTTTATTGCAGCATTATTTAATAGCCAAGATATGGACATGATCAAAGTGTCCATTGAAATACATATATATGTATAACATATATACATAACATATATATATAAAACACAGCCCTATAAAGGATGAGTTCTTGCCATTTTCAACATCATGCACGGACCTAGAGGGTATAAGTTAGACTGGGAATGACGAATATGTCACATGATTTCATTCAAATCTGAAATCTAAAAAACAAAACAAATGAATGAACAAAGAAAAAGTAGAATCGGACCTTCAAATACAGAGTATTGGTGGTTGCCAGAGGAAAGGGGGAGGGGGAGGTGTACAAAACAGGTGAAGGGGAGTGGCAGATATAGGTTTCTAGTTATGGAATGAATAAGTCACGGGAATAAAAGGCAAACCATAAGACATGCAGTCAATGATATTGCAATAGCATTGTACAGTGACAGCTGCACTTGTTGTGAGTATACCATAGTGTATAGATTTGTTGAATTAATATATTGTATACCTAAAATTAATGTAACATGTGTGTCAACTATACTCAAGTAAAATATTTTTTAAAAAATAAAATAAAAGGGGCACCTGGGTGGCTCAGTCGGTTAAGCGTCCGACTTCAGCTCAGGTCACGATCTCATGGTTCGTGGGTTCGAGCCCCGCATTGGGCTCTGTGCTGACAGCTAATTCAGAGACTGGAGCCTGCTTCAGATTCTGTGTCTCTCTCTCTCTCTGATCCTCCCTGCTCATGCTGTCTCATCTCTCTCTCAGAAATAAATAAAACGTATAAACAAATTTTTAAAAAAATATGTTATTACATAGTTATTCTGATACAGT
>NW_027531185.1:1143909-1151156 GCF_008692635.1 Crocuta crocuta | reverse complement strand
GGTTATTGCTCTGATAAGGTTTTCTAAATCTTTCTGGAGCGGTTTTGATTTCTATTTTCTTAAGAATTTTTCCATCTCTTTGATATTTTTAAACTTGTTTGCATGGATAAGTACATAATACTCTGATATAAATAAGAAAAAAACTTTATTATTACTCTTGGCCTTAGTTTTAATTCCACTTCAACCACTAATGAAATTTCAGAGCAATTTGGAACAAATAACTTACCTTCTTTTAGTCTCATTTTCTCATAAATGAGAAGAATAACAAAACTTACTTCACAGAATTTTTATAAGGATCAGATGCAATAATATATGTGAAACTGGTTTCTAAAACAGTAGAGCCTAAGCGGAGGCGAGTTGTTATTTCTAACCTGCTAGGCTATTTTAATCAACTCATTTCATTTATGTGGACCTTCCCTTTTAACCTTTACATGTTATACTTGAGTGGGAAGATAGGGGATTGGATCTAGTGCACAAGTGAAGGGGTTAGCCTTATATAGTAATGTCATTTATCAGGAGCAAAGACAGAGAATGTGGTTACAGATGCTTATAAATAAGTGGGTAGATGTAGTGGTGAAAGTCTGTAGATGTTCTCTTTTTATTGCTTTTACGTTAGTGAAGTTGAAGGCAAAGTTGTCATGTGAAATTCAGGACTAGAGAGAAAACGTTGAGGAGACAGAATGCATAATATAATCTTCTTCTAGGCAGTGGGGTGAGTGAACGGATTTACAAAATATGTGTGATCACAAAGCAGCATTAACCAAACCATAAAAGCTTTGTGGTCATTTAAAGTGAGTTCTTTCTGTCCACTGAGCCTAGAAATTATCCCACAGTAGTCCCATGTCCTCTTTCTTCCTAGCAACAAAAGAGGAGGGCATTGCTACTAAGAAGTAACATAGTGAAGGACCAGAAAAAGAGAAACAAGGAACAACCAAAGGAGGTAATGGAAAGAACACCTCTCCTTAGCTAGCGAGATACTTAACACTTATCATTCAATTTATCTGCTTTACATTCCACTCCTCAATTTCCCTCAACTCCTTGGCCTGACATTGCTGACATATAGTTTTATGTCACCTTCCAACTGCCTAAGCCCAAGCCTTCCTATCTCAATATCCTTGTTCTCTCCAATCCCTCACTGGCAGTGTGGTTTGATTTTCATTCACTTGAAAACAAAAGCATTCTAACAGATACAGGACACTTTGTGCTTTATATACTTACGCATTTTAATTCTTTACAACAAACATGTATTTCTATTGTAAGTATTGACAGCTAATGTTTGACTCATAGTCCTTACAACTCTATAAGGTAGTTATTGCTATTATCTCCATTTTATAGATGATGAGATTGAGGAACAGAGAGGTTTAGTAACTTGACAAAAGTCAAGTAAAAAGTACATGGTGGAATTCAGCTTCATACCCAAGTGTTCTGGTTCCACAGTTTGTACTCTTATTCAATTCACTAAATTGCCTCTCTTTTTATAATTGTAAATATAAAAGATAAAGAAAAACTAAAAGCAAAATTGCTTCCTTGAAACTCCTACTGCCACCACTGCTTTTCAGATGTCTATTATCTTGTGTGTAGGCTAGGCATCAACCCCTCTCAATCCCTGCCTGCTTCACATCATGTTAGCCATCCATTCTGCCAGGATGAACCTGGAAGCACTTGTCTATGCTGTGCTATATCTCATGTTCTGTCATAACCCTGTGGAAATCTCTTCTGGCATTCTGGATGTGCACAAGTTTGGAGATGCAAGAGAGTTAACACTCCACACAGCGATCCTTGATAAGAAATGTTTGACTATATTATTTACACTACTACTTTCTCATTTAAGCCTCAAAACTCTACTTTGAATTAAGTTAGTGTTGATAGTATATCTCCATTTTAATAGAGATATACTTATTCATATATCACAATATATGTGATGATTCCTTTTTTAAAAACTACAAAAAATTAAAAAGACCATCCTTTTCACATCAGCTTTTGTCCTTATCTTTGTCTTTTCTTCATTGCAAGATGATGGCTGCACCTCCAAACATCATATCTGTATTCAAGGAAAGAAGATTGGCTGGGGGTGGGGGGAAGCCATGCAAGCTGAATCTGTCTTTTCTATCTAATAAAGGAAATGCTTTTCCAGAAGCCTCCCTGGATGACTTCAGTTTTGTTCTCATTAGCCCAAACTGGGTCATATGTTCATCCCTGTCTACAAAGGAAGTTGGAAAACTGGAGAACAAGATTGCCATGATTGACTTGAAATGATCAAGTGGAGTATTAAAGTCCCCTACANTTGTCTGATATAAGTATAGCTACTCCAGCTTTCTTTTCACTTCCAGGAGCATGATAGATATTTCTCTATCCCCTTACTTTCAAACGGAAGGTGTCCTCCAGTCTAAAATGAGTTTCTTGTAGACAGCAAATAGATGGATTTTGTTTTTTTACCCATTCTGCTACCCTATGTCTTTTGATTGGGGTATTTAGTCCACTTACATTCAGTGTTATTATTGAAAAATATGGGTTTAGAGTCATTGTGTCCTTTGTGGGATTTATGCTTGTGGTGGTGTCTCCAGTATCTTGCGTTCCTTGCCATCTTTCCCTCAGAGAGTCCCCCTCAGGATTTCTTGTAAGGCTGGTTAGGGGTGACAGGCTTGCTGGATAGACGATTCTTGGCTGCATATTTTTTTCTGTTCATCACATTGAAGATCTTCTGCTATTCCATTCTGGCCTGCCAAGTTTCAGTAGATAGGTCTGTCACCACTCTGATAGGTTTCCCTTTTGAGAGCAACCCTCAATAAATATAAAAGAATTGAGATCACACCATGCACACTTTCAGATCACAATGCTATGAAACTTGAAATCAACCACAGGAAGAAGTCTGGAAAACCTCCAAAAACATGGAGGTCAAAGAACACCCTACTAAAGAATGAATGAGCCATTCAGGCAACTAGAGAAGAAAGTTAAAAATACATGGAAACACATAAAAATGAAAATACAAAAATTCAAACTCTATGGGATGTGGCAAAGGCAGTCCTAAGAGGAAAGTACATTGCAGTCCAGGCCTATTTCAAGAAATTAGAAAAAGTGCAAGTGCAAAATCTAACACTGCACCTAAAGCAACTAGAGGGAGAGCAACAAGAACACCCCAAACCCAGTAGGAGAAGAGAAACAATAAATCAGAGCAAAAATAAACAATACAGAAACCAAAGAAACAGTTAAACATATCAATGAAACCAGGAGTTGGTTTTTGGAAATATTAAACAAAAATGACAAACCGCTAGCCAGGCTTCTCAAAAAGAAAAGAGAGAGCACCCAAATAGACAAAATCATGAATGAAAATCAACTTCTTACAACCAACCCCCCAGAATCATAAGCAACTAACAGGGAATACTATGAAAGATTATATGCCAACAAAAGAGACAACTTAGAAGAAATGGACAAGTTCCTAAACACACACACCCACTACCAAAATTCACATGGGAAGAGATAGAAAATCTGAACAGACCCATAACTAGTGAAGAAATCAAATCAGTTATCAAAAATCTCCCAACAAATAAGAGCTCTGGGCCAGATGGCTTCCCTGGGGAATTCTACAAGACATTTAAAACAGAGTTAATACCCATTCTTCTCAAGCTATTCCAAAAAATAGAAATGTAAGGAAAACTTCTGGACTCATTCTCTGAATCCAGCATCACTTTGATTCTCGAGCCAGACAGAGACACAGCAAAAAAAGAACTACACGCCAATATCCTTGGTGAAAATGGATGCAAAGATCTTCAACAAGTGAGTTGCAAATAGAAGTTAACAGCACATGAAAAGCATTATCCAGCATGATAAGTGGGATTCATTCCTGGGTTACAGGGCTGGTTCAGTATTTGCAAATCGATCAATGTGATACGTCACATTAACAAAAGAACAGATAAAAACTATATGATCCTGTCGATAGATGCAGAAAAGCATTTGACAAAATACAGCATTCCTTCTTAATAAAGACCCTTGAGAACGTCGGATAGAGGGAACTTATTTAAACATCATAAAAGCCCTCTATGAAAAGCCCTCAGCTAACATCATCCTCAATGGGGAAAAACTGAGAGCTTTCCCCGTACGATCAGGAACATGACAGGGATGTCCACTCTCACCACTGTTCTTTAACAGAGACCTGGAAGTCCTAGCTTCAGCCATCAGACAACAAAAGGAAATAAAAGGCATCAGAATGGGCAAAGAAGAAGTCAAACTTTCACTTTTCGCAGACAACCTGATACTCTACATAGAAACCCCGACAGAGTCCAGCAGAAGCCTACTAGAATTGATCCAAGAATTCAGCCAAGTTGCAAGATACAAAATCAACAAACAGAAATCGGTTGCATTTTTATACACCAAAAATGAAGCAACAGAAAGAGAAATCAAGAAATGGATCCCATTCACAATTGCACAAAAAACCAGAAAATACCTAGGAATAAATCTAACCAAAGACATAGGAGATATGTATGATAATAACTATAGAAAACTTATGAAGGAAATTGAAGAAGACACAAAGAAATGGAAAAACATTTCATGCTCATGGATTGGAAGAATAAATATAGTTAGAACGTCATTAATACCCAAAGCAATCTACACATTCAATGCCATCCCAATCAAAATTATACCAGCATTCTTCTCAAGACTAGAACAAAGTATCCAAAAATTTGTATGGAACCACAAAAGACCCCAAATAGCCAAAGTAATATTGAAGAAGAAAACCAAAACGGGAGGCATCACCATCCCAGACTTTAGTCTCTACTACAAAGCTGTCATCATCAAGACAGTATGGTATTGGCACAAAAACAGACACACAGACCAATGGAATAGAATTGAGAACTCAGAATTGGACCCACCAATGGATGGCAAACTAATCTTTGACAAAACAGGAAAGAGTATCCAATGGACAAAAGACAGCCTTTTCAACAGACAGTGCTGGGAGAACTGGACAGCAACATGCNAAGGGGGGTGATGGGTATGGAGGAGGGCACTTGTGGGGATGAGCACTGGGTGTTATATGGAAACCAACTTGACAATAAACTATTTAAGAAAAAAAACCAATCACACGATTGCCTTGGTGGATCAGTTTAAGTCTCCGACTTCAGCTCAGGTCATGATCTCATGGTTCATGAGTTAGCGCCCTGCAGCAGGCTCNGCGCTCTGCAGAGGGCTCTCTGCTGTCAGTGCAGAGACCACTTCAGATCCTCTGTCTCCCTCTCTCTCTCGAAAAAACATTTAAAAAGAAGAAAAGAAAGAAATAAATTGTAATATTATTTATTTTGTTATAAAATTACAATTAGGATACTGGTAGGTGCNGTGCGTGAATGTAATTATAGTAATAAAAAATCAAATGTCAACTGCCCTTGAAATTTCAACTACCATTGAAAATACCCATGCTTTGAAAGAGAATAATTCATGTCTGTATACACAATTATAAATGTTGCTGGATATGCTGTTAACTAAAGAAAAAAATACCATGTTTATTCTTATTCTGTGAGTTATTTATGTCCTTTACATCTTTTTACCTTTAAAAAGAGGCACTCCGGGATTTTGTGGAGTGCCTAGCCAAATTACAGAGCACTGTACTTCATCTCATACCAATCTCCTTCCTTGTTTGTTAAACAGGGAACAGGTATGTATGGCCTGAAATGGCACCCAGGTAATAATACTGACTGAACGTATAACTGCTTTATAATCTAACCTCCTCCTAGTCCAGGGGCAAGGCAATCCTGAGTCAGAAGTGCTGAGAAAGCCCAAGAATGAGGTACAGGTTAGAGGAGTTAGAGAGATAACTTAGTTTGGAGATAAGTGTGGAAATAAAACTCATAAAAAGCTTCAGGAAAATGGTAAAGGACCGGAGGATGGGGTAAGGGAAGAGCTGGGCCAGAGCAGCAACTGGGAAAGAGGTGGAGGCAGAGAGATTAGGGAGGGGTTTATTAGTAATTCTTTACAACAGGAGAGAGGAGAAACTATGTTTACACCGGGAAGGGTGGAGTGTTTTTATAGAGAAGTACTATGCTTTGGGAGGGCAAGTGCCACCAAAAGAAAATACTAAAAGCAGGAAACATGCCTGTATTTTACAGTGCTGGAATGTTGCTTGTGTGTTAAAGAGAAAAGGTTAAGGTGGGGTTTATGGGTGAGAATATTCAGGGGGAAACAATGGCCTTAGAGAGAATGAGCCAGGCTTCCTCTGGCCCCAGAGAAGGAAGAGTCTAATTGCACTGTCTAGCACTTCCAGAACAGTGTCAAAAGATAGTGGTGATAATAAGCGTTGTTCGCTTGTTCTTGGCTTAAACGGGAATGCCAGGTATAGCAAGATACTGACTTTTGGTTTGAGATGGATTTTTTTTTTTCTCTTCTCTTCTCTTCTCTTCTCTTCTCTTCTCTTTTCTTTTCTTTTCCTTTTCTTTCTTTTTTGAGAGAGAGAGAGCACATGAGCACTGGAGAGAGTGGGGAGGTGAGGGGCAGAGGGGAAAAGAGAATCCTAAGAAGGCTCCACACCCAGTGCAGAGGAGCTTGATCTCAGGACCATGAGATCATGACCTGAGCTGAAAATAAGAGTTGGATGCTTAACCGACTGAACCACCCAGGTGTCCCTGAGACAAATGTGTTTGTTAGGCATCCTACTACTTTATTATGTAGTTATTACTATTAATGTCTTCATTTTCAGGAATGAAGTTGAATTTTCAGCATCAAGATGATGGTTTTTCTCTTTGACTGTTAAAATGATCATGATTGCATTTCTTGCTTCTTTTTAAAAAAATTATTTTAACATTTATTCATTTTTGAGAGATGGAGAGAGACAGAGCATGTGTGGGGTAGGGGCAGAGAGAGAGGGAGACACAGAATTTGAAGCAGGCTCCAGGCTCTGAGTTGTTTAGCACAGAGCCCAATGTGGGGCTTAAACCCACAGACTAGGAGATCATGACCTGAGCTGAAGTCAGATGCTTAACCGACTGAGCCACCCATGCGCCCCTGCATTTTCTGCTTCTGCATGAAATTTATATTTCTGAGAAAATCTTTACTTGATCATGTAATATTATTATTGTATTATTTTGCAANGATGGGTATGGAGGAGGGCACTTGTGGGGATGAGCACTGGGTGTTATATGGAAACCAACTTGACAATAAACTATTTAAGAAAAAAAACCAATCACACGATTGCCTTGGTGGATCAGTTTAAGTCTCCGACTTCAGCTCAGGTCATGATCTCATGGTTCATGAGTTAGCGCCCTGCA
>NW_027531185.1:1130985-1143750 GCF_008692635.1 Crocuta crocuta | reverse complement strand
GTGCATGAATGTAATTATAGTAATAAAAAATCAAATGTCAACTGCCCTTGAAATTTCAACTACCATTGAAAATACCCATGCTTTGAAAGAGAATAATTCATGTCTGTATACACAATTATAAATGTTGCTGGATATGCTGTTAACTAAAGAAAAAAATACCATGTTTATTCTTATTCTGTGAGTTATTTATGTCCTTTACATCTTTTTACCTTTAAAAAGAGGCACTCCGGGATTTTGTGGAGTGCCTAGCCAAATTACAGAGCACTGTACTTCATCTCATACCAATCTCCTTCCTTGTTTGTTAAACAGGGAACAGGTATGTATGGCCTGAAATGGCACCCAGGTAATAATACTGACTGAACGTATAACTGCTTTATAATCTAACCTCCTCCTAGTCCAGGGGCAAGGCAATCCTGAGTCAGAAGTGCTGAGAAAGCCCAAGAATGAGGTACAGGTTAGAGGAGTTAGAGAGATAACTTAGTTTGGAGATAAGTGTGGAAATAAAACTCATAAAAAGCTTCAGGAAAATGGTAAAGGACCGGAGGATGGGGTAAGGGAAGAGCTGGGCCAGAGCAGCAACTGGGAAAGAGGTGGAGGCAGAGAGATTAGGGAGGGGTTTATTAGTAATTCTTTACAACAGGAGAGAGGAGAAACTATGTTTACACCGGGAAGGGTGGAGTGTTTTTATAGAGAAGTACTATGCTTTGGGAGGGCAAGTGCCACCAAAAGAAAATACTAAAAGCAGGAAACATGCCTGTATTTTACAGTGCTGGAATGTTGCTTGTGTGTTAAAGAGAAAAGGTTAAGGTGGGGTTTATGGGTGAGAATATTCAGGGGGAAACAATGGCCTTAGAGAGAATGAGCCAGGCTTCCTCTGGCCCCAGAGAAGGAAGAGTCTAATTGCACTGTCTAGCACTTCCAGAACAGTGTCAAAAGATAGTGGTGATAATAAGCGTTGTTCGCTTGTTCTTGGCTTAAACGGGAATGCCAGGTATAGCAAGATACTGACTTTTGGTTTGAGATGGATTTTTTTTGGACTCTTCTCTTCTCTTCTCTTCTCTTCTCTTCTCTTTTCTTTTCTTTTCCTTTTCTTTCTTTTTTGAGAGAGAGAGAGCACATGAGCACTGGAGAGAGTGGGGAGGTGAGGGGCAGAGGGGAAAAGAGAATCCTAAGAAGGCTCCACACCCAGTGCAGAGGAGCTTGATCTCAGGACCATGAGATCATGACCTGAGCTGAAAATAAGAGTTGGATGCTTAACCGACTGAACCACCCAGGTGTCCCTGAGACAAATGTGTTTGTTAGGCATCCTACTACTTTATTATGTAGTTATTACTATTAATGTCTTCATTTTCAGGAATGAAGTTGAATTTTCAGCATCAAGATGATGGTTTTTCTCTTTGACTGTTAAAATGATCATGATTGCATTTCTTGCTTCTTTTTAAAAAAATTATTTTAACATTTATTCATTTTTGAGAGATGGAGAGAGACAGAGCATGTGTGGGGTAGGGGCAGAGAGAGAGGGAGACACAGAATTTGAAGCAGGCTCCAGGCTCTGAGTTGTTTAGCACAGAGCCCAATGTGGGGCTTAAACCCACAGACTAGGAGATCATGACCTGAGCTGAAGTCAGATGCTTAACCGACTGAGCCACCCATGCGCCCCTGCATTTTCTGCTTCTGCATGAAATTTATATTTCTGAGAAAATCTTTACTTGATCATGTAATATTATTATTGTATTATTTTGCAATATTTGATAATAGTTTAGGATGCTGATAGTTTAGGATGTTTGTACCTATATTAATAAGTGAGACTGGTACAAAATTTTTGTTTTTACTACTATTTTTGTCAGCTTTCTAGTGACTCATGTTTACACTGAATCACTAGAATAAATTGGCAAACTTTCCTTTTTCCTCTCTGTGGAAAATTTTATATAATGTAGAAATGACCTGCTCCTCAAAGGCTTGAATGAATAGTCTGTAAAATCATCTAGCACTCTGGGAGTGGGATGAAAGGATAGATCTTTGGCAACTGGTTTTTGATGTAATATATGTACATGATAAAAATTTCAAATTGCCTAAAAAGTCATGTAACAAATAGCCCTCTCTTAAAACAATAAGTAGTCCTCCCACCTCTTATTGCCAGTCCCTCAGTTTTTCTCCCGAGGCAACCACTGTTAACAAGTTCTTATATAGCACTTAGGACACAGTCTGTGAATATTCAAGTATATGAATATACATTCCCTTCACCTTACATTTTTACCCAGACGGTAGCATACCATACAAACCTTTCTCTACCTTGCTTTTTATATATTTGATTTTTTAAAGTTTATTTTATTTATTTTGAGAGAGAGAGCAGACACGAGTGAGTGGGGAAGGGGCAGAAAGAGAGTGGAGAGCATCCCAAGCAGGCTCTGAGCTAACAGCATGGAGCCCAATGCGAGGTTCAATTTTCATGAATCAAGAGTCGAATGCTCAACCAACTAAGCCACCCAGGTGCCCCGATATTTTTTATTTCCAAAATGTTGCCCTAATAAAACTCCTTACTTCCTTTTTGAATTAATTTTTCGGAAACTACCTGTTTCCTCAATATTTTCTAGTTGTTTTCTTAGAGTTGTACATTATATTGTCCTGTAATTTAGAACAACTAAATGAGTTCTCCATATCTATTGGCCTAAATGTTAATCTCACTTCCACCACCACTCACAAATTTTCTAAGCAACTTTGGGCATGTCATGTGAGTCTTGCTGCACTGTAAATGTTTATGGTCTAACCCAGAGTAATGACTCTAAGTATATTAAAGAATACTGAGTTTTGCAGGGCACCTGGGTGGCTCAGTTTGTTAAGCATCCAACTTCAGCTCAGGTCATAATCTCATGGTTCGTGGGTTCAAGCCACGGTGTTGGGCTCTGTACTGACAGCTCAGAGCCTGGATTCTGCTTCAGCGTCTGTGTCTCCCTCTCTCTCTGCTCCACCCCTGATCAGACTGTCTCTATCTTTCAAAAATAAATAAATGTTAAAAAAAATACTGAGTTTTGCAATTTTGAAAGATACATTTGCAAATAAATACATAAAGTATTTCCTATTTTAGGAGCTTGTCCCTATGCCACCCCTTCCTCTACAACGTTTCCCTGACTTTTGTCTTCATAGCATATTACCTCCTATTCAACCTGTACCCTATTAGTTAAATGAGGAAAACTGACATTTTATTCTGAAATAATGTCTATGTAACCTGAACACTGACTGCCTCAAAATTGTTTAATGGTCTGTCCTCTTCTTAACCCAGTGTCAAGGCTGTCTTGAAACTACTAGCAAAGAGGAAAAGGGATGAGATTAGATGGCAGAAGTTGGAGTGTGGGGTTAGGAAGAGATAACTAATTTTGGAGGTTTTGCAGGAAATGGAAGAGATTATCAACGGCCGCAGGAAAGTGGCTGGAAATATGGACTGGGGTTAAAGTGGGAGGGGTAGAATGAGTGATGAAGTTGGGGCTGGGGAATTGTACATTATATTCTCTTGTAATAAAAAAGTTTCATATCCAGTAGTCTCAATTTTAATATCACTCCCATCAGTACCTGACCAAACACTGAAAATGTGCTTGGTCTGAAGAATTCTGACAATATTTAAACAAAACAAAACCATACAACTAGCACCCTACATACACATCACCACCACCACCACCACCACCACTCATTTGGGAATTTCCCACCACATTCCACATTCTTTCTCCTCAAATTTAAGACTTGATGCCTTTCTGGATTGTTTATCCAAAAATATAAAGCACTTCATTTCACACCCATCTCTACCTAGTTTGTTAGAAGAGGAAACTTGGTATTCACATCTCCCCAAACCACTCAGCATGCATCGACAATGTATTACCTGATCGCATTATAACCTGGGGCTGAGGTAAAGAGGAGTAAGAAACACCGAGAAAGACCCGGAATTGGGGAAAAAGAGGTTGGCACATGCAGGGTTCCATGCAGGGTTCTTTCTTTCTTCTTTCTTTCTTTCTTTCTTTCTTTCTTTCTTTCTTTCTTTCTTTCTCTTTCTTTCTTCTCTCTCTCTATTTTAGTTATTCTCACAATAATCACCCTTTTTCAGACCTTGAACTTTTTTACTACTTGCTCCAAATCGCTTAGCAATTTTGGAAGCTGTACTGGGATTAACATTTCGGCCAACGTATATAGAGAAGCTAGCTTCCTCCCTCCTCCAAGGGGGTGAGGGAGAAAAGTTATCTTGTATATAGTTTACAAAAGTTGAGAAACGGTAACTGGCTGGTAGCAGCGGGGGGTGGGGGTCGCGCAAGAAATCGTCCAAGCAGGGGCGAGGGCGGAGGGAGCAGTTGGTCACGCAGTTGCTTGATCGCTTTATCCGTGAACACGGAATCCTGAATTTTTTCTGNTAAAAAAAAAAAACAAAAAAAAAAACCCAGAAAACAAAAAAGGGGTCAGCAAGGAAGCGATCTCAGGATCGGTGTTGAGTATTAACGAGGGAGCTTGTCTTACAGGGCCAGTGGCCCCAAAAACCCGAGGCGAGGCAACTCGGATCTCTTCCCCAAAGCCGGGGGACAGGGAGAGCAAAGGACCGGCACCGCCTGCAGTTGCCTGGCGCTTTACGGTGACGCGATAGCTTGCGCTGACGCACTGAAGAGGCGCGGCTTCCACGTCTCAGGTTCCGCAAAGGCCTGTGGGAGCGATCCGGGAGAAGGAGGGCCAAGATGGCGAAAGCGGCAGAGTCTTCGGGAGAGCTGGGGACAGCGTCGCCCAGGCCCATGGTGAGCTTGTGTTCTGCGACGAACGGGACTGAGGGTGTGGCAGAGCGCCCTTAAGGAAGTCGGGTGACAGGCTCCTGGCCTGCGAAGGCCGGAACTCCTTTCTCCCGGTAGGCCTGCCCTGCGCCCGATGCCAAAACCAGCCCCAACACTGCACCTGCTTTTTGGGCTCACCACTTTCCCCCTGCTCTCCTCGTTCCTTCAACGCCTTCTTGGGAAAGTCCTTTTCACTTCGCTTTCCCATACTCTGAGGCAAAGTCCTCGTCCAGTACATTGTGTTAAATGCCGAGCTTTAGGTGATTTCTTAAGAATTTAGGTGTTTCTGTTGTCCTTCATGTTATCAAAATCTGTCATTAGTTCTTGATGGAGTAGCAGCATTCTTGGATTAATGAGATTGCTTCCCATAGGACGTTATAACTTGATTATTGATTTGTTCAGTGACCCCAGTAGTTTTGGTTTCATCCCTGCCCTCCCGGTTGCAGCTCCTTGCAGTCCTCTTCATGATGCTGTCCTGCTCCTGTCATTACAGGCGATACGATTTCTGTTGCAAGTACAAGCCCAAAGCCTGGACAAGTATTTAGGATCAGAGGTTTTGGAGTTAAACTTACCTGGGCTGGAATCACCCACTCACTCTGCCTCTTTTGAGAGTTTGGGCAAATCATTTCATGGAGAGTGTTTTCTTCATCTGTATAATGGTTATAAAAATACATGCTCCTGGGAGCTTTTAGGAAAATGAAAGGATATGATTTATGTAAAGTGCAGAACAATCAGCGTCATGAACTAAGGAGTGTAATTGATTCAATGTTCTGCTCTAAGATCCCTCTTCTAAACAGTGTTTAGTTCTATAGCAGTTGTTTAATCAATGGTACATCCTTTTCCTCTGTTTTAAATTGGCAACTTAGCAGAGGATTGAACTGGGAGTTCAAGCACAAGAAATTGCTTCTAGTTCAGCTTACTTATTACTTACTATTGCTTACTAGCATTATTTATTCATCTCTTCATTCATTCAACAGATATTTTTTGAGCATCTGTTGTGTTCCAGGCACTCCTTTAGGCACTGAGGATGCAGCAATGAAAGAGAGTGACTAGGTCCAAGTTCTTATGGAACAATTGTGACCTTGAGGAAATACTCTCAATCCCAGTTTCCTCATTTGGAAAATGAGGATAGTAACTCAACACAGAACTAATGAGAGTACCAATGAGCTAATATACACATAGCGCCTGGTGTGAGATAGTTACAGGTGTTTAGCTGTTTTTGGTTGCTGTCACACCTCTCTTTTATGAAGTTTTCCACAATTAAATTTAGTGGTTCTGGTCCTTCGTTGCTCAAAGTCTGATCCACTTCTATTCAGTAATGCTTATTGAACTCCCACAATGTGCAGTGCACTATGCTAACTGCTTTAGGAAATAGAGATGGCCTGCCTTTTTTGGTGCTTACAGTCTAATAAGACAAATGTGCAATGCTAAGATAAGATAGTAAATCAGAGAGTTACACGTAAAATATTAACAAGATTTAAAGGAAGATGCTATCATGTCTAGCTGGGGTGACAAAGCGAGCTACATAGTACAAGTTATATTTGAGAGGGCCTCAGTGGATGGGTAGGATTTGAAATTTCAGGTGACCATAAGAGCTGTCAGTGATTGAACACCTGCTATGTGCCAGGATTGTATTAGACATCTTCCACATACTTTCTAAATTTCACACCTAATTTCAGTTAGGTGGTTTTTAAACTGTGTTTTACTTGCAGATGAGAAGATGAGACTCAGAGAAGTTTGATGATTTCCCTAGGGTCTTAGAACCGGTTAGTGTCCCGGCCTGAAAGTTGAAGCTGGGTCTGCTTCTGAAGCCCAGATTATTTCCATTAATACTGCACAACCTCTCATGGGCAAATATACAGAAGTGGGGAATTGTTAATGTCTTTAAAGGACAACAGATAGATCACTTTGGCTAAAGCACAGAGAAGTATTAGGAAGTAAGCCTTAAAAGTTAAGGCTACTGAGTTAGGAAGGCACTATGGAACAGTGGTTAGGAATTTGTGTGCTGAGGTCAAATTGCCTAGATTTGATTTTAAGCTCTGTCATTTAACCTCTGTGCCTCAGTTTTCCCATGTAGAATGAAGATGCTCATAGGGGTGTTAGGTGAATTCAATGAGTTAATGTATGTAAGACACTTGGTAGAGTGTCTGGCACATAATAATCATGCAATAAGTGCTATTTCTTCTTATTGACTACTGAGCTTGGAGGTGTAATAGGCAATGAGGAGCCAGTGGAAATTTTTGAGAATGGAAGGACTTAAAATCATGACTTTGACAAAATAATAGAGGAAGGGTTACCATGAAGAATGTCTGGAATCTAGACTAGTGAAACCAGTAGTTCCAGGAACAAGTGATTGCTACCTGGACTATAGCAGTGGTGGGGGTCACGAAGATTTGAGAGAGGCAGGACCTTTGAGGGTTTGTAGTGCTAGGAAGAATGTGTCTTACATCAGTGTTTTTCAAACTTCAATGTGCATAGCAACCATCTGGGGAATCTTGTTAAATTGCAGATTCTGATTTGGTAAGTGTGAGATGAGACCTGAGATTCTGTGTTTCTAACATTTTTCCAGGTGGTGGTGGTGGTGGTGGTGGTGGAGGTGGTGGTGGTGCCCTGCTGCTGCTGCTGCTGCTGCTATTGCTATTGCTATGAGTCCCAATACCACATTTTGAAAAGCAAGGCTGTAGACAAATGGGGGGATAGTGATGCCCTGAACAGATATATGTAAGACAAGGATAAGGACCCTAAATGTTGATTAAATCACTTTTGGACATGTTTAGTTTGAGATATTGGCAAGCCATCCAATAGATATCCGGCAGGCAGTTTGTCTAAAACCTGGACGTCAGGACTCAGAAGAGGTCAGGATTAGAGGTGTTTATTTAGGAGTCATTTGTATAGAGTTGGAAAGACAGTCTTTGGTAATGCCTATCTGTTGCTTGTCTGTTTGGGGAGCAGGAAAAAGAGCTATAATAATGGCTTTAGCCTGAGGTTCTTGGAAGCATGTTGATCCCAGGTAAAGGGGCTGGCTGGAGACCATGCCATTAGCTACCTCCTCCCCACTTCTTGGAGCCAAGTCTCTTGGACTCAGCTGGCTGCTGCTTGATGCTTCTCCACTTGTTGACTCTTTGCTCCAGGGTTTTGATCAATAGTATAACCTAGCTGGTCCCAGCTGCTTTCTTAAGGCTGCAATCCCTGCTTTTACTGTATGTTTTTGGCCCTGCCTCTACCTGATCCCCTCATTGACCCAAGCCAGGCAATGAAGAGTGCATGTGGGTTTCTGTGCACACATGTACATATATGTGCATGAACTCACCTGCACAAGAAGAGACATGGGATCCAAGTCACCTTCCATCCCCACTGAGAGGCTAGTCAGAGAGAAAGGTCCACTAGCTCTGAGGACCTGGAAGTCCTTTCTGTCTTATGTGGGGCTAGAATGCCACAGATCCTAGCTCAGCTTGCTGAACAATGTCTCTCATTCTCCTGAGAAGAGATATTGAGGAAATGTTGGGATAGGGAATAGGGTGGGAATCACATGGCACTTCAGTGACTGTAGTGACTTCCAAAACCACTTATCTGGAGTTAGGCCACAGGTTAAGGATACAGTCTTCTACAAGGCTACCCTTATTTCAGGCACCAGTTACAGGTTTGGATGTTCCTAGGACCACTGTAAATTCTGAACTACTGGCTTCAGAGGGGTTCCTGTGGTCCCCCTCAAACTCCATACTTCACTAGAATGATTCACAGAATTGAGGACATCACTATACTTAAAATTACAGTTTTATTATAGCAAAAGGATGCAATGAAAACCAGCGAAAGGGGGAGATATGTAGGATGAAGTCTGGAAGGGTCCCTAACACAAAGTTTTCTTGTCTTCTCCCTGTGGAATCAGGACCCTATTAACCCCCTGAGATGTCAGTGTGTGACAATATGCAGAATATTGCCAATCAGGGGAGTGCACTCATGTATCCAGAGTTTTTATTGGGGTTTCTTTATGTAGGCATGATTGACTGGATCATTGGCTCCTCCCCTCCCCACCCCAGAGGCCAGGTTTATATCACACACTCAAAGCTTCAACCCTCTAATCTTGTGTTTGGTCTTTCTGGAATGATTAGCCTCCATGCTGAGCCATCTCATTAGCAGAAACTGTTTAGGGAACTATCATGACTTATCTGTTAGCTAAACTGTTATGGCCCACCATGAATAACAAAAATACCACTCTCATTTGGGAAATTTCCAGGGTTTGGAGGAATGGGAGACAAAAGCTAACCAAATTCTTTATTATACAATGGTGACAGAACTACAATTGACTCCCTGGGAATCTTGAAGTAGAGCTAACATTTATCTAGACCCTGCTGTGAGCGTCCTACTTAAAGTGCTGTACATATAGTAGTACATTTCTTCCTCACAACAACCCTGTGATGATGATACTGTTATCTCAATTTAACAGATGAGGAAACTGAGGTACACAGAGTATGGAACCTGCTCGGTGTCACATAGGTAGTAAATGATAAAGCTGGTATTTGAACCCAGGCTGTCTGGCTTCAGCAATTCTGCACTCTGCACTCTTAACCAATACTCTCCAAATCTGTATGTTGCGCATTGACCAACTATGTGCTAGGTGTAATGCTGGTGTTACCTAATTCTTAAAGCACTTTGTCTCCAAGTGAGAGCAGAGCTCAACTTGGCTTCAAAGCTCATTCCTTCTGTACTGCCTTGCCTTCCCTAGCCCTTGCAGGCAGTGAGAAAACTTAAAACAGCAGTCCTGGAGCTTGAAATGTCAGTGTCATAGTAGTGAGAGAATACAGCTTCAAAAGGGGTGGTTTACATGGTCAGTGCTGAAGAATATTCTGAGGGTGATAGGATCCTGTACTTCTTGATTATGAGCCATGTCAGTAAAGTTATGGGGAAGCCAGTGCCAAATGACAAAGGATTAAGGGAGTGGGTGAGTGCAGAGCAATTTAATCAGGGAAGAGGAGAGGAAGGAGAGTATGAGGGAATGGCAGAAACAAAGAAGTGATATATTTAAAAATTCTATTACAGAAGCTTTCAATATGTAAACAAAGAGTGGTATAATGAACCGTATGCACTTATCAAAATTCTATTATTTCATCTTCCCTACCACATTTTTTTAAAATTTAATCTTTTTTAAATTTATTTTTTAAGTTCAAGTATAATTAACATACAGTGTTATAATAGTTTCAGGTATACAGTATAATGATTCAACCATTGTATACACACCTCAGTGCTCGTCACGATATGTGTACTTTTAATCCCTTTTATCTTTTTCACCCATCCCCTCAACCAACCTCTGGCAACCACAGATTTGTTCTCTGTATTTAAGAGTCTGGGTTTTTTGGTCTCTTTTTTTTCTTTGTTCATTTGTTTTTGTTTCCTAAATTCCATATATGAGTGAAATCATATGGTACTTGTCTTTCTCTGACTTATTTTACTTAGCATTACTTACCCTCAAGATCAATGCATGTTGTTGCAAATGGCAAGATTTCATTCTTTTTTTATAGCTGAATAATATTCCATTGTACATATATACCACATCTTCTTTATCCATTCATCAGTTGACGGACAGTTGGGTTGCTCCCATATCTTGCCTGTTGTCACCAGTGCTGCAGTAAACACAGGGATACCTATATCTGTTCAAATTAGCGTTTTGGTTTTCATTGGGTAAATACCTAGTAGTGGAATTACTTGATCATATGGCAATTCTATTTTTAATTTTTTGAAGAACTTCTGTACTGTTTTCCACAGTGGCTGCACCAGCTTGCATTCCCACCAACAGTGCATGAGGGTTCGTTTTTCTTTGGAGTATGATTTTTAACCTTTTTACTTTTAACTAATTTTATACCTACAGAAAAGGTGCCACAGAGTTCCTATATGCCCCTCTCCTAGCCTCCTCTACTGTTACCAATGTATATAACCACAGTAAAATGATGAGAGCCAGTAAATTAACACTGGCATAATGCTGTTAACTAAATTATAGATCTTATTTGGGTTTTATCAGTTTTCTACTAATGTCCTTTTTTGTTCCAGATTCTTAATCAGGATCTCACATTGCATTGAGTTGTTATTTTTCCCTTGATTCCCTTGGATCTTTAATCCAAGGTATTTTGTTGTCTTTCATGATCTTTTTGAGTGTTTTAAAGCAAATCCTAGACATATCACTTTACCTGTAAATACTTAAGTATGTTTCTCTAACAGCTAAGGACATTTTCTTTGTTATCACAGTAACAAAACTAATAATTCCTCAATATCATCTAATCTCTGCTCATCATCTCACAGTTTTCTAAAAAGATGTGTTTTTAGGGGCGCTTGGGTGGCNATATTAGCAAATTGCATTTGGTTAACGAGTCTCTTAAGTTTCTCTTATTATATAAATGTTCTTCTGTGTTTAATGTTATTTATTTGTTTAAATTCAGTTATTTGTCTTGTAGAATTCTCCACCTTCTGTTTAGCTGATTGTATCCTCATACTATTTTTAGTGTGTTCTTATATCCATATATTTTATGTAAACTCTTAAAAAATAGAGGNAGAGGTGGGGCAAGAATAAAAAAGAACTTAGGTGGCCCCTAAAAATAGGAATGTTTGTTTTTTAACTATTTATTAAGTTTAAAAATATACAAAAGTACAATGGTAAAATCTACCTTCATGTACCCAACCTTCAATAATTATCAATTTATGGCCTATCTAGTCACTTCCCTTGTATACTATTTTGAAGCAAATCTCAGGCATCATTATATTAATAGATATTTATTATATANGCTCTGAGCTAGCTGTCAGCACAGAGCCCGACGTGGGGCTCGAACTCATGAACTGTGAGATCATGACCTGAACCGAAGTTGGACGCTTAACCAACTGAGCCAACCAGGTGCCCCTAAATGTCATGATTTTAGAATTTAAAATCTGGCCCACTACCTATTTTATTAATACGATTTTATTGGAATAAAAGTCACACTTAATTGTTTGTGTATCATCTTGAACTGCTATAACAGTAGAGTTGAATAGTTGCAACATGGCTCTCAAAGCCTAAAATATTTACTTTTGGGGCCCTTTACAGAAAAAGTTTGGTCACCCCCTGCTTTAGGGAATCATCTTTTAGAATAATCAAAAATAAGAAAAAATATTTTTTATATTTATCTTCATTTTAACCACTTCTTCAGATCTTCTTTTCCTGTGTCCATCCANCCTGCCTAGCCCATCTCCCACCCGCCTCCCTCCATCAACCCTCAGTTTGTTCTCTACCTTTAAGAGTCTCTCGGGGTGCCTGGATGGCTCAGTTGGTTAAGTGCCCGACTTCAGCTCAGGTCATGATCTCACGGTTCTTGAGTTCAATCAAGCCCTATGCTGGACTCTGAGCTGACAGCTCAGAGCCTGGAGCCTGCTTCAGATTCTGTGTCTCCCTCTCTCTCTCCCCTCCGCTGCTCATATTCTGTCTCTCTCTGTCTCTCTCTCTCTCTGTCTCTCAAAAACAAATAAAACATTAAAATTTCTTTAAAAAGAGTCTCTCATGGTTTGCTTCTCTCTCTCTCTTTCCCTTTGCTCATTTGTATTGTTTCTTAAGTTCCACATATGAGTGAAATCATATGGTATTTGTCTTTATCTGACTGACTTCTTTCACTTAGCGTAGTATACTCTAGCTCCATCCACATGGTTTCAAATGGCAAGATTTCATTCTTTTTGATGGCTGAATTATATTTCATTGTACATATATACCACATTCCTGAAGATCTTTCTTTAACATTTCTTGTAGTGCATGTCTCAATTTTTGCTTGTCTGAAAAAAGTCTTTATTTTGCCTTCATTTTTGATAGCTGTTTTTGCTGGGTTTAGAATTCTGGGTTGACTTTTTTCAGCATTCTAAATGTCTATTTTTTTCTGGCTTGTGTAGTTTTGGGTGAGATGTCTGTTACTTATCTTTTTCCTCTGCATGCAGTGTCTTTTTTACTCTTCCTGGCTTC
>NW_027531185.1:1126874-1130923 GCF_008692635.1 Crocuta crocuta | reverse complement strand
TGGGGTTCTCTGGGATTGGATCTATCAGTTGATGTCTTTTATTATTTTTGGAAAATGTTCAGCCATTTTTTTTTTCCAAATATTTCTCCAGACACCTTTTCTCTCTCTTGTTCTGGGATTCCAGTATATCCATATTAAACCCAGAGCTCTTCGATGCTTGTTCTGTTTTGGGTTTTGTTTGTTTTTTACAGTTTTATTGAGATATAATTGGCATAGTAACACTGTATAAGTTTAAGGTGTACAACAATGATTTCATTTTTTTTCCTTCTGTTTTTGGTTTAGTCTGGATAATTTGGACTGACCTATCACTGATTTCTATCTTTGGCTGTGTTGAGTCTATGGATAAAGCTGTCGAAGGCATTCTTCATCTGTTACTATGTTCATTTATTTCTGGCATTACCATTTGAATCTTTTTTTTTTCAATATTGTTATTTATTTCTAGGAGAGAGAGAGAGAGACAGCATGAGAAGGGGAGGGTCAGAGAGAGAGGGAGACACAGACTCTGAAATAGGCTCCAGGCTCTGAGCTGGCAGTCAGCACAGAGCCCGACGTGGGGCTCGAACCCACGAACTGTGAGATCATGGCCTAAGCAAAAGTCGGACGCTTAACCGACTAAGCCACCCAGGTGCCCCTACCATTTGAATCTTAAGTTTCCATCTCTTTGCAGGAATTCACCATCATTTGTGCATATATCTTTTCTACTAGAGGCTTTAACATATTAATCATAGTCCTCTTAATTTTTTCTGATAATTCTAACATCTAAGTCATCTCAGAGTGGGTTGTTTTTTCATTGGGAGGGGGTATAATTTTTTGAATGCTGGCCATCATGTGTAGAGCGCTACTACTTCCAGGCAGTAGTGCATCTTTTCTGCCAAGTTTTTACTGTGGGGATTAAGTCAGTCTAGTCAGGAGTTGAACTGTGTTTGGGTTTTATCCTTGCAATGGGAACCTTCAGTATGTCACCAGCTTCAAATTCCTCTAATACTACATTGTGCTTAGGATGGGTGCTAGATCTTCCTGGTGTTCTTCTTAATGTCCCTTTGCCCTAGCATAAAATAGTGGGTCTCTTTCCAACCTCTAGCCCCTTCCCTAGCAGTAGACTGCTCTTGGTTTTGATTCCATATTTGCTAGCCTGGGAGAGGGGGATTCTTTGCTGTTTTGGTCTAGCCTCAGCCTTAGGTAGTCCATGTATCTCTGTTTCTACCCCAGATGAAGGAGACTGTAGTGGTCTGGCTTCAGAATGTTTTCCTATCCCTCTCCCAGGAGTAGACACATTTGTTTTTTCCCTTTCCCCAACCACAGTGGCCTTCACCTGTGCCCTGGAGACAGCAGAGTTCCCTTAGTAGCTCTAAGACTCCTGTTCTGTAGGAGAGAATGGTCTGAGCAGGGCTCTTTGCTTTTCTCAGAATTGGCAGCTGCTCCCCTCCCCAACACCAAGACCCAGTGGAAGTCTGTGGTGTAGAGCCTGCAAGTGTGTGTGAACTCCCCTTGTGTCTGATGCTTCCAGAGGCCCTGTACTCATATACTAGTCCATGCTTGGCCTTTGGCGATTCCTTTTAAGTTTTAGCTGAATTCTTAGGCATCTGTGTAATGCCTTATATTTGCTACAAGGTACAATGTAGTGCTTATGTCCCATCTTTTCCTGGAATCACCTCTCCTTCCTTAGATTTTATTCAGGCTACTTGGTTGCCCTACAACCTCATCTGTCTGATGGGTTCAAGGAAAGTTATGATTTTGTAGTTTATCTGACTTTTCCTCATTGTTCTATTCAAGCAAATTACAGTTTTCTAAAGTCAATTGAAATAGTTGGCTCTCTGCCTGGTTGTGCATTTAATTCAAGATACAGTAGATTCATTTGTTTAATTTTTCTTTCAGTTTTAAGGACTTCTTTTAAATTTTCAAAAAAAAATTTTAATGTTTATTTATTTTTGAGAGAGAGAGAGAGAGAAAGAGAGTGCAAGCAGGGGAGGCGCAGAGAAAGGAGACACAGAATCTGAAGCAGGCTCCAGGCTCTGCTAAAGCTCAGAGCCCAGCATGGGGCTTGATTGAACTCATGAACTGTGAGATCATGACTTGAATCAAAGTCAGCTTAACCCACTGAGCCACTCAGGTGCCCTGGGCTTCTTTTAAATTTTAATTTTGTTTCATGATTATGTGAACTATTAATATGACTTCAAGTCCTGTATATAGAACAACTTGTATTTGCAGAAACCTATCTTCTCTGTCTCCTCTACCTTATTCCCTCCTTTCCTTAATGGAAGTCGCTCTAAAAAAATCATATGACTTATTTCTTACATTATATATGACTTAAATCATACTGCATGATTTATTTCTTACACATTTCTTACATTTAGAAGGTAACATTCAGGTGTGAGTGTGTGTCCCTTTGTAGCCCCTTCCTTCTCATCTGAATGGTAGCATATTATACAGACTTCTCCACATTGCTTTTTTTATTTAATACTCCAGAAATAGTTCTTTTTTTTCCCCCCATAAATAGTTCTTTAGAAATATTCCCATTCCTTCTTACAGCAGCACAGTTATCCGTTATGTGGATACCATACTTTGTTCAACTAGCTATTGATGCCATTTATGTTATTCGCAGGTTTTTGCTTTGACAAGTAACAGTATAATAAATAGCTTTGTGTATATGTCCTTTTGTGTTTTTGCTACTCTATCTTTAGACTCCTAAAAGTGACGTTGCTGTCAGTGGGTGTAAATTTGCTAGGTATTGCCAGATTCATCTTCAGTAGAATGTAGTACTATTTTGCATCCCCACCACAAGTATGTGAATACTCTTTCCCCACAGTTTCACCTGCAGAGTATGTTGTCAAACTGTTGGATTTTTGCCAGTCTCAACAGGTAAACATTTTTATTACAAGTAGTTTTAATTTACATTTCTTATTAAAAGCATGTTTGAGAATTCATTTTTCAGAAGTTCTTTGAACAACTTTATTCTTCCTAAAATTTCAGTATACTGTCTTGTACTTCCTTTACCTGCAGCTGCTACCCTCTAAATATTTTGCCCATTGGGCCAAAAACCATGGGAGAAAGGACCACATTTGTTTTCTTAGGAACTTCAAGACTCCCGAGTTTTAGTTACAGTAATCAAATTTGGTAGATGAACATAAGAGTTTAAAAACTTCTAGTCTTGTAATTCACTCTGGAAATATTATTTGATCTGGTTTTCCAGATAACCTGTAAAAAGAGTATAGATCAAGATTTATTTTGCTATTTCCCTGTTCTTCTCGGTTTCCCTTTAGGCTTCACATAATGTTCCTTTCTAGCCAGCAGAGGCCACCAGAGCCTATCAGCGAGCAGAAAAGCTACAGAATTTGGCTGTGCAAAGATGTGATTGCTGAAAGGTCACTTTTAAATAGCTTTGCAATCTTGCTAGCTTGTGTGTGCCCTGTGAAGATTTCATGCTTGAAAGAAACCAAATAGTTGAGGGCAAGAAAGTGTCTGTGCCATTTACTTCATACTTTTTTCCCATAAAATGCCATCTCCTTCTTTAAAAGAAATAAGCATTTGAGAATTTTAGTTAACCACATTGTTTATTGTCTGGTAAACTAATACCTTGCTTTCAAAAGTGTATAAAGCCCTACAAAAAGACATAGTCCCTACTCACTAGGAAATGATGTCTTTGAAGAATGCTGCAGTTGAGTACAGGCTTTAATTTTTTTATCAACTCTTCTCAGTTTGCAGGCCTTTCTGATATATCCATCTCACAAGACATCCCCGTGGAAGGAGAAATCACCATTCCTATGAGAACTCACATTCGGGAATTTGATAGCTCCACGTTAAATGAATCTGTTCAGAATACAATTGTAAGTGAGACTAGTTGAGAGAACTTCTGTTCAGTATCATGGGACTAAATAACTAATAGCACTTTGTAATATTTCTTTTGTTTGGTTCACTGATTTTCAATATAGTTTATTGAAATTTAAGATTTTCCTTTAGAGAATAATTGGTACAGTCTTTTTGGAAAGCACTTTGGCTATCATCAGTGTTAAGAATCTTCAGATGTTCAAATATTTTTAAGCTGATAATTT
>NW_027531185.1:1123649-1126755 GCF_008692635.1 Crocuta crocuta | reverse complement strand
TGGCAGAATACTGAACAGCCATTAAAAATGTATTTACAAAGCTCTGTTTAATGACATGAAGAAATTTCTAGGTGAAAAAATTAGGACAGAATTATCTCAACTGTATTTTGAAAGGTTATGTTTGTATTAGTATACTCTTCCTCAAATGTCTTGATTCTTAAAAATCTGACTTCCAGGCTTCATTTGCCAGTTAAATTGGGAAAGTTGGAAACATTGTGAATAATGTGGTAGCTAGGGAGCAGGCTAATTGGCCCTTGGGACTCCAGCTGTTTTTTAGTAGTGCTATTATTACTTTAATTTCTTTAAGGTATTAGGACGGGTGTATTTCTCTTTTACAATGCTAAAACTCAAAATAGAACTGGTGGTTGTGGTAGAGTTAAATGTTAGCTTAAGGGGTTAATAAAAAGTTAATAGAAAAGCCTTCCTTCTGTGGTTTGTTTGTATTGTGAAGGAGTTAAACTGGAATTGTAGTTCTAAAATTCAATGAAGGACTTCCAGGAAATTAAAATAAATTTTAGCAAATTAAGTAAGGGGACTACTTAGCAACCTTGGTCATGACACTGTAACAAGCTGTTTATGTCTTTCAGATGCGTGATCTAAAAGCTGTTGGGAAAAAATTCATGCATGTTTTGTACCCAAGAAAAAGCAATACTCTTTTGAGAGATTGTAAGTATATGAGGTTTTGGAGAATTGGCTGTTTTCACTGTATCTTATCATAAGCGCTTTATACGGCTAAATTTCCGTGGTAAGAAAACTGGATGAAAAAATATATAAATGAATATGCACATAAAATTTTGGAAGAATTAAAAAACTCAAAATGGAATTTCAGAGATTGAAAGATTTTGCTTAATATATTGTCTTCATCAATAAAAATAGTCTATATATCCTTACCTGCTATAGGACACTGCAAAAAATATTTCTGGAAGTTGTAAACACATACGGACTTTGTTCAACCAAAGAGCTGACAGTCTCCAAGGGAAAGGCAAAATGTGTAAATATTAAGTGAGAATAACAGCTAACGCCCATTAAGGATTAACAAAATTATTAGTACCTTTATTGACATNCTTAGTCTGATGACTGCATTTTTTTTGTTCAAGATTTCTTTCAAAACAGTGTTTGCAGTAAATATGCTCTTATTTAGAATTTATTTTTAAAATTGTTAGACCTTTTAGTGTTATTTTCATGGTACTCTTTATCAGGAAAATTGAATCAGTTGTGTGAGAATAGTAAAATGATTTTGTACATGAGTGTACCTTCTATTTTGGTGGCATTTCAGCTATAATGTAGGGATGTCAGATATGACAGCATATCTGGAGATATGGATGTAGTGTCATAATCTTTTTCAACATAGTACATTGTGGATTGGAGCTGACATGATTGGCTACTGCTGCTGTGTGGTGGAAAGAGCATGGATAGATCTGGGTTTGATTAGTGGTTCCATCCCTACCTGTGTGATCTTGGATAAGACAATTAACTTTTCTGAGGCTCAAGTTTCTTTCTCTGTTAAAGTGGAGTTAATAACACATACCTGCTGGTGAGGATTAGAGATCATGCATACCAGCCACCTTGCACAACATCTGACATTTAGTAGGCACTCCATAAATTGTAGCTATTATTCTAATGCCTTGCCCTCCCCCTACACACACACACCTCTTTTTTAATCCTAACNTTTGGTGAGGATGACACAGGCAGAATTAGAACCCAGTTTTCAAGTTCAGTGCCCTCTCCATTCTACCACTGCTATCCCACATGTGAAGATACCCTTTCAATTGTTGCTGTGGCTCAGTTCAGAGCAAGGTTGCTTCAGTGACGATGCAGAACCAATGTGTTAACTTGCTGATTAGTGATGATTATTAGCTATGTCATATGTTAAGGTCTATTCCCAGACCTTGGGGGATACACAGATAGGCTGGCACAAAGTGTGAGTAAGTGATGGCCCAAGTTTGCACTTCTGCCCTGCCCTGTTAGCACAGTCCTTGGCAAAGTGGCAAGGAAAAAATTCACCACTTAAAAATAATCTTTAAAACTCTCACAATCCAATATCACTTTGCACCCATTAGGATGGCCATTATGAAAGAAACAGAAAATAACAACTACTAGTGAGAATGTGGAGAAACTGGAACCATTGTGCATTGCTGGTGGGAATGTAAAATGGTGCAGCTGCTATGCAAAACAGCATGGTGACGCCTCAGAAAATTAAGCATAGAATGACTATATGATCCAGCAAGTCCACTTCTGAGTATATACCCAAAAATTGAAAGCAGGAACTCAAACAGATATCTGTACACCCATGTTCATAGCAGCAGCATTCACCTTAGCCAAAAGGTAGAAACAATTTCAAATGGCATCAACGGATGGATGGATGAACAAATTGTGGTATATACACCATGTCATATACCATGTACTAATGGAATATTGCTTAGTTTTGAAAAGGAGTGAAATTCTGACACAGGCTACAATGTGGATGAACCGAGAAGACATTGTGCTAAGTAAAATAAGCCAGTCACTACAAGAGGGTGTATATTATATTTTTTAACTTATATTAGGTACCTAGAGTAATTGAATTGATAGAAAGGAAAATGATGATTGCTGGAGGCTAAGTGGGGAGATATTATTTCATGAGTTGGAGTTTTAGTTTGGGAAGATGAAAAAGTTCTGGAGATGGGTAATATGAAGGTTGTACAATGATGACTGTACTCTCAAAGCCTGTACACTTAGAAGTGGCTAAAATGGTAAATTTTGTGAGATATAGATATATCTATCTATCTATCTATATATATATCTATATATATATATTTCGATATATATATATAGTTGCATTTGGTTAATTTGGTTAATATATCTCTTAAGTTTATTTTAATAAATTCCTCCTCCCTTTTAAAAAATGACATTTATTTGTTTGTTGGAGAAACCAGGTTGTTTGTTCTGTAGAAATTCTCTCACTCTGTATTTGGCTGATTGCATCATGGCACACTTTAATGTCCTCCTTTTTTTTTTTCTTTCTTATAAAAATGGTAGTTTTTTTAAACTAAACCCTTGTTTGGATTCAAGCTTAATTTCACACATACATATTTACACATAAAATTTTCTTTGGGCAAGAATATTT
>NW_027531185.1:1122322-1123397 GCF_008692635.1 Crocuta crocuta | reverse complement strand
AATAAAAGTTTTAAAATACAGTTATAGAATTTTATAAATTAAAAAACTTCAGTGTATTTTTTAAAAGCCAGTGTATTAATGTCAGTTATACTTGAATTAACTTTTCAATTGATAAGTTCAAAAATTTAACAAGAACAACAATATTTTATGAGTGGGAGGATTATGATTTTTTAATATCTTCCTAACTTGCCACAGTGATGTCAAAATTACTTATATAATGTGAAAAATAAAACAACGTAAGTATGTACATATCCATACTTCTTTAAAGTTACGTACATATGAGGTTAAAGTTAGAAATGGTATACGTATCTTTTTTCATATTTGTTGAGGAAGGTAACTTTGCTCTAAGGTGTAACTCACCTGTTGGCATATTAATTACCTAACAGCTATTAATTGAGAACCACTGTGCTTAGAACGTTGGTAGAGCCTTTTATCCTTTTCAAAAAGCTTTCATGCTATTTGCTAAGGTTTAACCTTATAAAATCACCAATATTGGGTTGTTTTTTCACGTATAAGAACAGCAGTTCTATACTAGCTCAATGTAATGATTATAAAAGGGAAGCAATGTGGCAGAGTGGAAANGGTCCCACCTCCATACCTAATAAGTATTTATATAAACTCGAGCAAGTCACTTCTTAGCTTTAATTCTTCTATTCTTGAGGTGAGCCTGATTATACTTGCCTTGTCTCCTGTAGTCTCAGTTTGGTGGGATGAATTGAGTCTAGTGTTTCTGAGGGTGGGACACCTAAGTCTCTTGACTCCTGGCCCATTGGTCTTTATAGTATGCTGGAATGTGGCTTAGTAGATGGGAGAGGGGTGAGTTGTGGGATATGGATTTGTGGGATATAGGAACAGAATTTAAAGGATATATGAAGAAGGGCATACATAATCAGGGAGCAGGGAGGGCAGGGAGACAGGTAAGAGAGGTGGGAAGGCTTGGGCAGGGAGAGCCTTGATGTCAGAATTCCAAGAGTGGGAGAGGCAGATATTGGAATAAAGATAGAAAATACTACATGATTGTTTCTTAACAATCTTCTGTTTTTTGCTTGCGTTGTAGGGGACTTATGGGGCCCTT
>NW_027531185.1:1111987-1121893 GCF_008692635.1 Crocuta crocuta | reverse complement strand
TACATTTCCTTTCTTTTGTTATTTGAGATAGACTATACATTTTTGTGTGGAGTTTCAAAATTGAGGGAAATATTGAATATTTCAGTTATGACTTCTGTGACACATTATACTCCTTATGATTTAAATCTAAAAAGTNAGTCAAGTAGGTTTCCAGACCAAAGAGTGATAAAATTAAAGATGTGAAGATTATGCTCACTTGTTTACCAATTTCTTAGTCTGCTTTAGCCATTTCTGTTGAACAGATATTTGTTTACTCTNGGAGGGGCAGAGAGAGGGAGACACAGAATCTGAAGCAGGCTTCGGGCTCTAAGCTGTTAACACAGAGCCTGATGCGGGACTTGAACCCATGAACTGTGACATCATGACCTGAACTGAAGTCAGATGTTTAACTGACTGAGCCACCCCGGCGCCCCAAGCAAACATATTCTTTTTAAATCTTAATAATAATATGAATGAGAATGACAATGAGAATAAATTAGAGAGATGAGTGGAACAGTTCAAAGCAAGATCAAGTTTCAAAGTGTTAGGTTTTCTATACACATAGTATGTAAAGGGAGAGGACAAAGGAAGAATGAAGTTCCATGGGAGAGGGGAGAAAAACCAAAAGCAAGGAAAAAAATACTGCATTAGTTTTCATTTCTGGGTTCTCATCCTGACTGTGCTATCAGCAAAGTGATTTTGCGCTGCTTAGAACTAAAATGTGTATAATGATTTTTCCCAGTTTACAGAAAACTTTTGAATACCTTCTTTTATTTTACCCTCATAGCAAGAATTGTTTTTTTTGACAAACTTACGTTCAAAGAGATTTAGGACTGAACCAAGATCAAATAGTGGTAGACCTGGGATTCAACCTCAGGTTTCCTTGACTGCCCGTTCTCTACCTCTGTGATTATTATACCTCTCTTCCCACCTAACCCCTCTGAGTCTCCTCTTCCATATCTGTAAAAGGAAATGGCTGAGGATCCTTTACAGGCTTGACCTTTTATGATTCTATATTCAACTAGTTTCTTACTGGCTTATCTATCTATTTTTTTTAATTTTAAAGTTTATTTATTTTGAGAGAGATGGAGGGAGGGAAAGAGAGCGTGAGAGAGGGAGGGGCAGAGAGGGAGAGGGAGAGAGAGAATCCCAAGCAGGCTTCATGGGGCCCGATCCCACCAACTGTGGGATCATGACCTGAGCTGAAACCAAGAGTCGGATGCTTAAATGACTGAACCACCCAAACTCTCATACCCATTTTTTAATGTAAATTGAACATTTGGTGATTTAGGTAATAACATATAGTGCCATTATGCCTTTAATAACCACATCAACAGCAATAACCCAGTGCCTTGATGGACAGGCTTATATTAGAATCTCTGAGCATGTACTTTTTTAGTTTTAAAAGGTTAACATTAGAGATTATGTAGTTTAACCGAATTTATTTGCAGAGAGGAAAACTGGAATCCCAAGACATCAAGTGATTTACTCTAGTTTATGTACCTAGTGACAGAACTAGGATCACTTTCTGGATCTGCCTTCGAGGCCAGTTGATGTTCTTCCATCATACCGTGCTGAAGCAATAGAGATTCCAGACAACAAGTGATGAGTGCCAGCATTCCTTGCATTGGATTGTGAGGACTGAGAATGGAGTATGTACAACTGTAGAATACAAAAGCCTGTATTGGCAAACAGTGTACAAAGGGCAAGACTTACTATGTGACTTCTCTATACTATGTAATGAAAAGAGCTTGTGAGCTTGGTGTTATTTATTATTTTTCTGAAAAAAAAATGACACTGAATCCAGGTGTTCTAGTCCAAAGTTCAAAACAGTATACGTCTGTAAAATTCTTAGGCAAAGAGAGGGCATTTAAGTGACTGTTCAACTACTCCATTTTAAAGCAAAGTCTCTTAGTAATAATCTGTATGCTTTGATTTTTAAAAGTTCACAGCTAAATAGACTTATATAGACTGTTTCCAGTTTTGAATGTCAGAACGGAAGCCTTAACCCCAGGATTACATCCAAATGTGTCTAAGGGCTAGAAAAGTAACCTAAATGTATTCATTGTGAATCGGTGACCTGAAGCCCCTTGTGAAGGGAGCTGCTGCTATGTCAACTGCTCCCAGTTGTTGCCATGTAGGAATGTAAGCCCAGTGTTAGACATTCTTCTGGTTTCTCAAGAAAATCCAGAAATACATATGTTTTTGAATGTTTACTTATTTTTTGAGAGATCAAGAGAGAGAGAGAGACAGACAAAGTGCAAGTGGGGGAGGGGCAGAGAGAGAGGGAGACAGAATCTGAAGCAGGCTCTAGGCTCTGAGCTGTCAGTACACAGCCCAGTGTGGGGCCCAAACCCGCGAACCACGAGATCGTGACTTGAGCTGAAGTCAGAAGCTCAACTGACTGAGCCACCCAGATGCCCCCAGATATACATATTTTTATGTGAAACCTCCCAACTTTAATGTTTTGTTTTGTTTTGTTTTGTTTTCTGAGGGAGAGAGACAGTGTGAGCAGGGGAGGGTCAGAGAAAGAGGGAGACACAGAATCCGAAACAGGCTCCAGGCTCTGAGCTAGGTGTCAGCACAGAGCCTGACGCGGGGCTTGAACCCATGAACCGTGAGATCATGACCTGAGCAGAAGTTGGACGCTTAACCAACTGAGCCACCCAGGTGCCCCAAAACCTCCCAACTTTAAAATACTGTCATCTTGGGTTTAAACCCTTCTTAAGCCATGTATGGACTGACAACCTCATGTCTGTGAGCTACATTTGGCCCTTTAGTTTATAACCTCTACTTAACCAAAACGGTCTTCGGTAATCGTCTAAACATCTTGACAAGGCCGTATGAGGCAGCACTTGTCATCCTGAAGCATTTGGAATTTGAAATAAGGGAGCCTTGCCAAATATGTCTGACATCTTCCTTTCGTACAACCTACATATTACAGAGCTCCAGGTGAGATTTCAGACAACTCTCTGATTCAAAGTTTGAGAACCCATGCCTTAACTTTATTGTTCTAAATAAAAGCTGAAGCATTTCTCATGCCATTTCCTTGTCACAGAATGCTTCAAAGAAGCTCTGTAGATAGTGAAAAGGATGGAGGGCCCCAGTTTGCAGAAGTCTTTGTCATTGTCTGGTTTGGTGCAGTTACCATCACCCTCAACTCAAAACTTCTTGGAGGAAACATGTGAGTACTATTAAAATGCACTTTTTCCCTTGGCAAGTAGCATCTCTTAGATTTTTAAGGAAGTCTGACTATTTTGTTTTTTGTTTTTTTTTTTAAGAAAAATGTATATAAATGAGGGCTAAACAGAAAAGTCTCTTACAACCTCTGAACAGAGATAATTTAATTAACTTACCTTAAATTATCTACAGTCCTTTGATAAGCTTCAGATGTTCTTTCCAGCTCCTGAAATCATATGGAGAATTTTTTGTGTTAGAATATTATGTCCGTTTTGTGTTAGAATATTATGTCCGTTTCCAGTCTTTAAACTGGAAAAAATTAAGAACCACAATCTTAGAGGTTCAGTGGGAGAAGGAAGTCTCTAGGAATTAGAGTAGATCATCTGGTATCCTAGATGATTGATTGACTCTTAAGGAGTGTGAGAGGAAAGGAAGAAGAGTATGGGGAGAGAAAAATGAAAGCATATGATTAATACAGAAGCCTATCCTCATAAAATCAATGTTAAAGTATAGGTATTATGTATTTGGAGGAAGATAACGATCCATGCTACATAGAAATCCATGTAAGAAACTATCTCATGATACAGATCAACTATATTTATGATCTTTATGGTTGTATATTATTTTTTTAGATCTTTTTTCCAGAGCCTCTGTGTGCTGGGTTACTGTATACTTCCCTTGACAGTGGCAATGCTGGTTTGCCGGTTGGTGCTTTTGGCTGAGCAAGGACCAGTAAACTTCATGGTCCGGCTTTTCGTGGTGATCGTGATGTTTGCCTGGTCTATAGTAGGTAAGACTATATTTATCTCTATAGTAGCAAAACAGACAAGGACATGAGTTAAGAGATAAATATGAGATGAAGAGCAGTGTACCTCCTAAGGCATACATGAGTGATATGATTCTTGCCATTGTTGTTCATAGAACCCTCTTTTCTGAGTAGGCATTTGATGGGGATGGTGTCCACCTTATGCAGGTTGGGTATATTGAGTTCTGAGATGTGGACAGTCACATCCTTTTTTTAAAAAATTCTTAAATAATGGATAGGGTTGGGAATCGAGATTATACTAGACCTAGCTCAGTTCCTGGCATATAGGAGGCATAGGTGACTTGGGAAATGGCTTGGGACTTTTCCTGTGAAATTCATCATAATAAAAATAGTAGCTAGCATTTATAGATTGCTTATTACAGACCAAGCACTGTGGTGAGTCCTTTGTTTATATGGTCTGACTTAACCCTCACAACAGCCCTAATAAAGAAAAACTATTAATATTACTCCCATTTTTACAGATGAGGAACAGGCACAGCGAGGTTAAGCAACATGTCCTAAGGCACATAACTAGTGAATGGGGGAATTAAGTTTCAAACCCAAGCAGATCTCACACCTCTTTAGAAATGTACTATACAACCTCCCAGTATAGGTTGTTAGGTATCATTATATAGTACTTTTCTGCTTCAGTAGAAAATTCTGCTAAAGATTAGGAAGAGCCCGCAAGGGACAGTGAATGCTATATGCTTATTGGTTTTGCAGTCCTCAAATTTTTGTAAAATTCTACCTTCAACTAGAAGGTAACTTCTTATTTCAGGGGATAGACAGCCTGCTTCATATTTTTTTTTTTACTATATTCATTTTGAGAGAGAGAGAGAGAGTGAGCACGAGCGGGGGAGGGGCAGAGAGAGAGGGAGACACAGAATCTGAAGCAGGCTCCAGGCTCTGAGCTGTCAGCACAGAGTCCTGTGCGGGGCTCAAACCCACAAACCATGAAATCATGACCTGAGCTGAAGTTGGATGCTTAACCAACTTAGCCACCCAGGTGCCCGAGACTGCTTCATATTTTTAAGTGTATTATCATATCTTTTCTCGGGACCATGGTTAAAATCCAAGAAGTAATCCAAAAGTAAGGTCCAAGAGTGCTAGAAGTGATACTACAGAGACTGTATATTAAGCTTGAGCACTCTACCCATGGGAGGACTCCTCATACCCTCACTTAGAGTCTGGTAAGTTTTCATAATTGTAATTCTAAATACCCAGTGTCCAGGCTCATAGCAGTTCAGAAAGTAGAATCTTAGAAGAAGGGAGAGAGGCTCCTATAAGCATTCCATTTTTTAATTCAGCAAGTATTTCTTAAGCACAAACTCTACATTAGGCATTGTATTAAGCATAGTCTCCATCCTCAGGGTTCCTAACTTAGTGGAACAGCTGGGCAGGTAAACATTTAAGGGCTATAGGTATCTCAGGTGGAAGATGGAAGTCTGTGCAGGGTATGGTGAGGACATAGAGGAGGTGCGTGGGCAGATCTGCTTGGGGTGGCAGGATAACAGATGGTTGTTCAGGAAAGATTTCCATGAAGGGTGGTCACTGATGAGTAAAAGGATCAATCTCCTTTTCTGGGTGGACAAGACGGACGGCATCATAACAGAGCTGATAACTTAAAAATAAGAACATTTACTCAGAAAGCAGAGCAGTATGAGGTCATTTACCATAGGAGCAACTAGCCTTAGACATCTTTGTAATAAGCCTACTCAGCATAGTCCAGTAACTTCTGAGAATAGGGTAGGAAACCCCTTGTAGAAAGGTTTTCACGTAAAGTGGTTGAAAACTTAATACTAGAAACAAGTAGCTCTCAACTGTCTGGGAAACTATGCTGCAGAATGCCTTTTTCTCTGAGAATATAAAATATAACTGAACTTATAGTATAATTGTTTGTTCTAGACTATGCCAAGCACATTCAAGTTTAGTAGTTGTTAGTGGTTGTGATAATCTTATTATATTAAAGATTCCATTTTGTTTCATTTGTTTTGTTTAGCCTCTACAGCTTTTCTTGCCGATAGCCAGCCTCCAAACCGCAAAGCCCTCGCCATTTATCCTGTTTTCTTGTTCTATTTTGTCATCAGTTGGATGATTCTCACCTTCACTCCTCAGTAAATTAGGAAATGGAAATTAAAAACCAGTGAAAGCTCATCTGAAAGATGCAATTCACCATGGAGCTTTGCCTCTGGCCCTCTTTTATCTAATTTTGGAGGTATTTGGTACGTGAGGAGATGAAAAGGGAGCTATAAAGCACCATCGCCACTTATGTAAGGAACTGATATTTGAAAGGTTGTCCTTTTCCTCTTAATGTCATTTCTTGAAAATACATAGTATAGACAGTATAGTGCTGCCTTAAGGCATGATAGGGTCACCATGGTCCATTTGAGTGACAACCAATGATTTGGGAAACACATGGATACATTCTGCAAGTTAAGTGGAATTAGTAACTGTATTTTCAGTTTTGAGAGTACCAGTACAGGTGCAGCTCTTAAACAATTGCCTTATGACTATTAGAATATGCCTCTCTTTTCATAAAAAAAGAATGGATAGTCTATATCCATTTTTTAAATTTCTCTCTTATTCTTAAAAAGGCAATGACAGACGTTGGGAAGGAGGTTCATAACTGGGTAGGAGAAAACTTGCATTAACCAGTATTCAGATTTTGACGGGGGAACATGCTACCCTTGTTGCTTTTTTAAAAAGCAAAGGACAGCTAAAGAATTGACTTCTTTAGTTTTTCCGTATAATCACCTTTCTGCCATGCTTAATAGCACTTCAGTGATACTCTAGTTTTTAATCTTACCCCCCCAGCTCTGAATATGCAAGCTGTTCACAGTTACCATGTAATTTTCCTTTGATTAAAGCTCTCAGTGGACCAATGCTTGAACTTATCCAGGTGGAAGACCTCAGAAATTTAGATTGGTAGTTCCATCATGCATATTATTATATGGGCACTTTTTTCTTAACAGTAGAATGAGGTAGTTTGGATACAGCATAACTCTAAAGAATTATTCTGTGTAGTCTGGCCTCTAACTAGAAACTAAAGCCAAATCAGAAGCCTGCATTTAACCATGTGAACATAGAGAGATTTTAGTGTTCTGCTGGCTGGTTCACAGAACAGCTAGATGCTTAGAGCATGACGTAGGATGAATTCGGTTTACAGCTGCCACCTTTTCATAGTGGGCTTAGCAGTGTTTTCATTAGATGGTGCTTCTCGGGTTGGGGAATAGCAATGTATTTTCTTAGTTTTAGACTATTTGTAAAGCTAATTAGCTCTTCTTTAGACAAGTACTTTTTTTGCACATGTGCACCTGCTTGTATTCTCAGCTATTTATACATACAAGTGTGAAGGATTTTCAGGGAGCAGAGTGTCTGGAAAGGCTGATTTCTAAGCTAAACTCAGTTCCTTTATGGTAATATGAGCTACTGCCTTCTATAAATTGCACATTGAAGAACTCTTAATAGACAAAAGATTAGGAGTCAGGCAGACAACATCCATTGTATATACAGTTAATTATAAAAATAGGAATTTATTCCACATTTTTTCTTTATCACGGAATTTAAATATTTATTCATTTTGTATCTAAAGACTACACGTAGATATGTAATTTTAAAAACATATTTTCTCCGTTCTCAGCTTAACCAAGAACAATACTAGGACAAATGTGTTCTTGGAGTGATATTAAATTACAGAGCATTACAAAGTTGGTCCCCTCTGTCCCAGCCTTTTTTTGGTTATATCTTTATTTCAGTTTCCCCTCTAAATTTTAAAATAAACCCTGTGGGCACAAAGCTAATGTTACATTCTTGAAGTGGTAAAGAAAGTATTTTGAAACTGGTTCTGATTGGTCCAAAAGTATTTCCATTGTCTGAAATTTTCTAACATCTTACCAAAAACATCTCTCTTCCAAAGTGATTTCATACTCTGTCCCAATGGTTATAAAGCAAAATTAAAGAAATAATCATGTTTCTCAAAAGGGAATTGTCTACTGAATTTTACTCAGGCTAAATATTTTGGTCAGAAATTTTTAAGGCCACAACTGGAGTAGGGGTTGTGTGTGCAGGGGGAGGGGTTATACATATTACGTGTTAAGGCAGCTTGTTCTGTGTATTAACCTGTTGGTCTTTGGTGACTTGAAGAATGGCTTTATTTTATTTAAATAAAGGTGGGTAAAATGGAGATTATCTTTCTGAAAATGGTCAGTTTTATGGCATAAATTATATTTTCTTAATATATGCACAAAAAAGTGCATTGCTTTCTGTGGCAGAAGACATGATTATCTTGACGTTGTAACCCTCAACACAGCTTTCCCTGATTTGCTGCAAAGGCACATGGCTAATTGTAGAAAGAAAGACTATAAGAGAAGGGGATTTTTAATAATGGAAACCCTGTTCCAGGAATTGAGAAGTGTCATACTTTAGATGAAACTCAAGTGTGTGAGCCTCATTACCAAATGTGGTGCATCATTGTCGGAATGTGGTGCATCATTACTGTTGTGGCTTATCCTTTGCTGCTCCTGCTTCTGAGATTGAGCCTCCACTGTCATTCTTTAGCAATAGGAAAGGTAAAGACTGGATTTAATTGCTGTTCAGATCATAAAAACTCAACTGATGCAAACATATTTGAATGTGCCGTGTACTCATAAATGTCAACCATACCATTAGTTGTCAAGTCTTTTGCCTCTTAAGAGGCTTATTACATGAATTCGGTTGGATCTTTTTATTGTGATGGGGTTTTTCTTTTGTTGGACAAGGTGATCCTTTCACAGAGCATGGGACTAATAAACATTTAACTGTTTACTATATTTGTCTTTTTATAAAGTATCCCCCAGATGTGATAGGAAGGTTAGCAAGCCTGTATTTGAAGATTTAATTGTGTACTTCTTATAATCTAACTACTTACTGTACCTGGACTTTCTGTTTATTCCTGGAGATTAAAATGAAAATCTCCTGTCATTTCAAATCTTTGTGTAACATCAAGTCATTGAAATTTATTTAAATGCTATCATGATATGATCAGACAACATCCATTGCATGCAGCTGTTTTATTCCAGAGTAAAATACTGACATTGTTATTCTTTATTAGATTGTTAATTTTTGAGACAATATGGATAGAAATAAATGTGTGAATGTTAATTAATGTATGTAAATTAGAAATACTTTTCTAGATTCTGTGGGCTTTTATTGAAAATAAAGAATTTCTAGTGACTTAATCAGGCCATGGGATGGCCAAATAATAATGACAGTAATATTACTACTAATAATGGTTAACATTTATTGGGCACTTACATTGTGCCAGGCAATATTCTATTTTTTTAAGAAATTTTTATAACAGCTTTATTGAGACATACTTTACCATAAAATTCACCCTTTTAACGTGATACACAATTCAGTGGTTTTTCAGTATTTTCATATAATTGTGTAATTATCACCACTCTCATTTTAGAACATTTTCATCACTTCGCAATAAAGTTCCATATCCAGTAGCAGTCACTTCCTCTCCCCCTTCTCCCCATCCTCTGGCAACCACCAGTCCTGCTTTCTGTCTCTGTAGATTTGGCCAGGCACTATCTATAAGTGCATTTTATGTATCTCCTTTAGTCCTTAACATAAAATGCTACAGTTCTCATTTTACAAGTAGAAAATTGAGTCACAGAAAGGTTATGTACATTTCCCAAGGTCACGCAGTAAATTGATTTAAAATAGGAAAACACCTGCTGCTTCTGGGTGGCTCAGTCGGTTAAGCGGCTGACTTCGGATCAGGTCCTGATCTCACGGGTTGTGAGTTCGAGCCCTATGTCAGGCTCTGTGCTGACAGCTCAGAGCCTGGAGCCTGCTTTGGATTCTGTGTCCCCCTTCTCTCTGCCCCTCCCCTGTTCACGGTCTGTCTCTCTGCCTCTCAAAAATAAATATTAAAAAATTTTTTTTAAAAAGGAAAA
>NW_027531185.1:1072923-1111935 GCF_008692635.1 Crocuta crocuta | reverse complement strand
GAACACTATATTAGAATATGATAAAAACACAAGAGCAGTTGTACATTGGAAAGAGGTAGGTTTGATGCCACCCCCCACCTTGAATCCCTTTTTTCTCTCTTTTCCCCACCAACACACACACACCCCTCCTCTCAGTCCCCAAAGTCTTAAGAGTCAAGACGACTTCTTCTTTCTGCCTCTTTCATTTTACGTCTTTCACAGGGATGGTTAATGCATCAAAATTTAACCTGTTTATTCAGGTGTTTATAGTCTAGGGATGCATCTAGTCACCTGTAGTACCATTTATATTTCTAAGACTTCAGAAAGCAGTACTGTGAGAATAAAATCCTTTTTTATTTGGGTTAAACTAGGTGGGGGAAATAACAGGGCATTGCCTTAATGAAGTCAGTGGTTCTGCCTGGTAGGACATGACCACATGCCGCTCTTGTTCACTCTGTTCTCTTCATTTCAGAACCTTTTTAACTGTATGCCATCACTGCTGGTAATTTCTTGGTCCTCTTCAATACTCCATTTTAATCCTGATCTTTCCTATAAATAATGAATCTGTGGAAATAATAAATCTGTAAAGTGATTTGTGAATGGTAAATGTGCAAATAAAAACACTGGAGAAGGAGATTTTGTATGTGTCTCTTGTGCTGAAAGATGCAGACATATTTGCTGCATACTATTTTTGCATGTAATGTATTGTCATCAGACAATATCGAATGCTGTGTAGGATTGCACAGGCGGCAAGTTAGTAAGATAAACCACATTTACTGAGCCAATAATATATACCATATGTTATATTAGCTACTTTATAAACAGCATTTCTAATCATAGCACCCTTTTGAGGTTAGTGATATATTATCCTTAATGTTTTGGAACCTGGGAATTTGAGGAGTTTAAATAAATCGCCTAAAGTCACAGTGAGCACAACCAGGGTTCAAACTCAGGTTTTATGACTCCACAGTCTTCTATATTGGTTCTTTGCCCTCATACCTACCCAATTAAACTAAGCCACATCAATCAGGTATCTTAATAACATGGTGAGAAACTGGGTTTTCACACATCTGATGGGAACTATACCTGTTTCTGCTTTCAGTTTGCAATCTACTTGGAGAAACTAAACTCACCATCCCTACACACTAATAGTTGAAATGCATTGTGGTTCTTATTTTTGGTACCACATAAGGTCTCAGAATGGGCAGTAAGAACAGGAGTACATCTGAATTATTGGGAGACTTTGTATCATCCAAGATGGGGGGTGGCATTCCAGACGGTAGAGAATACTTATTAACAAAGGTGAGGGAGCAGGCAAGTCTAAAGTCATCTACGTGCACATATGCAAGTGTGTCCCATTGTCCTGTACATAATTATAATGCTTTGTGAAATTTTTCTAGCTGCATTTATTTCACTTTGCAAGGTAGGTAAAGCTTCTAAGCTTATACCTAAGGAAATGGGCTCAGATAAGTGAAGTGATAGGCCTTGAATTCTAAAGTTGGTCTCAACACAGTTGGAAAGTTGTTCTTAATGTTAATATTGACCCTTTTCTAATGATAGCTCACATAGTGAAGTGAATTCAACTGACTTTGGAAAATAAAGTTGGTTGGGTAAGATGAGACCAAATTATTGAGGGTAGATATTGAAAAGTAGGAAATTGTGAATAGGTCTTCCTGTGGTAGGAAATAGGATGTTTTCAAAAGTTCTGGAGCAGGGGAATATTTTGAAGAAAGATACTTTAATGGAATAAATGGCGTTGAAAATTTGGATTGCAACTAGGGTAGAGAAGAAAGGAATGCCAATATATTTCTAACCACGGGCCTGGAAGAATGGTGTGTGTTTGAGAATAGTTGTAGAGGTACTACTGAGTTTGGCCATCAAAGTGATGAGATCCTAAAGACAACTGGAAATATGAGTCTGAATTCTAGTAAAAATCATAGCTAGCAATGTAAATTTGATCTTGCAGATGTGATGTGTATTGAATATATTGTTTCAGTCTTGTTGACAAATGTAGTTGCTAAAGGGAATGGCAGATTCAGAATCAGAAAGATGAGGAAAAGAAAGAAATGAAACTATTACTTATGTGCCACAGATTTCTACGTGCTACCTTCATATTACACTTAACCTTTTGAGGGAGTTTCCTTCACTTTTACAGAGGTGGAAGCAGTTTGGATTCAGTAAGTGGCAAAGTTGGAATGTGAACACAGCTCCATTTGAACTCAAAAGTATATGCACTTCCTGCTATGCTCTGCTACCCTTACAGAAAGTTTTATAGTCTGAAAGCCTAAAAATGAATGTCTTGCAGAAAGTAGGTGTTCAGGAAATGTGTTGAATTAGTTGGAAAAAAAAAAGTAAATAGGTATTACATGCTGAGTGTGGGGACATGATGAGAAATAAGAATTGAGAAAATATATTTTGCCAGAGGCCAGCTCTGGCCGGGTCCAGGGGTCCCTGAAGGATGGACCGTGTCGGCAAGGGACGGATGAGAGAGCCACGAGAATCTTTCTGGTCACCAGGCAGCCATCTCTGTCCTGACTGGGGCTCAACTTTATTTTATAATTAAGTGTTTGGGGGATGGCACAGAAATGGCATTTGCCTTAGACAATGATTTCTGATGACAAACTTCTTTGATATGTAAGAATTTCCCAAAACATAGATTTGTAGAAGACTCACGCATAACCTTTATCAATTGTCATTGAGGTAGCTGATTTAGATGCTTATCCTTTGGAGAAGGGAGGTATCTTTAGCATATAAGACAATGTTTTTAGCATGAAAAGGGTGAAGTTAGTTCTTTGTGAGCAGGGGTCAATAGCTTGTTTGTTTAAGGAGAAGTGTTAAGAAAAACAGGTCTTTCAGGAAACACAATGTTTGCTCCCATAATCACAAAAGAAGTTCCTCAATAGGTTCCTTCAGGGTGCAGTCAGCATATTCAAGGCCAGAATAAGTCACTGCGAATACTGATCACAAGATGCCTTGGGGGGCTGGTCCTCTAAGCAGAAACAATTGGGTGGGGGTGGATATTTGTCCTTAACTCTAAATGAGGCTCTTTGTCGAGGCTCAATTGTAACTCTTGTGTTCTTAACCCCCTTTATTACCTAAGTCTTGGATCTGCAAGGCCCATAGGAAGAGCCTTTTGATAGTCATCCACAGTGCTTTCATCTAATAAAATCTCTTTTGAAAAGGCAGGAATATGCTTTTCCTTAGGAGGAATCTGTGTGGGGAATATCGGTCTGATCTGGAATATTGTGAGACCTGGTCAATACCCGCAGGCTCATTTCCAACATGAGCCAGTAGTAGCAGAAGGAGATACCAGTTTTTGTTTCTCGTGGCAGGAGCTGTGCGAACGCTGCCATTTCCTCGCTGTGACTGTCATCCAGCGAGGCCAGTGCGGCTCCCAGCAATATTTGGCTAGAAGCCTGTGGAAATTTGATTGCATTAGTGTCTCAATATTTTATCCCTCTCTGAAGCCCTGCCTTTTGCAACGTGACTTTGGAGTTCTCAGTAAAAGACAGAACCTATTCCCCACCTCTTCTTTCTTGGTGGTCCTTATAGCTTGCTTTGCCTAATAAAATCTGGCAAAAGTATTGGTGTGCCAGTTCTGACCCTGGAACCTGAGGCTTTGTGTGTTTTTATTTATCTCTCATTTCTCTGCCATATCTGTGAGAACATGCCTGAATTAACCTGCTGGACATACAGAACATAGCCCAGTCATCCCAGCCATAGCTATTCTAGATTACCCAACACCAACTGACTGTCAGACAAATAAGTGAACGCTGTAAGACTAGAACTGCCCAGCTGTACCCAACCTAAGTTATCAATATGCAGATTCAAGAACTAATTTTTCTTGAATCCTTATTGTTTTAATCTACTGAATTTTGAGTGGTTTGATATGCAGCATTATAGTGGCAATAGATGGCTGGATACAAAAGCCATTATTTCTTTTTTTAGGTTTCCAGAATTATTAGAAAAGACACTATTGGTGTCTTATTTGTAGAGTCATATCAAGCACAGATAATTAAAGATGAAAGGAATCTTAGAGACAATTGATCCCGTTTGCCCATTTTACCAATGAAAAGCTGAGGGCCAGAGAGGGAAGATTACTTACCCAATGCTAATGGAAGGAACCAGAATAAAACTTAGTTTTCTTCACTTCCAGTCCACGGCTCTTTATATAACATAACACAGTAGNGACACTTTGTCAGTGTACAGTACATATTGCACAGATGTAACTGAAAAAAGGAGCTGTCATAAGAAAGAGTGATAGGCTCCAAGGAAAAGGGTTTATTAAGGGAGTAACTACCCAAAGGAGATGGAAAGTACTGTCATTCTGAATATAGGTGGTAGATTAGCTTTGGTGAAAGTAGAGAAACCTCTTGTGAGGTGAAAATGAAGAGTGAGTGGTTAGGTAAATACATGAATGATTAATTGTTATACACTCAGCAAGCTGGTTGACTGTTACATTATGCTAGATTTTGAAAATTCAAAAATGCCTCAGGGGAGTGATATCACCAAGATGGTGGCATAGATATACTCCTAACTTCGCTCCCCCTCACAAAAACAACTAGCAACTATTCAAGAACAAGACACCACTGAGACAATCCTAGAACATAGTGGTGAGGCTGAAGCACCTCGCTGTTCCACAGAAACCAAGACAGACGGAATTAGAATGGCAAGAGAAGTAGCTACATGTTGACGACATTGCTCCTCCTCCAGGCCGGCACAATGCCATGTGGAGAGGTCTCTCCTAAGCTTCTAGTTACTCCAATGGGACGAGATAACCCAGGGGAGGCAATCAGCTCCTCCAGCATTGTGGGTTGCTCTGCAGGAGCCCCTACTCTGTTCTCACACCATGGGGATTGTAGGGAAATGTATGGGGCTCAACCACTGGGAATCTGATGGAGAAGAGAGAAGCTTGCAACAACTAGCACATGGATCTTAGCAGATCAAATTCATACCTACAATGCCAATGTAGTCCCAGCTAGCAGATTTGCTCATCTGCAAAACCAAGTTGGGGGCACACTCTGACTAGTGAACTTGATGAGGTGCAGATGTTCTTGATTCAGATCCTCAAATGAGATATGCTGGACTTAGTACCCATGTTGCCTATACTGAGGCAAGAAACTGAATCACAGATCCACCTACTATGGAAGGTCACCCAACCCCATCCAACCAAAAGGGCTGGCAATAATTCCTGGAAGCTGTGCTGGCCCGGTGTTGATTGAGCTGAGAGGTAGGCAAGCAGAACTGATCACCCTCAAAGCAAAGCCAGTACTGGACATGGAGCATTCATGGATTAATTCATAGCCAAAGCTGAGGGTCGCTCCTAGCTCCTTCCAATCCAAGAGACTGGGAAATTGAGAGTAGACTGGAGTTCCCCTACTCCCAGCCAGATAAAGGAGCTGAGACCTAGCCCCCCCACCTCCCACTTGCTGTGAAGAGTGTCTTCTGGTCTCATCTGACCAGAAAAGCAGGAGACAACTCCTGGAAGCTGTGTGGCTCAGCAGTACTTGAGCCAAGAGGTAGGTATGCCAATAGTTTTCAGAGGAAAGAGTGGCCTTGTTCTATCAGGGAAATGGGGTGTAAGTTGGCTTAAGACAACAAAGAGTTTTATTGCCTTTAGAGGTGCTTCTGCTGTGCCAAGGCAGGGAATCTAATTCATAGCCCTGCTTATCACTGAATATAGCCCTCAGCCCATCTGACCAGGGAACCTAACCAGAGCACACAGTTGCTTAGTCCATTCAACAGCCCCATATGTAGTAGCACTTGAAAAGAGACCACAGCTCATGGCTTATCCCATTTGCAAAGCAAACTAGTGGCCTCGGAAGATGGTGGCAGAGTAGGAGGATTCTAACTGATGAAGGTCCCACAAATAAAATGATACCACTATCAAATAATCCTAAATACACCGCAAATTTACCTGAAGACTGAGAAAGCAAATTCCACAACTAAAGGGAAAAGAGGCCACACTGGAGACGGTAGGACGTGTGAAGACGTGGTTTAGGGGGAAACTGATCATGGGTGTTGCGGAGGGAAGAGAGCCATGGTCACAGAGAAGGAACAGAAACAGAAGAGCACACAGGGGAACACACAAGAAGACAGTTTCCCCAAAGCCACTGGCTGGGAAAATGAGATGGGTGAATTTCTGGAGTCTTGCAACCAGCAGGGCTTCAAGTAGAGTTTTATTTTTTTTAATTTTTTCTTAAATAATTTATTGTCAAGTTGGTTTCCATATAACACCCAGTGCTCCTCNAACAGTGTAGGAGGGTGCCCATTTCTCCACATCCTCACCAGCATCTATAGTCTCCTGATTTGTTCATTTTAGCCATTCTGACTGGCGTGAGGTGTTATCTCAGTGTGATTTTGATTTGTAGTTCCCTGATGATGAGGGACACTGAGCATCATTTCATGTGTCTGTTGGCCATCTGGATGTCCTCTTTGGAGTAGTGTCTCTTCATGTCTTCTGCCCATTTCTTCACTGGATTGTTTGTTTTTCAGGTGTGGAGTTTGGTGAGTTCCTTATAAATTTTGGATACTAGCCCTTTATCTGATATGGCATTTGCAACTATCCTTTCAGTTGCGTATTCGTTTTATGGATTGTTTCCTCTGCCGTGCAGAAGCTTTTAATCTTGATGAGGTTCCAGTAGTTCATTTTTGCTCTTGATTCCCTTGCCTTTGGGGATGTGTCAGGTAAGAAATTGCTGCAGTTGAGGTCAAGGAGATTGTTTCCTGCTTTCTCTTCTAGGGTTTTGAAGGTTTTCTGTCTCACATTCAGGTCCTTTATCCATTTTGAGTTTACTTTTGTGTATGGTGTGAGAAAATGACAAGCCGAGTTTTAAACGTCAGCAGGCTTAGCTAGGATAGTGCCCTCTGGACACTGCCCTGCTCTTAGAGAGGAGATGGGCAAATAACCCAGTGGCAGACGGCATGGAAACAGCAATCAAGCAATGCCTGGGGCACACAGGGAGAGATTATTTGCTCTGGAACCTGTCATTGAGAAGCAGTTTTCACCAAAATACCTCTAGGAAAGGAAAGAAGTTGGCAGGTGCCATTTCCCTCCTCCATTCTTCATCATAAACCCAGAGCCACCTGCTGGAAGCAGCACACTGCAGACAGGCCCCAAATCCCTGCACTCTTGGTGGAACTGCCCTTTTCAGTCATGCTAGCCTCAGTGGTTCCCTTGCCCAGAAGACCAGTACAAATCCCTGCTCACACATCTCCCAACTTCTTCAGGGCTTCAGTTCTACTGGAAGAATTATGGGGTTTCATTTCACAAGAAGAGCAGAGCACACATATTTAAAACCACATTCAGACCAAGGACCAAACACTGCCCACTACAGGCAAAGTGGGCCTGAAGGATAGAGCAGCTAAAACTCAACAGAGTGCATGCAACACACACAACAGATACTGCATGACCTCTTTTTCATAAAGCCATTCCTTTCAGAAGCAGGAAACTGGCTTTTCTAACACACAGAGGAAGGCAGATGCTTAGATAAAATGCAAAGATGGAAGAATTTATCCTAAATGAAAGAACAAAATAAGGCCTTGGCCAGAGATCTAAGCAAAACATAAGAAAATGTCTGAAGGATAATTTAAAGCAACAATCATAAGGATGCTCCCTGGGCTTGAGAAATGAATAAAAAACATCAGTGAGACCCTTACCACTGAGTTAAAAGAGTTGAAAAAGAGTCAGTCAGAAATGAAGAATGCAATAAATAATATTGGAAACCTACTTGATGCAATGAACAGCAGGCTGGAAGAAGCAAAGGAACAAATTAGTGACCTCTAGGTCAAAATAATGGAAATAGACCAAAAAAAAAAAAAAAGGAAAATAATGAAGATGAAAAATAAGAAAATAACAGACTCTTAACTCTTTTCTCTTTAGAGAACAAACTGAGGGTTCCTGGAGGGAGGTGGGTGGGAAGGTGGGTTAAATGGGTAATAGGTGTTAAGGAGATCATTTGTGATGAGCACTGGGTGTTACCTGTAAGTGAGAAATCACTAAATTCTACTCCTGAAACTAATATTACACTATATGTTAACTGACTGGAATGGAAATAAAAATCTGAAATAAAAAAATAAGAAAATACATGGACACATGAAAATAAATCACAATGGTCCAAAAATTTGGGATACAGCAAAAGCAGTGATAAGATGGAAGTATACAGCACTATAGGCCTACCTTAATAAGCAAGAAAAATCTCAAATAAACAACCAAACCTTATATCTAAAGAAGGTAGAAAAAGAATAATAAATGAGGCTCAAAGACAACAGAAGGAAGGAAATAATCGAGATTAGAGAAAAAATAAAAGACATAGAAAGTAAAGAAACAACAACAATAGAACAAATGAATAAAACCAGGAGCTATTTTTTTGAAAAAAATAATAAAATTGGTAAAACTCTAGCCAGACTTATCATAAAGAAAAGAGAAACGACCCAAATAAGTAAAATCACAAATGAGTGACAAGAAATAACAATGAACAGTACAGAAATACAAATAATTCTAAGAGAATACTATGAAAAACTATATGACAACAAATTGGACAACCTAAAACAAATGGATAAATTCCTAGAAACACATAAACCACCAAAACTGAAACAGAAAGAAATACAAAGCTTGACCATACTAATAACCAGCAAAAAAAAAAAATTTTTTTTAATTGGAACAATACTAAAAAACTCCCAACAAACCAAAGTCCCAGGCCAGATGGCTTCTTAAGGCCAATTCCACCAAATATTAAGAAAAGAGTTAATACCTATTCTCAAAGTACTCCAAAAAACAGAAAAGGAAGGAATACTTCCAAATTCATTTTATGAGGCCAGCATTACCCTGATAAAACCAGATAAAGACTCAAAGAGAGTACTACAGGCCAATAGCCCTAATGAACATCAATGCAAAAAATCTCAAGAAAATGCTAGCAAAATGAATCCAACAATACATTAGAAAATTTATTCACGGGGCGCCTGGGTGGCTTAGTCGGTTAAGGGTCTGACTTTCGCTTAGGTCATGATCTCGCGGTTCATGGGTTCGAGCCCCGCGTCGGGCTCTGTGCTGACTGCCAGCTCGGAGCCTGGAGCCTGTTTCAGTCTGTGACTCCCTCTCTCTCTGATCCTCCCCTGCTCACGCTGTCTCTCTCTCTCTCTCTCTCTCTCTCCTAGAAATAAATAAAAAATATTTTTAAAAAATGAAGAAAAAAAAGAAAATTTATTCACCATGATCAAATGAGATTTATTCTGAGTTGCAAGCGTGGCTCAATATTTACAAATGAATCAATGTGATACACCACATTAATAAAAGAAAAGAACCCTATGATCATTTCAATTGAAGCAGAAAAAAGCATTTGGCAAAATATAACATCCGTTCATGATTTAAAAAAAAAAAACCCTCAACAAAGTTTGTTTAGAGGAAACATACCTCAACATAATAAAGGTCGTATACAAAAAAGCCACAGCTAATATCATCCTCAGTCAGGGAAAATGGAGAGCTTTTCCTCACACTCAGGAACAAGACATGGATGTCCAGTCTCACCACTGTTATTTAACACAGTATTGGAAGTCCTAGCCATACCAATCAGACAACAAAAAGAAATGAAAGGCATCAAAATAGACAAGGAGGAAGTAAAGCTTTCACAATTTGCACATGACATTATATTCTATATAGAAAACCCAAAAGACTACCAAAAAATTGCTAGAACTGAGACACGAATTCAGTGATGTCCCAGAATACAAAATCAACATACAGAAATCTGTTGCATTTCTATACAACAATAACAAAGCAGTAGAAAGAGAATTTAAGGAATCAATCCCATTACAATTGCATTAGAAACAATAAGATACCTAGGAATAAAGCTAACCAAAGGGGTGAAAGACCTATACTCTGAAAACTACAAAACACTGAGGAAAGAAATTCAGGATGGCAGAAAGAATTGGAAAGACATTTCATAATCACAGATTAGAAGAACAAATATTATTAAAATATCTACATTACCAAAAACAACCTACACATTTAATACCAAAATGTCAATAGCATTTTTCACGGAGCTAGAACAAACAATCCTAAAATTTTTATGGAACCACAAAAGATCCCAAATAACCAAAGGAATTGTGAAAAGCAAAGCAAAGCTGAAGGTATCACAATTCTGAACTTTAAGTTATATTACAAAGATGTAGTGATCAAATCAATATGGTACTGACACAAAAATAGACACATAGATCAATAGAACAGAGTGAAAAACCCAAAAATGAACCCACAAATATATGGTCAATTACTCTTCCACAAATCGGGAAAGAATATCCAATGGAATAAAAGAGTCTTTTCAACAAATAGTGTTGGGAAAACTGGACAGCAACTTGCAAAAGAATAAAACTGGACCAATTCTCTTACACCATACACAAAAATAAATTCAAAATTAATTAAAGACCTATATGTGATACATAAACCATAATAATCTTAGAGGACAACACAGTCAGTAACCTTTTTGATATTGGCCGTGGCAACTTATTTCTAGATATGTCTCCTGAGGCAAGGGAAACAAAAGCAAAAATAAACTATGGGGACCACAGCAATAAAAAAAATGTTTCTGCACAGCAAACGAAATAATCAACAAAACTAAAAGGCAGCCTACTAAATAGGAGAAGATATTTGCAAATGACATATCTGATAAAGGACTAGTATCCAAAAAAATATAAAGAACTTATAAAACTCAGTACCCCAAAAAGAAATAACCCAATTAAAATTGGGCAGAAGAAATGAATGGACGTTCCCCAAAGAAGACATCTAGATGGCCAACAGACAAATGAGAAGATTCTCAACATCAGGGATATATAAATCAAAAGTACAATAAGTTATCACCTCACAGCAATCTGAATGGTTAAAATTAACACAAGAAACAACAGGTGAGAATGCAAAGTCGTGTAGTCACTCTGGAAAACAGTATGGAAGTTTCTCAAAAAGTTAAAAATAGAACTACCCTACAATCCAACAATTGCAGTACTAGGTGATTACCCATGGAATACAAAAATACTAATTAAAAGTGATACATGAGCCCTGATGTTTCTAGCAGCACCTTCCACAATAACTAAATTATGGAAAAATCCCAATGTCCATTGACTGATGAATGGATGAAGATGCCATACACACACACACATATATATACATACAGTGGAATATTACTCAGCCATAAGAAAAGAATGAAATCTTGCTACTTGCAATGACATGGATGGAGCTAGAGAGTATTATGCTAGGCAAAATATGTCAGTCAGAGAAAGACAAATACCACATGATTTCACTAATTTTGAATTTAAGAAACAAAAAAAAAAATGAGCAAAGAGGAAAAAGAGAGAGAACAATGTGAACCATGAAACAGACTCTAAACTATAGAGAACAAACTGATGGTTACAAGATGGCAGGTGGATAGGAAAATTGGGTTAAGTGGGTGATTGGGATTAAGGAGTGCACTTGTTGTGATGAGCACCCGGTATCGTGTGGAAGTGCTGAGTCACTATATTGTGCAAATAAAACTAATATTACACTGTTTGTTAACTACCTGGAATTTAAGTAAAATCTTAAAGAAAAAACTAGTGGCTTCACCTAACCAGGGAATTCAGTGGACAGTCTGGCCCAATTCTGATCCCCAGACATCATGCTGCACAGTTTCTGGTACCTGTTCTACTGCCCTGCTAGGTCAGGCAAGCTAATTCATGGGCCCACTAACTATTGAATATATTACCAAGTCCTGACTTTCTAGTAAGCTTGAGCAGAGAATCCAGGCCCATCCTGCAGAATCACATAGGGAGCCAAGTCACAAGTCCTGTCAAACTGTTCTTAGGCAGTGGCTCCCCTCCCATCCCACTCCTCAGAGATCAAACTGTTGCCTTGCTCAAAAAAACAAAATAAACAAAAAACCAAAACGAAACAAACAAACAAACAAAAAAAAGCCACACACACACACACCATAATAGCAGGTTCTACCTGCCCAAGGACATTATCGCAGACACACCCAGAAGTCAAATTTGAGCTCCCTGATAAAATACTGTCTCTGCCAAAGGAAACCTATAAAATCTGGAAGAGAAACCTAATGACTCAAATGCAGATACTAATGTAATAAATTAAGGATCATACACAAAAAAAATCAGGTAAATGTGACACCACCAAAGGGAACTAATGAAGCTCTAATAACTGACCCTAACGAAGGAGATCAGTGAACTGTCAGGCAAAGAATTCAGAATAAACCTCTTAAGAAATTTTAGTAAACTACAAGAAAACACAGATAAGTAAATAAAATTAGGAAAACAATGCATAAATTAAACAAGTTTGACAATAAAATACCAACCATCAGAAAAAGAAACCCCAGAAATCCCAAAGTTGAAAACTATAATAAATAAAGTGAAGAATTCAATAGTTTCATAAGAAGACTCAAACATGCAGAAGAAATAATCAATGACCTGGATAAGAAGATATTAGAAATTTCTGAGTCTAAGGAACAAAAACAAAAAAGAGTGACAAAAAGAAAGTCTATGTGCTGGGTGTCTGGGTGTCTCAGTCAGTTAAGCATCTGACTTTTGGTTTCAGCTCAGGTCATGATCTCATGGTTTCTGAGATCTAACCCAGCATCAGGCTGTCAGTGCAGAGCCTCCTTGGGATTCTTTCTCTCCCTCTCTCTCTCTCCCCCTCCCCCATTTATGCTTTCTGTCTCTCAAAATAAATAAATAAACAAACAATAAAAAAAAAGAAAATCTGAGTTATGGGACACAATGAAAAGGAACAATATTCTCATTATGGAATTAACAGAAGGAGAAGAGAAAGAGACAAAGTATATTTAAAGTAATAATGGCTGAAAGTTTCCTGAAACTGGAATGAGAAATAAAAATCCGAAACTATGAGGCCCAGAAGACCCAAAATAGATTGAACCAGAATAGGACAACACCAAGAAGCACTATCATTGAACTCAAAAGTCAAAGACAAAGAAAGAATTTTAAGACCAGCAAAAGAAAAGAGAGATTACATACGAAGAAAATAAGATGAGCTAACCAGTGGACTTCTCAAACTTTACAAGCCAGGCCAGAATGGTATGACATATTTAAAGTATTTAAAGAAAATGCCTGACAACTACTAATTCTATTCCTGACAAAGCTGTTCTTCAGAAACAAAGGAAGGATAATGACTTTTTCAAACAAACAAAAGCTGAGGGACCTCATTACCACCAACCCTACCTTTCAAGAAATGCTAAAAATTGTTATCAGAATGGAATGAAATCATGCTAATTTACATCATTTAGAAAAAGGGGTGCTCTGGGTGGCTCAGTTGGCTAAGCATCTGACTTCAGCTCTGGTCATGATTGAGATGTGTGCGGAGCTCTGTGCTGAAAGCTCAGAGCCTAGAACCTGCTTTAGATTCTGTGTCTCCCTCTCTCTTCCCCTCCCCCACTAATGCTCTGTTTCTCTCTCTAAAAAATAAATAAACATTAAAAATTTAAAACATTAAAAATTGGTGTAAATCTTACTGGTAATAGTAGTCATAGATTCTACAATATGACAGTACTGACAATTCTAGTTTGAAAATTAAAAATGGATGTATAAAAATAATCATAACTACAATAATCTATTATTAGTTACACAGTGTAAAAACATATAGGGGCACCTGGGTGGCTCAGTCGGTTAATCATCTGACTTCGGCTCAGGTCATGATTTCACAGTTTGTGAATTTGGCCATGTAGGGCTCTGTGCTGACAGCTCAAAGCCTGGAGCCTGCTTCAGATTTCTCTCTCTCTCTCTCTCTCTGTCTCCCCCTGCCCACTTATGCTGTCTCTATCTCTCATAAATAAATAAACTTAAAAAAATGTAGAGAGGAGTTAAGATGGAGGAGTAGTAAGGGGACCTGTCCCTGAAACACAATTAGATCAGCATCAAACCATTTTGAACATCTAGGAAATTGATCTGAGGATTAACTCAACAATCTGCATAATTTTCTCTAGAGATCTTGGCAGGTGCACAAAGTGGGGAGGTGCATTGGGGGAGAGAAAGTCGCAGTGCCTCAGAAGGTAGGGAGCCATTTTCACAGAGAGGACAGAGAGACAGAAAGAGAAAGGAGGAGAGAGTGCAGCGCATGTGGATTGCGCAAGAAAAGCACTCTCCAGGGGCGCCTGGGTGGCTTAGTCGGTTAAGCGTCCGACTTTCGCTTAGGTCATGATCTCGCGGTTCGTGGGTTCGAGCCCCGCGTCGGGCTCTGTGCTGACTGCCAGCTCAGAGCCTGGAGCCTGTTTCAGTCTGTGACTCCCTCTCTCTCTGACCCTCCCCAGCTCACGCTGTCTCTCTCTCTCTCTCTCCTAAGAAATAAATTTAAAAAATTAAAAAAAAAAGAAAGAAAGAAAAGCACTCTCCTGAAAGTAGTTGGAGAGAAAGAGAGAAAGAATGAAACACTCACAGGGGACTGGACAAGAAATTTGTTCCCCAAAACCATGGACAGGGATAAAGGCGAAAGTTTCAACACTGCCAGTTTTCTATAACAGTGGAGCTCAGAGTCTGAGGTTTTGGACCTCAGTGCCTGGCAGTGCTCTGGTGAGGACGCAGGGCTAATCCCCAGGGAGCAGGCAGCAAGGTCCAAGGGGCCCATGTGTCACATGGGGAGAAGCGGTTCCCCTTGTTGGAGTGCATCTGGTAGAGGCAATACAGCCTCTCTGCCAGTCAAAGTCTTTGCAGACACCAGAGAGCTGCCACATTTACTGATACTGGAATAAAGACACCAGCTGAGTGCAGCAAAACCTGGTGCTGGGTGTGTGATGCTATTTACCATAAACTGAGCCTTTGTCACTGTGGGAATGCACAAACGTCTTGTGGGACAAGTTGGTACCCGGCCATTGCTCCAGGAGACCTTCCGCCAGCGGATCAGTGCAGGTCCAAGCCACAGTCTCTAAACTGGGGTTTTGAAACCAGCCAGTTTTATCAGAGATAAAACTCTGGCAGAAGGAGGCAGGCATTACCTGGCAGGCAGGCAGCTTAGACACATGGAGGGTAAAGGCAGGGAGTGGACAGNGTTTTATCATATAACTATGAGGTGAGGATTGAGGGTGAAGCCATTTTCACTTCTACCCCACCCACACAGATAGACCCCAGTGAGCTAAGTAGCGCCACCAAGTGGAGAAAAGAGCCATTACACCATGCCCCACCTAACTATGCTCTTAGGCACAGCCCCTGGGAAGACCAGCATTAATCCCTTCCACCCATGTAGTCTACGGAATGTAGTGTGATGCAAACTTTCAGTTCTAGGAGAAACTGGATCTAGCTTTATTTGGGTTTCATTTTATTTGCTTCTTCGTTTGCTCATTTTCTTTGCTTCTGTTTTTATATTGTTTTCCCTTTGTTTTTTTTCTAGATACAGAAATAGCAATTTTTTTATTCTATTTTATTTTCTTTCCTTTATTTTATTCTATTTTANGGCAAAACATCTAGGATCTAGCTTCCTTTATTTGATTTTTTTTGTTTTGTTATTAATTTTTTAATTTTTATTTTTTATTCATTTTATTATATTTTTCTTACTCCAAAATGACAAGACAGAGAAATTCATCTCAGAAGAAAGAACAGGAAGAAATAACAGCCAGAGATTTAATCAACACAGAAATAAATAAGATGTCTGAACTAGAAATTAAAATCACAANAGGGTGCCTGGGTGGCTGAGTCATTTAAGCATCTGACACTTGATTTTGGCTCAGGTCATGATCTTGGGGTTCATGAGTTTGAGCCCTGCATTGAGCTCTATCTATGGTGACAGTGCAGAGTTGGCTTGATATTCTTTCTCCCACCCTTCATCTCTCTTTGCCTCTTCTTTGCTTACTCTCTCTCTCTTAAAATAAATAAATAAACATTAAAAAAAAAGAACTAAAATCTAGTCAGGCTAAAATTTAAAATGCTATAACCAATATGCAATCTCCAATGGATACCATGGTGACAAGGATCGAACAAAGCAGAGCAGCAAATCAGTGATATAGAAGATAAATTTATTTATTAAAAATGTTTTTCTTAATGTTTTATTTATTTCTGAGAGAGAGAAAGAGAATGAGAGAGAGAGAGAGAGAGAGACAGCATGAGCAGGGGAGGGTCAGAGAGTGAGGGAGATACAGAATCAGAAACAAGCTCCAGACTCTGAGCTAGCTGTCAGCACAGAGCCTGATGTGGGGCTTGAACCCACGAACCGTGAGATCATGACCTGAGCTGAAGTCGAATGCTTAACCGACTGAGCCACCCAGGTGCCCCAAGAAGATAAATTTATAAAGGACATTTAGGTGACTCAGTTGGCTTACTCATGGTTAATGAGTTCAAGCCTGGCATCAGGCTCTCTGCTATCAGCACAGAGCCCACTTTGGATCCTCGCCCCACCCCCCCGCCTGTGCTCTCTCTCTCAAAAATAAATAAACATTGAAAAAGGAAGAAAATAAAATTATGGAAAATAATGAAGCTGAAAAGAAAAACAAGAACAAAGGCAAATGATCACAATACAAGACTTAGAAACGTCAGCGACTTATCGAAGATGAATAACATTCATATCATAGGAGTCCCAGAAGATGAAGAGTGAGAAAAAGGGAGAGAAGGTTTATGTGAGCAAATTATTGCTGAAAAATTCCCTAATATGGGGAAGGACACAGACATCAAAATCCAAGAAATACAGGGAACTCCCATTAAATTCAACAAAAACTGTCTATCACCAAGGCATATGATAATTAAATTCACCAAATACACACACAAGGAAAAAATCTGAAAGCAGCAAGGGTAAGAAGTCCTTAACTGACAAGAAAGGCAGATCGGCTTTGCAGTAAATCTGTCCACAGAAAATTGGCAGGCCAAAAAGAAGTGACAGGAAGTATTCAACATGTTGAATGGGAAAATATGTAGCCAAGAATTCTTATCCAGCAAGGCTGTCAGTCAGAATAGAAGGAGAGATAAAAGAGTTTCCAGGCAAACAAAAACTGAAAGAGTTAATGACCACTAAACAGCCCTGCAGGAAATGGTAAGGGGGACTCTTTGAGTGGAGAAAAAAACAAAACAAAGACCAAAAGCAACTAAGACTAGAAAGGACCAGAGAACATTGCCAGAAACACCAAATCTACAGGCAACACAATGGCACTAAATTCATAACTTTTAATACTCACTCTGAATGCATACAGACTAAATGCTCCTATAAAAAGACATAGGGTATCACAATGAATAAAAACAAGATCCATCTATATGCTGCCTACAAAAGACTCATTTTAGACCTAATGACACCTCCAGATTGAAAGTGAGGGGATGGAGAACCACCTATCATGCTAATGGATGTGAAAATAAAGCCAGAGTAGCCATGCTAAAATCGGAAAAACTACCTTTTAAGACAAATATTGTAGGAAAGCTGGGGTGGCTCAGTCAGTTAATTGTCCAACTTCAGCTCAAGTCATGATCTTATGGTTCATGAGTTTGAGCCCTGTGTTGGGCTCTGTGTTGACAGCTCAGAGACTGGAGCCTGCTTCAGATTCTGTATCTCCCTCTCTCTCTGCCCCTCCCCACTCACTTTCTGTCTCTCTCTCTCTATCAAAAATAAATAAACATTAAAATTTTTTAAAACAAATATTGTAATAAGATGAAGAAGGGCATCATATTATAATTAAGGGGTCTATCCATCAAGAAGACCTAACAACTGTAAATATTTATGCCCCCAACTAGAAAACACACATATATGTAAATCAGTTAATATTGAATATAAACAAACTCATTGATAATAATACAATAAGAGCAGGGGACTTTAACATCCCATTTACAACAATGGACACATCATCTAAGAAGAAAATCAGCAAGGAAACAATGACTTTGAGTGACACACTGGAGTAGATGGACTTAGCAGATATATTCAGAACATTTCATTCTAAAGCAACAGAATAAACATTCTTCTGAAGTGCATGTGCAACATTTTCCAGAATAGATCACGCACTAGGTCACAAATCAGCCCTGAATAAGTACAAAACTATTGAGATTCTACAATGCATAGTTTCAGACGACAATGCCTAAAACCTGAAGTCAACCACAAGAAAAAACTTGGAGAGATCACAAATGCTGGGATGATAAATATCATCCTACTAAAGATTGAATGGGTTAACCAGGAAATTAAAGAACAGATTAAAAAGTACATGGAAGCCAATGAAAATGAATTCAAACAGTCCAAAACCTTTGGGATGCAGCCAAGGTATGATGAGAGGGAAGTACATAGCAATCCATGCCTTCCTGAAGAAGGAAGAAATGTTTCAAATATACAACCTAACCTTACACCTAAAGGAGCTGGAAAAAGAACAGCAAATAAAGCCCAAACCAGCAGAAGGAGGGAAACTATAAACATTAGAGCAGAAATCATTGATATTGAAATAAAATAAAAACATTAGAACAGATCAATTAAACTAGGATCTGGTTGTTTGAAAGAATTAACAAAATTGATAAATTCTTTGCCAGATTTAACAAAAGAAAGAAAGAAAGAAGAAAGAAAGAAAAGAAGAAAGAAAAGGAAAGGACCCTCAAAAATTCATAAATGAGAAAGGAGAGATCACAACCAACACCAGAGAATTACAAACAATAATAAGAGAATATTATGAGCTACTTCATGACAAGAAATTGGGCAAGCTGGAAGAAATGGATAAATTTCTAGAACATGAAAACTACCAAAACTGAAACAGGAAGAAATAGAAAATTTGAACAGACCCATAACCAGTAATGAAATTGGATCAGTTATCAAAAATCTCCCAACAAATAAGAGTTCAGGACCAGATGGATTCCCAGGGGAATTCTATCAAACATTTAAAGAGTTAAAACCTATTCTTTTGAAGCTGTTACAAAAAATAGAAATGGAAGGAGAATTTGCTAACTCAATCTATGAGATCAACACTACCTTGATTCCAAAACCAGACAAAGACCCCACTAAAAAGAAGAATTACCGACCAATTTCCCTGATGAACATGGATGCAAAATCTCAACAAGTTACTAGCAAATCCAATCCAATAATACACTGAAAGAAGTATTGATGATGATCAAGGGGGATTTATTCCTCAGCTGCAGGGGTGGTTCGATATCCACAAATCAATCAATGTGATACACAACATTATTGATAAGGATAAAAACCACATGACCCTCTCAGTAGATACAGATAAAGCATGTGACAAAATACAGCATCCTATCTTGATGAAAAACCCTCAAGAAAGTATGGATAAAAAGAATGTACCTAAGCATCATGAAGGCCATATACAAAAGACCCAGAGCTAATATTGTCTTCATTGGGGGGGGGGGAAACTGAGAGTATTCCCCCTAAGATCAGGAACATGACAGGGATGTCCACTCTCACCACTGTTGTTCAACTTAGTACTGGATGTCCTAGCCTCAGCAATAATACAACAAAAAGAAATAAAAGGCACACAAATTAGCAAGGGAGAAGTCAAATTTTCACCCTTCACAGATGACATGATACTCTACCTGGAAAGACTCCACCAAAAAACTGCTAGAACTGATATGTGAATTCAGCAAAGTTGCAGGATATAAAATCAACATACAGAAATTGGTTGAATTTCTATACACCAATAATAAAGCAGCAGAAAGAGAAATCAAGGAATCAATCCCATTTACAATTGCACCAAAAACCATAAGATAGATAGGAACAATCCTAACCAAATAAGTAAATGATGTGCATGCTGAAAACTATACAAGGCTTATGAAATAACTTGAAGAAGACACAAAGAAATGGGAAAACATTCCATGCTCATGGAGTGGAAGAAAAAATATTGTTAAAATGTCACTACTACCCAAAGCAATCTACACATTCAATGCAATCCCTATCGAAATAACATCAGAATTTTTCACAGAGCTAGAGCAAACAATCTTAAAATTTGTATGGAAAAATAAAAGACCCTGAATAGCCGAAAGAATGTTGAAAGAGAAAACCAAAGCTGGAAGCATCACAATTCTGGACTGCAAACTGTATTGCAAAGCTCTAATCACCAAGAGAGTATGATACTGGCACAAAAACAGACACATAGACAAATGGAACAGAATAGAGAACCCAGAAATGGACCCACAAATGTATGGCCAACTAATCTTAGACAAAGCAGGAAAGAGTACCTAATAGAAAAAAAATTCTCTTCAGCAAATGGTGCTAGGAAAACGGGACAGCAACATGCAGAAGAATGAAATTGGACCACTTTCTGACACCATACACAAAAATAAATTCAAAATGGATGAAAGACCTAAATGTGAGACAGGAACCATCAAAATCCTACAGGAAAAAAACAGGTAGCAATGTGTTTGACCTCGGGCGCAGCAACTTCTTATTAGACATGTCTCTAGAGGCAAGGGGAACAAAAGCAAAAACGAACTATTGTGACCTTATCAAGATAAAAACCTTCTGCACAGTGAAGGAAACAATTAACACAACTAAAAGGCAGCTTACAAAATTGGAGAAGACATTTGCAAATAACATATTGGATAAAGGTTTAGAATCCAAAATCTATAAAGAACTTAACAAATTCAACACCCAAAAAGTAAATAATCCAGTGAAGAAATGGGCAGAAGATCCAAACAGACACTTTTCCCAAGAAGACATCAGATGGCTAAGAAGCACATGAAATGATTCTCAACATCATTGTCAGGGAAATGCAAATCAAAATCACAATGAGATACCACTTCACACTGGTTAGAAGGCTAAAATTAATGCCTCAGGAAACAGCAGATATTAGTGAGGGTGTGTTGAAAGGGGAACCTTTTTTGCCCTGTTGGTGGGAATGCAAACTGGTGCAGCCACTCTGGAAAACTGTATGGAGGTTCCTCAAAAAATTAAAAATAGAACTACCCTACAAACCAGCAATTGGACTATTATTTATTTTTCCAAAGATACAAATATACTGATTTGAAGTAGCAATGCACCCCAATGTTTATAGCAGCAATATCAACAATAGGTAAATTATGGAGAGAGCCCAAATGTCCATCAACTGATGAATGGATAAAGATGTGGTGTATACAACAGTGGCCAAAAAGAATGAAATCTTGCCCTTTTCAATGAAGTAGATGGAACTAAAGTATATTGTGCTAAGTGAAATAAGTCAGAGGTAAACAAATGATTTCACTCATATGTGGGATTTATGAAACACAACAGATGGGCAAAGGGGAAGGGAAGGAAAAATAAAATAATATAAAAACAGAGAAAGAGGCAAACCATAGGAGACTCTTAAATATGGAGAACAAACTGAGGGTTGCTAGAAGGGTAGTAGGTGGCGTGATGGGCTAAATGGGTGATGGGCATTAAGGAAAGCACTTGTTGGGATAAGCAGTGGGCGTTCAAAGTGATAAATCACTAAATTCTATTCCTGAGACCAATACTACACTATATGTTAACTAAGTTAAATTTAAACAAACAACAAAAACATGTAAATTGTAAGAGTAGCAACCTAAAATATGAAGGGGAGAAGAACTAATTCTATTGATGTTATAAGTTTAAAACAGGATGGTAAAAGCTCAAGATATTTTATGTACAATTCATAGTAATGACAAAGGAAAATCCTGTGTTAATGATAAAAAGGAACACAATAAAGAGGTCAGTGCATAGTGTTGCCAAAAGACATAAAAACAAAATAAAACAAAAGTAAGAGAGTAGGATAAGAAACAAGGATCTTCACAGCAACCAGAAAACAATTAGCATAATGGCAATAGTATGTACTTACCTATCAATAATTCCTTTAAATATAAATGGCTTAAATTCTCCCATTAAAAAGACATAGAATGGCTGAATGGATTAAAAAGAAGATCCAACAATATGCTGCTCACAAAAGACTCACTTTAATCTTAAAGACAAAATTAGACTGAGAGTGAAGGGATATAAAAGAATATTTCAAGTAAATGGCAAAAATAAAAACAAAAAAGCAGTGGTAGCTATACTTACACGTTCAAAATGGAATTTAAACTAAAAATTTTAAATGAGACAAGTTTGGTATATAATGATAAAAGGGTCAATACATAAGTATATAACAATTATAAATATATATGTGGCCAACATTGGAGCACCTAATATATAAACTAACAGAGCTAAAAGGTGATATAAACAGTAATGCAATAACAGTTGGGAAATTTAATACCCTACTCTAAATAAAAGATGGATCATCCAGACAGAGAATCAATGAGGAAACAATGGATTTGAAGAATACTATAGACCAAATGGACATAACAGACCTTTACTGAATATTCTGTCAACAGAAGAACGCACATTCTTCTCAAGCACACATAACATTTTTGAGATAGACTATATGAGAGGCCTGAAAATAACTCTGAGATAAGTCAAGAAGTATCTTGAAGATACCAAGTATCTTCTCTGATCATAAAAGCTTGAAAATAGAAACCAACAGCAAGAGGAAAAAAGGAAAATTTACAAATACATGGAAATTAAACAACACTTTCTTGAACTTTATCAATAGATAAGGGAGAAAGTAGAGTGGGAATAATAATGTATCTTGAGAGAAATAAAAATGGAAATACAATATACAAGAACATGTAGGATGCAGCAAGCAGCTCTAAGAGCAACAAAGACCTACATTAAGAAGCAAGAAAGATCCTCAATGAACAATCTAACTCCACACCTTAAGGAACTAGGAAAAGAAAAACAAACTGGGGAAGATGGCAAAGTAGAAGGACCGTAAGCTTGCCTCTTCCCAGGGATACAATTAGATAACATATCAGCATAAATGACACAGAAAATGGTCTGAAGACTGATAGAACAAACTCTACAAGGAATAATAGAGAAGCCACAGCAAAGAATGTCAGAAGGACAAAGATGAGGTTTGGGAGCAAAACAGACCATGGGGAGGGAGCTGGTGGCACAGAGAAGGGCAAAAAACAGACTTTCCCCACAGGAAGCCCACCTCGGAGAAGATGAATCCCTATAACATTTGGTTTGGAAAGTAATACAGGCTGAATTTCATGAGTCCTTATAACTAGTAGGACTTAAAATTGGAATTTTAAAAAATTGATGGGGTCAGCTCTGGGAGAGCTCAGAGGGTGTAGGAAGCAGAGCCCCCACCCTTACAGAGATAGCACCACAAACAGCCAGCAGAGATACAGCTTGAAAGCAGCAGTTTGAAAAATTCTAGAGGGCAGATGGGAGGAAGAGTGATTTACCTATCTCAGAGGAGATCACTGGTGAGACCCCTCCAGGAACAAAAGTGCTGGCAGGCACCATTTCCCTCTTCTGCCCCAGAGCAGAAATATAGGGTCTCCTGCAGGGACCAGTGTAGCACCAACACATGCTATCTAACTTGATTACACCAGGCTCAATCCCACGCCACCCCCAGTCTTTGGCTGATTAGCCCTTCCCAGTCATGCTAGCCTCATTCTGGTTGCTGCAGGCCGCCTCCTCCAGAAGAGCAGTGCAAATCCCACCAACACATCTCCTAACTCATCCATTTTGCAGTACCTAAGTTCCAGCAGCGGTGGCAACAGGTCTTATTTCACAAGTAGATCAGTGCACACTTTGTTAAAATGCAACCCACCCCTGCCGAGGACAAAACATTGTCCACAACAGGGACAAAACATTGTCCACAACAGGGAAAGAGAGCCTCTGTAGACAATTGGACTGAAGGGGGTAAAAAAAGGCCAAGACTCAATAGGAAAGCACATGGAACACACATGAGACACAATGACCAAAGGGCCAGGCCATAGGGAGCAGGAGACTCTGCACGGAAGAGCATTATAAGACCTCTTCTTCATAAGGACACTATATTCAAGAGCATTAGACATGGCTGATTTTCTTAACACAGAAATAGACAGGTTAGAAAAAATGAGGAGACAGAGAAATATGTCCTAAATGAAAGAACAGGCCCAAACCACAGCAAAAGATCTAAGCAAAATGGATATAAGTAATAGGCCTGATAGAGAATTTAAAGAAATGATGGTAGAGATATTGACTGGGTCTGATAAGAGTGGAGGATATCAATTAGACCCTTAACAATGAGATAAAGAACCAATAAGAGAGAACCACAAGCCAAAATTCCTGATGAATATGGAGGCAAAAATCCTCAACAGGATACTAGCAAATCGAATTTAACAGCATATAAAAAGAATTATCCACCATGATCAAGTGGGATTCATTCCTGGGTTATAGGGCTGGTTAATAATCGCAAATCAATCAATGTGATACAATCACATTAACAAAAGAAAAGATAAAAGCCATATGATTCTGTCGATAGATGCAGAAAAAGCATTTGACAAATACAGCATCTCTTCTTTTAAAAAATCTTTTTAACAGCTTATTGTCAAGTTGGTTTCCATATAACACCCAGTGCTCATCTCCACAGGTGCCCTCCGCCATGACCATCATCCCCCTTCCACACCCCCTCACCCCCATCAGTCCTCAGTTTGACTCCTGAATGCTGAGAATAAAAATTTTTTTTAATGTTTTATTTATTTCTGAGAGAGAGAGAGAGAGCGTGAGCAAGGGAAGGTCAGAGAGAGAGAGAGGGAGATACAGAATCTGAAGCATGCTCCAGGCCCTGAGGTAGCTGTCAGCACAGAGCCCGATGTTGGGCTTGAACACACGAACCGTGAGATCATGACCTGAGCCAAAGTCGGACGCTTAGCCGACTTAACCACCCAGGCGCCCCCAGCATCCCTTCTTAATAAAGACCCTTGAGAAAGTTGGGATAGGAAGAACTTACTTAAACATCATAAAAACCATTTATGAAAAGCACACAGCTAATATCATCCTCAATTGGGAAAAAATGAACGTTTTCCCCCTGAGATTAGGAACACAACAGAGATGTCCACTCTCACCACTCCTGTTTAACATAGTGCTGGAAGTCCTAGCATTAACAATCAGATAACAAAAGGAAATAAAAGGCATCAGAATTGGCAAAGATAAAGTCAAACCTTAACTTTTTGCAGACGACATAATACTCTACATGGAAAACCCGACAGAGTCCACCAGAAGCCTACTAGAACTGATCCATGAATTCAGCAAAGTCACAGGGTAGAAAAATAAACGTACATAGATTGGTTGCATTTTTATACAACAATAATGAAGCAAAAGAAAGAGAAATCAAGAAACAGATCCAATTCACAATTGCACCCAAAACTATACAATACCTAGGAATAAACCTCACCAAAGATGGAAAAGATCTCTATGATGAAAACTATAGACTTATGAAGGAAATTGAAGAAGACATAAAGAAATGGAAAAACATTCTATGCTCATGGATCGGAAGAATTAGTATTGTTAAAATGTCAATACTACCCAAAGCAATCTACACATTCAATGCAATCCCAATAAAAATTGCACCAGCATTCTTCTCAAATCTAGAACAAACTATCCTCAAATTTGTATGGAACCACAAAAGACTCCAAATAGCCAAAGTAATATTGAAGAAGAAAACCAAAATGGGAGGCATCACAATTCCAGACTTTAATCTCTACTACAAAGCTGTAATCATGAACACAGTATGGTATTGGCACAAAAACAGACACATAGACTAATGCAATAGATTAGAGAACCCAGAATTGGGCTCACAAATGTATGGCCAATTAATCTTTGACAAAGCAGGAAACACTATCCAATGGAAAAAAGACAGTCTCTTTAACAGATGGTGTTGGGAGAACTGGACAGCAACATGCAGAATAATGAAACTAGACCACTTTCTTATACCATACACAAAAATAAACTTAAAATGGATGAAGGACCTGAATGTGAGAGAGGAAACCATCAAAACCCTAGAGGAGAAAGCAGGAAACAACCTTGACCTCAACCGCAGCAATTTCTTACTTGGCACATCCCCAAAGGCAAGGAAATCAAGAGTAAAAATGTGCTGTTGGGAACTCATCAAGATTAAAAACCTTNGGATGAGCACTGGGTGTTATATGGAAACCAACTTGACAATAAACTATTTGTAAGGAAAAAAAGAAATAGGCAGAGACGGAGATGCCTGCCAGAAAGAATTTCTCGTGGTTCTCTCATCCCTCCCTCGCCGACACCATCCATCCTTCAGGGACCCCTGGACCCCGGCCGGCGCCAGTCTCCGACAAAAAAGCTACTTAACATATACAGTGTCAGATATTGGTATGTGCTTTGAAGCAAAGTGATTTTGTGAAAGAGAATAAGGAAATGCTGGGCTGGAAAAATTCTTCCAATCTGCTGTATCAACCTTACTGCTCTTTCTGAAAGGAATGTCAGAGTACATTAAGCATAGCAAAATGTCGTCCTCCAGGCAGCTGAGCTCCTAGAGGGAGGCCACTCTGCTGGTTTCAAAGACTTGTCAACGGGTTAGGTGGGCTACCTCAAGAAATAAGCCAAAGTCCACATGGTGGAGAGTCCCAAATACCACTACAAGTATGAAAATAAAATAACCAAGGTCTCAACAAGAGAGTCCAAGAGGTACCGTTCAAAGAACAATTTCTGAACGGATAGTCCCTGGAGTCAAAGAGCCTTCTTTGGTACAGCAGCGCTCAGAGGTGCAGAGTGCATAACAAGCTTTTAAAACTAACAAGAGATAAAAAGCTAACCAAAATGATGAAATGAAAAAGGTCTCCTCTGAAGAATTCCAGGAAGAATTGACAGCTAAAGAACTGCTCAAAACAGATATAAGCAACATAACCGAACAAGATTTTTCAACAATAATCATAAAATTAATCGCTGGGCTACAAAGNACACATTGAACCAGATGGATTTGACAGATATATTTAGAACTCTACATCCTGAAGCTAAGGAATTCACATTCTTCTCAAGTATGCAAAGCACATTCTCCAAGATAGATCCCATAGTGGGACATAAAGCACTCCTCCATAAATATAAAAGAATTGAGATTATACCATGCACACTTTCAGATCACAGTGCTATGAAATTGGAAATCAATCACAGGAAGAAGTCTGGAAAACCCCCTAAAACATGGAGGTTAAAGAACACCCTACTAAAGAACGAATGGGCCAATCAGACAATTAGAGAAGAAATTAAAGAAATATGGAAACAAATGAAAATTAGAATACAACAATCCAAACTCTATGGGATGCGGCGAAAGCAGTCCCAACAGGAAAGTACATTGCACTCCAGGCCTATTTCAAGAAATGAGAAAAAGCACAAGTTCAAAATCTAACATCTCACCTAAAGCAACTAGAGAAAGAGCAATAAGAGCTCCCCAAACCCAGTAGAAGAAAAGAAATAATAAAAATCAGGGCAGAAATAAACAATATAGAAACCAAAGAAATAGTTGAACAGATCAATGAAACCAAGAGTTGGTGTTTTGAAAAAATAAACAAAATTGACAAACCTTTAGCCAGGCTTCTCAAAAAGAAAAGAGAACACTCAAATATACAAAATCATGAATGAAAGTGGACTGATTACAACCAACCCCTCAGAAATACGAGCAACTATCAGGGAGACTATGAAAACCTATATGCCAACAAACTGGACAATTTAGAAGAAATGGACAAATTCCTAAACACACACTTACTACCAAAATTCACACCGGAAGAGACAAAAAACCTGAGCAGACCCAGAACAAGTGAGGAAATCGAATCAGATATCAAAAATCTCCCAACAAATGAGAGCCCTGGGCCAGATGGCTTCCCTGGGGAATTCTTTTTTTTTTCTTTTTTTTTTAAATTTATTTCNGGTTTATCTATACGATGAAATACTACATGGCAATGAGAAACAATGAAATCTGGCCATGTGTAGCAACATGGATGGAATTTGAGGGTGTTATGCTGAGCGAAATAAATCAGGCAGAGAAGGACAAATACCATATGTTTGCACGTATAGGAGGATTAGGAGGAACTTAACGGAGGATGATGGGAGAGAAGAAGGGGGGAAATGGTGGGGGAGAGGGACGGAAGCAAACCATGAGAGACTCTCGAATGCTGAGAACAAACTGAGGAATGATGAGTGTTTGGGGGCTGGGGGGTGGTGGGCATGGAGGAGGGCACTTGATGGAGGAGGGCACTTGTGGGGATGAGCACTGGGTGTTATATGAAAAACCAACTGGACAATAAACTATTAAAAAAGAAAAGATAGGCAGAGACGTCCTCAAAGGGTTCCAGGATTTGGTCGTTTGCCTGACCAGCTGGGGTCTCTGAAGGGGATATGAGGCCAGGGGGAATAAGTTATTTTGGGTCTTGTGATGACACATGCCTCCAGAGACCCACACCTGGCCTTTTGCCATGGAGTTCCTAGGAGCCTTCTGGCTGTCTGCCATAGCACCCTGCCTGCTGAGGCTTGGAGGAGGGGAGAATAACTGCTTCTTAATGGCCTCCTGCCCATAAATCCTCTAGAATTGCCTAGTGCCAATTTTATTTTTACTGAAAGAACTGAATTCACTGTATCCAGGAGGTTGAAGTTCAGATTCCAGGCTAAACATATGAATCTGGAGGTTTCTGAGCATGGGAGTAGATAAAGGAGGAAAGTCACCATCTCCTCAGATGTTCAGAGAAGGGCTTACACCTAGGTTATCTGAGCTGGGAAAGAAAGAACTATGATGCCCTGAGGCAGGCAGATCAATGAAATGGCCTTTTTGGGCTTAGATTGTCTTTGGAACCTTACCTGACTTCTTATGGGCAACATGGGAGTTCTGAGAGGAGCCTGTACTTGTTGTTCAGAATGCAGATTCTTCCTGACTTGCCCTGTACCTAACCTCAAACAGGAGTCACATAAAAGACTTGAGACTTAGACAGCTGTGACCTTGCCTCTTATTGCACAGGAGGAAACCTGAAGTCCAGAAAGGACGGTGCCTGCTCAAAGGGTCAGAGTGATTCATGATTCTTAACTTTAAAGTGGGGATGGAGAGTGGCTTGTTGACCAAGGGCCCAGAGCGTCCTGTCTGAGAGTTTCCTAGGCTCCTCACTTTTCCCCTTCCACCAAATGCCTTCACACTTGCCTGGGTCCTGTCCAGGTTGAAGGCTCCCCTTCCTGGGCTCTTTTCCTGGCACTCTTCTCACAACCCCGTGTGGTCTTGGCTGTACCCAGAGACCCCCAGGGAGAACGTATGTGTTATTCAGCAGGAGACATGTAGGCATGCATGCCAGTGTAGAGGTGGCAGTAGTGATGGGTGAGCTGGCAGGCAGGCTGGACACTCCAGCCTTGGGAACTGTAATATTCAAGGAATTTCAACTGGCATTGGTCTCCCAGCCAACTGGTTAACGGTGCCTCAGTGACCCGCCTTCTGATCCCTCCTCCTTAGCTAGCCTCTCTCTCCCTCCCTCTCTACTTCCCTCCTTGGGGCCCTCCGGGGAGGTGCCTGAAGAGGAAGCAAGCTGAGCTCAGGCCAGCCGCTGCTTTCTGCCTCTCCCTTCGCTGGTACAGGGCCAGGGCTGATTCTCCCGGAGGCCCATATTCCCTCTAGTGTAGTCCCTAGAGAGAAAGAGGCCAATGCCCAGCAGAGCTCTGCTGGATCCTGCCAGCTCCCCGCACCTGACCATGCCTCTGCTGGACGTTTTCTGGGCTTGCTTCAGGAAAGTGAAGGTAAGTGACTGCCCATACTCAGCCTGCTCTGCTGCATAGAGGGGAAGGAGGGAGCTGGGGACCACTGTGTGCCAGCTGGAAGGCAGATGTACTTCTGAGACTACTTTGGACCTAGAAAGAATTGGATTCAAGTCTTGCTTTTATCACTTAACCAGCTCTAAAATGTCTGCTGTTTTCCCATAAAAATAGGTAGGCTAGCTGACTCTTTATCATAAAACTTGCCTGTGTTGCATCCCAGACCTTGCCACAAAGGAAATATTCTTAACCTCTATTAGCCTCAGTTTTCTCAGATTTAAAATGAATAGTGGCACCAACCTTATAGGGTGATGAGGTTGGTGTTATTTTTTATATACTAAATGTATGTAAATAAGAGAGATATGTGTGTAAAGATCTTAGCGTGATGCCTTGCATATAGCATCCATACTATGTAATGCATGTAGTATTTTATAATATACTATTACTATGTAATAGTAATGGTAACTATTATGATTATTATTACTAATTTCCATCAACATATGTCAAGCACCTACTCTGTGCTATGCACTATAGGAGTTATACAATACAAGAAGGAACACGGCTTCTGTCCTCAAAAAGGAGGTAAGAAAAGTGACTGATCTTTATCAAGCACCTACTATATGCTAGACACTATGCTAGATAGTTGGGCAATAAATATTTGTTGAGTGCCTACTATATCCTGGACATGGGGGATGCATGAGCATAACAGGACCCACAAGGATGTGCGGGACATGATTTCTGCTCTCAGCATCCTAGGGACTGATATTTATTTACTATCTGCTATGCATCAGACATAGGCACTTTCAGTGCATTAACTGTGGTGGTAATCTTTTGTTTTCCTGTTTTTATAGATGAAGAAGGGACACTAAACAATTAAGGAAGGTCACTCAGATATGACTGGTAGATTTGGGATCTGAACTCCTAAGTCCATGCTTCTCTTGCTACTATGTGGCATCCCACAGTTTAATTAAGTAGAGAAACTTTAAAATAACTAGCCTGACTATTAAATACAGTGAAGGGAGGTCTGGGACCCTTGGAAAGAAAGATCACGTCCCCCAGGAGGGATCTGGAAAGGCTTCACAGGGGGTCACATTTGGGCTGAGCCTGAGGCTTGAAGTAAGAGAAGACTTTATCAGTCCAAAAAGGGAAGAAAGGCATTCCAGGCATGCCTGGCAGAGGGAACTTTGTGAGCAAGAGTCTGGAGGCAGTCAAGTGGTGGTGTGTTGGGGGAAGGGCTGGTTTTGTGATGTGCCTCATGNTCCCCATGGTCTTTACCTAGTGGGGGACCTAAATAAGATTTTCGCCCATCTGTGGTGAAATGGGATAAAAGAATGGATAATGTAGTGCAGTTTTCAGAAAGCTAGATTAATTCAACTCAAAAGATTATTCTTTATTTGGAGATTATTATGTCCTTCTAATGGGGTGGGGTCCAGGAGCAAGAGATTTTTTAAATATCTGTCCTCAGCAGCACTGGTGGCNTCTGTTTATTTATTTATTTATTTAAAAATTGTCTTTCTCATCTTTGAAATTCCAAAGTCCAGAGACTGTTGTTTTAAGGGATAAGGAGGATTTCAGTAAAGCAGGGATCCATTTAAATGGACACTTTTAAGAAACATATTGCAGCAGGCTTTCACTCTGGTGTGGAAGAGCCCAAGTGGTGACACAGAGGCCAAGAAGGTGGCTGAGATGGAAGAGTGGGTGGATGGGGAGGAGATAATGAGAGATGGGTCTAATGATAAAGACAAAGCAGGGTGGAAACAAAAGCACCTGTGAAATTTGACACCTGATTGACACTACTGTCCACTACTCTGGCTAATCATTTTGGGCACCTGGCAGGGATTTAAGTCACTTTACACTGATTATCTCAGTCTTTCAGACTCCCAGCAAACACCCCTGCCCATTTCAGCCTCTTAGACATTTTGGGAGTAAGAAATCCCCCAAAAGGATTGGACACCTCTATCCCAGATCCCTGACACTAGCGCGCGCACACACACACACACACACACACACACACATATTCACTCACACATGTCCACAAACACAGGATGTACACGTGTATGTGTTTATAGTTACACACACATATGCATAGATACACCATTCAAGTGCACACACACATGCTTATCAAGACAAACACATGCAAATATACACACAGTGCACATCCACAATCATGTAAACTCACACACATATACCTGCATGCACATACAGAGATAGGCACAGGTGTACAAAAATAAATATCCTCCCATGCACAAGCATGCAGGCACACACGGACCTAGGCATATACACAAAATTATGTAGACATACAAAAGTATGCGCATGGCACAAAGGCACGTGTGCATGCATGCCCCCACACAGGGCTATGGCAGATGTGAATCAACATGTGGCTATATCTCAGGGCTAAGAGACAACTTGCCAAACCCACATACATGCTACTTTCCCAATGCTACTGCTTTGCTGCCCTAATCAGATAGGCAGGCCTTCTGATCTCTTAAGCCCAGTCAAGGGTATGGGCTGCTAAGGGCCACCCTCCCTTTCTGAGCCAGGTCCCCTTGTAAGCAATTGCATGGCTGTGAGAAAGCTGATGGCAGAGAGGGGCATGGCTGTGGCAGAGTCTGCCATAGCTGAAAAGGATCTTTCAGATCATCTCATTCAACCTTCTTGTGGTCCTAATGGAGAAATAAAGCCCCCTACCCTCCCACACCATATGGCTCTCCATCAGCTTCAACTAAGAGAAACTTTGGTTTGAATTCCACCCCTCTCTCTCTCTCTCTCACACACTCTCACACACACACACACACACACACACACACACACGCATGCACGCACTGGCTGTGTGCATTTGAGCGAGTCCTCTCTGAGCCTCAGTTTTTTTTAATCTAAAAAATGATATGAATCAGTGCCTGCCTCACAGAGATTCCATGAAGATTTGGGGGAGGTTGGTGTCTTTAAAGTGCTTAGCATAGAGAAGGTGGCCAACACATGACCTGTTAGAAGCAGAATTCCAAACTACACACCGGGGGCACAAGAGCAAAGAACAAGGGTTATTCTGTATTTGGAAACTCCAGGATTAAGATCTCAGGTCTTACCTGCTCCTTAGGCACAACTACTCTGGCCCTGCCTGAATCTAGGACCAGAAGCAACCCATTTGGGAGCTGAAGAATGATACCTCAGAAGCCAGGGATACTGGAAAAGTAGCAAGAGACCAGGGCAGGGCCCAGGACTGCTGAGAGCTGCACTGGGGTTAGGGGCAGCCAAGGAACAAGATATTTGGATGTGATATGTACCCAGTATAAATAGTTCCATATGTGTCTGATGTGTCTTCCCTGGAGGCCAGTAGGGGCTAGAAAGGTATAAATGGCCTCTCAGCACAACCAAGCATGCATATGAGTCTCACTCTAGCCACACACACACACACACACACACACACAAGAGTACTGTTTCTTTGGTGTGTCCTTTTGCTTTCTTCCAGCACCTAGCATAGTGGTATGCACATAACAAGTGACCAGAATTTGGATCCTCTCTCATGTTACTCTCTTTGTATCAGGTGGGCATATCTATTCCTAGAGGGCACTGACCTGGAAAGTGGAAAATCTGGCTGGAGCTCCATCTCAGCCATGACCTCTAGGTGACTTTGAGAGGGTCAATATTCCATGCTGTCTCTCAATTCTTCCCTCTTGTAACAGGTAGATAGTTATACAATATCAGAGATGGAAAGGTCCATAGAGGTCACCTGTTCCTCCCCATTTCTTCCCTCCAAACTACTGATGAGGCCCAAAGACAGAACATGTGCCCAGGGTCACAGGCAAGACAGTGAGGACTTAGCCAGATCCATGCATGGTCTATGTAATGGTCTTCTGTGTTTTGAAAAATCTAAACATAACTTGTCTCTGGTAAAATGTAATGGCAATATCAGGTGGGACTTTAACACACATCACACATACATGCATATATAAATGCACATGGTAATACCCCTGTCTCACCTATCCACAGAGCTTCTATGGGAGGCAAAGCAAATCATGTACAGAAAAGTCCCTTGTAAACTGGGAAGCCTCAGAGAATTTAGCCACCCAGTCATGATCCAATAAGTGACACCACACATTTCCCCAGTCACTATACTCACATACTTAGTAGTGCATATGTGCACAAGGACTCTCCTGAGGTCACTCAAGGATATAGTCTCAAGTACCCTCTTCTATGAATGCACTGCCACAGTGTGTATGGGACTTGTATGTGGCTGTTCTTATACCTGGCTCCTAGGTACCTGCTCATATGGGTGTGTGTTTTCACATTCCCTCTACCTGCTCATATTTATGTACATATATATACTCATGTAAGCACATACTCACATGTGCTTCTTCACACCTGGGGCTCTTTCTGTCCCCAGGCCGGCTCACAACTTCCCAGCCTTTGACTGGCAGGATATGGGGTGAAAGTGTGACAGTAGCTGCATGATTCAGCAGTTTTACTCTCAGCCTCCAGGATGTCTCTACTTTTCTAGGCCTGTCCCAAGCAAGACCAATTTGCCACATGCAGTGTGTATTTGCTGTGAGAGGGGCAGAAAAGAGTGTAGAGAATTCAGGAGAGCATATAAATGCATAGAAACTCTCAAATGCTTCTGGATGCCATTTCCACATTCCATGTAGGAGTCCTTTCACATTTTGCCAAAAGGATGGCCAGACACTGTTGCATACCTCCAATGATGTAGAGCTTACCACCTCCTCAAATAGCCTGTTTCATCTGAGGACACTGCCACAGGTCCCTTAATCAACTTGAGTGTGTGTGTATTTGTGTGTGTAAGTGGCTAAATGTAAACATGTACATCCAAGACTTATACATATAGTCACCTCTCAACTATTTGATCCAAAGAAAGGAATTATTACGTAGACTCCCAGGTCATGGGAAAGCCATTTAGTAAGGCCAGAGCAAGGCATAATGCCTGATAGAAGGAATCTTCACTCTCAGGACCTCTCTTTGCAGTTTCACAGCTCAGTCAGCTTGAGTGATCGGTACTGGTTCCTGATATGGGTGAAAAATCCACACTATGGATTGTCCCTGTGTAGCTAAATTATTAATTGCCTAGATGCTGACATATGTCACATATCTGTGGGGTCTATGTCAATGGGCTGAAGTAAAATAATAGATTTTGTTAAGGTTATTGGCACACATGGACTTAAAGAGAGTTGGGAGTTGGTTTCTGGATCATCTAAGAAACTTCCTTAGAGGAGTTTCCTGGCTCAGAACAGAAGGCAGCTTGGTGTGGCAGAAAGAGCACTGGACATGGAGTCAGACTGGCTGCCCACCTCTGCCACATCTAAGCTGAGTGGTCTTGGTCAAGCCATCTCCCCTCAGTGGATAAGACTCAATGGAATTGCCAATGAAATGATGTATATGCAAGACCAACACATGATAGATGCACAATTGGATCAGAATTTGAAGGGATGATCTATAGAGAAAAAGAGTAGAGAGGCATCTTCAAGGAGGAGTAAGACTGGAGACAGGAGAAGGAAGAGGCACAGAGAGGCAGGGAACTTGCCCCGGATGTAGAAATTAGGTGTAAATGGTTATGGGAGCAGGGGCCAAAATGAGAGACTTGCAAATTTGTGTGTGGGAGTTCAACTTTATAGAGGGTGTTCTTGATGCGGTGAAAAATCCAAGGTTTCTAGAGTAAGAAAACATGGAGTCAAACCCTTCATTCTCTGAGCCACAAACTGCTAGCTCTGTGATCTTGAGAAAATTACTACAACCCCTTTGAGCTATAGTTTCCCGCTCTGTAAAATGGAGCTAATAACAGTACCCACTTCATAAAACTGTTATGAGGCTTAACTGAGTGAATACATACAAAGCACTTAGAAAAGTACTTGGCACATGGTTAGTAAGCATTAACTTTTTTCATTATTTGTACACTGTGGGAAATTATAATTCTTACCTCATAAGGTTGTAGTGAGGATCACATGAAATAATGATGGCAAGGCCTGTTGACATAATTATTTGTTGTTATCTTGAAGAAAATGGGAAGTTTCCTTAAGCTGGGAATAGCCTTGAGGAATTTATTCCTTCACTCATTACCAAGCAATAGTTATTCAGGGCCTACTATGTGCCATACACTGTGTCAGGCCCTAAGGAGATAGATAATGGTTAACAAAATAGCTGTGGGTCTCTAACCTCATGGAATTTACTGTCGAGTGGATATAAAATGAAAGTTTTTCGTACTCACACCCACCAAATGCCCTGTTGGTAGGTATAACTGATTGAGTCCAGAAAATGCCAGGTGTGAAAGTGTTCACTTAACAATTTTAGTCTATCTATCACCAGTACATGCCAATCCATCAGTTAGCCAGTCAAGGTAAAGGAATGGCTAAACTGGAGTCCCAGGTACTTCTTACAATAGTGCAGCCAGAACAATCTTAAAAGTAGCCCCAGCCTGCAGATGAAGATGGGGACCTCCAGAATTTGCCTGACCTGAACACCATTAGGAGTCACCTTGCTCCTCTTTCCCAGTTGCCCCATTTCAACACAATTGATATTGTTTGATCAAGATTGATCAAGAGATTGGATAATACTTGTTCTGGGAAGTGGAAGAGATGGAGATGGGCACTGAGGTAAGATGGGGAGTAGAAAGCAAAGCTTTGACTCTGACCACTGTCTTGGACATGAATTCTTACTTTACCTTTAATTTCATTAGTGCCAAAAGGAGTATGAGTGGGGACTGCTGGAGGCTGAAGGACATATCTGACAATATGACTGGTGAAGGCAGAAGTAACTGGGAAAGTTTGTGGATTGGCAATGCCAGATTTGCTTTTCCCCCCAAAGCACTATAGAAAGTTATAGCTCTAACATTTATAAAGCACATATTTGTGGTAGACACTGTTCTAAGCCTTCCACATATATTAATTCATTTCATCATCACAATAACTACAAGACAAGTGTTTTTATTCTCATCATCCTCATTTTACCGAAACAAGGAAAAGCTAGGAAACTTACCTAAAGCCACACAGCTATTACTGGGACTTTCAACTCAGGTAATCCAGGTCCAAAGTTCACATTCTATCCACTGTGTTTATGTGATCTCTGGTCCATTTCTCCATCGATAAAATGATGATGTTAGACTGGTTTATCTCTGAGAGTCCTTACAGCTTTGGCACTCTCATCATATTTCATACATACTTCTTCAAACTTCCAAGCAAAGTGAAAAAAGCTGTTCCCCAAAGGTCAGTGATTTCTACTCAAGGTCCCTGGGGAAGGAGAAGGGAGCCCAGGCTCAGGAAAATGAGTCTGCCCTGGAGGTTTGTCCTCCCAGCAGCCAGTAGGGCCTGAGAACAGCTTCAGGTTTGGCAAAAGCTCTGCAAGCCAGGGCCTGGCTTCCAAGTTACTAGTAACAATAACAGGGAGCAGCAGCTCAAGTGGCCTAGGCTGGGATGGGGGGGGGCATAGATTTCACAGTGGGTAAAAGGAGTGGAGCTCCTTGACCCCACCTCTCTGGCCCACTCCTCAAGCTGCTGCTGCTGCAGCCAGGGACCTTGAAGTCCAGTTCAACTGGCAGTTCCAAGGCTGAAGCTGCCAAGGGAAGAATAAAGGAAGTCCTGCACTTGGGGAATGGGGCTTGAGGCCCTGGAAATAGGTGTGGATTGACTTTTCCTGTGCTTTCCTCTACCTTGGGCTGGGTCATGCTGGGAGCTTGAGATAAAAATATGGTATGATGATAATCCAGTAGCTACTGGAAACAGGACACTAATCTGCTAACCCAAAGTCAGCCTCTACTTCTCTCTGAGCCCCGGTTTCCTCAAATACAACATGGGAAGAATATGCCCTAGTTCATAATTGAAGTGTGTGAATGATGACATGTGTGAAAAGTCCTGCTACATAATAGATGCTCAGTAAATCTGAGTTAAACTTGAAGATAGTTGATTGGTTGCCCTAAGTGATCCTGGGCCCATAGCTTGTGCTTTTAGTTTCCTCATCTATAAAATAAGATTTACCTAACTGAGGAGAGGCTAGAATTGGGAACATCTTGTGGAAGTAGGAAGACAGTAGGAAACACTGAAGCTCAGGAAGTGGGTTGTTTGGGTGATTCCCCTCTTTTCTCCTCTCCCCACCCTTACTCCCACCCATNTAGTTAAGAGTCTGAAAAAAAAAGTCTGAAAAAGAGGCTTGGCTCCACCCTGGAACCACTATGTCTCTCCCCTCCAGTCCCTTCTTGCCCTCATCCCATCCAAGTTCCCTCTCCCAGAAGGACTCTCAAGCTCTGGGCAGGAAGGAGGGTCCCTGTTGGCTTGTGGGAAAGTCAAGTCTTTAGGATATGACATTCCTGAGATTATCCAGAGAACCCCTGGGGGTTGCAGCTGCTAGCTCACTCTCCTCCTTGGCCCACTCTCACTTGCTATTGAGGCAGAAAGACAGTAAGAAGGACCAAAGGCTGGGGAAAAGAGGCCCAAAGGCAAGAGCTGAGCCTGGAACAGCCCTGCTGGCCAGTTGATGAGTGGAGACTGGGAAAGGAGGAAGGGAGGCCCTTCCACAACTGTCAGGAAGAAATTAAAGTAAAAAGAGTCCAAAGCAGCAGGAATTTCTGTCATGGAAGGAATTACAAAATGATATGCAGATCAGCATTCTTGAGGCTACAGGTCAAGTACTCTTTTGGGGGTATATGTGTGAGTAGATATGAGACCACCATGGTCCTGGTGGGTAGGAAAGGACAGTCAAGCTTTCTGGGAGATCCCACACTCCAGCTGGCATGGGACAGCTTGTACCCTCAAAGAGGGGACAAGGGCAAGTAGACCCTCTGGGGATTCCTCAGAAGGCTGTTCCAGACTCTGAATTCTATAAAGACCTTCTAGAAGTCATGTCTTCCACTGCCCTTTCCTTGCTGGGATTGTCCCTTACCCTCTTCCCTGTGATGCAAGGATGAGAATTGTCAAGGACTCACCTATCATTACAGACAACAAAGAATCTGAAGTCCAGAAAAGAATTGGTGAAAGGCACATGGTCAGGCCCAGAATGCCTGTTTTTGTCAGTCTTACTCAAAATCAGGTCTCCTTTTTCCTTTCCTGGGAAGAGATTGGCATCCCTTGGGGCTGCAGCACCCCCTCCCAGCAGATGTCATGTCCTAAACATGAGCATATGTTCTCAGGCCTCCAGGATGGGGTTTAAAAGTGGCACCCTGACAACGATGCTCCATTTTAGGACCTGGTGGCAATATGATTCCAGACTCAGCCTGCACAATGCCCTGCATGAACCTGGATATCTCCATTCTGGACTGTGAGCTCTTCTAAGGACCCAGCCTGTGCCTTATTCACCCCTGTATCTAGCCCAACACAGCTCCTATTCTAGGCTTAGTCTAGAGGAAGTTGACTGAGTGTATAGGACATATGTGCATACTCATGTACATACTAGTAGCCAGGCCCACTGCACCTTGTCCTAGCAGAGAAACCCTAAGACATAGAGAAGTCAGCTCTTGAGGAATCAGGGGAGCCTGTTTTTCAGAGTGGCTATAGTCTGTGTTGGCAAAACACTGGCTGGGGCTTGGGCTGGAGGTGGTGAGGGCCCACTCT
>NW_027531185.1:1060360-1072859 GCF_008692635.1 Crocuta crocuta | reverse complement strand
TGCTGGAGGGGGGGAGGGCCCACCCTGGAGGACAGGAGGGTCAGGCTGTGAATGGGGCTCTGTGTGGCCTAGTGGATAGGACTGGGGGAGGCTGGAATGTGAAGAACGTGCTCCCATGACTGGCCCCAGGCTTGGGCTTGTGGCACAGGGCTGGCCAGGGAATGAGGGGGAACAGAGAAACCAGGCAAAGAAAGTTTGAAAAGTCTCCAGGCCTTTTTCAAATCTTAAGGCATGGGCTGATTGTAGAGCTTGCAGACCCAGCAGGGAGGTTGCTGGAGAGAGTGAGATTCATCCTGGCCACTTATGGCTGAAGACTCCTTGGGTCTGAACAAGACTTGTCAGTATCTTTTGCAGTTTGTCTCCAAACCAGCCCGCTCAGACCTCCCACCTTCTCATGCAACAACCAGCTTTCTGCTCCCATTCCATCCCCCATCTGCTCCCATTCGTTTTTCAGGTTCTCTCTTTTTACTCTTTTAACACGATTCCCTGTTTTTTGCTGTTTTTCTCAAAAGCTCCTCATTTTTCTTTTTATGCTGCCCACTAGACTACAAGGTCCTCAAGGGCAGGGACCACATCTGCTTCTGTGCAACTTTACATCTGTAGATCTACCACAGTGGCTTCTGGATAGTTCTGAATGGATTCTCCACACACTCACTCCTCAAATCCAACAGTTTCAAAACTGATTCATTACAAAAAGAAGATTCCTGTTCCCTCTACTCTCAACCATGCATTTTCCTCTGTTCCTGGCCTCAGTTAATAGCCTCATTATCCACCCAGTTGCATATGCCAGAAACTTTAGATTCATCTTTGACTCCATTTTTATGCTCCCACATCATGTCGTTGACTTGTGGTTCTACCACATAAACAGTTCATATATTGCCCCTCTCCTTTTTGGTCCCAAAGGCCCACTGCTCAAATCTGCTCTGGTCTCTCTGTCTCCAGTTTTGCTTAACCTCTCCATGTCCTTTTCCTAATCTATTCTTCACTCAACAGATAAAATAGCATTTTGAAATATAAATCTGACCATGGTACTCTTCTGTTTAAGTTCTTTCAATGGCACCCCATTGGGCTCTGGATAAAGTTCAAGTTCCTTCACATGACCTACAAGGTACTTCATAATCTGGCCCCTACCCACTATTCCACCATTCTACTCTCCAGCCAGACTACACATTTCCAGAAACCACGTGCTTCTATACCTCCTTGCCCTTTTCTATGCTCTTCCTTTTGTCTGCCATCCTCTTTGGCCTCTTGTTGGCCTCATGAACAACTAACTATTGAGCCTTTAAGACCTGTTTGAAATGCTGCTTCCTTCATGAAGGTCTTCATGACAATGTACCTACATTCCCAGCAACCAATTACTCCATTTGCTAAGTTCTACAAAGTTTTATACTTACCAGTAGCACTTACATGGAATTGTGATGATTTGCACATGCAGCTTCCCCTCTCACCCAATTGGCTGTGAATTATTCGAGGGCAGGGGACAATGACTGATTTGTCTGAATCCCTGAGTACCTACCACAGGGCCTGGTCCTGAAGAGGCTTGCAGTGAGTCAATGAATGAATAAATGAATGATGGGAAGACTGTAACCATTATTCCTGGTCCTCTTCCAGGGTGGCTGTCTCAAAACACAATCACGTGTAAGGAATATGCCCTACAACAGGAAACAATAAGAGCCTCCACACTGCAGCAGAACTCTCTGATGTAGAAGTTTAACCTTTCCCTAAAAGGTTATCAGCTACTAGGATCAGGATCCAAAGCAGAGTGGGACTCATAGTCTTGGTCCAGTCCAGGTTATCCTGAACCCCAGGGAGAAAAGAATAAGATGCAATAAAATTAGGAGCTCCATAGGCCTAGAGTGTAAATTTGGTTCTGACATTTACTAGCTGTGTGACGTTGGGTAAGTCATTTCACTTCTCTGGGCTTCGTTTTCCTCATGTGTTACATGAGGATAATAAAACTTAACATGTGGAATGTTTGTGACAAACAAGATCATTTACTTGTAACCTGTAAATCCCTGTGTAAAATTAAAGTTTTCTTAGCTCTTGATGTCTAATTCTTTAATTCTGTTATACCCATGATGGATTGGGGGATAGGGTGGAAGAAGAGAGAATTCAATGTGAATAGAACAGGACTGCAGAGTAACAGACTGTCCCACCCATAAGTTCATCTCCTAATTTCCCAAAATGGTCACATTTAGGACCTCAAAGGGGGCTGTTTACTCCTTCCCTCCCACTCTCTTATCCTTTTATTTTTCTCTCCTTTTGTCCACCACTAAGAATTATATTGACTACATTAGTCATAGGTCCCTTTATACCTTGTAGGGGAATTTCATATATGTCCCTCTTAATTGGTCTTCTCTTTTTACACCTGTCTCATTCTATAATTTGCTATCTCTCTCATACTAACAGCCCTCAAGGACCTTGTCAGTGAACATTCAGGGGGACACCTCCTTCCCCTCCTCTCTCCTGTGGACAATTGCGGGTTGAAGATTCACCAGGTTGCCTTGTGGTGCACCAAGGTGGAGCTGAACTTTAGCCATTTAAAGTGATCTAGGGCTGAGACTAATCTCCTAGGACTAGAAATCATTGTAGTCAAGTTTCTGCACCTGGTGAGGCAATCATTGTTCAGGGGATAAGAGAGATGACAAATACTATGGCAACTCCTTTCCTGATAAACTTTTGGTTGACTGCATAAGAGAAACCCTTTTTTCTTTTCTTCCTAACTTTCAAATTAACATGTTGGTATTGTTTTCATGCAAAAGCCTTCTAAAAGGTCCTCTTGCTCCCACTCTAGCTCCACAATGCATTCCCCACACAGCAGCCAGAAAGTGATCTTTTAAGGTGAAAATCAGATAGTCGCTCCCTCTACACCTTCCAATGGCTTCCTAATGTAATTTGAATAAAAGTCCAAATTCTCCCCTTGACCCTCAAAGCACCTTACCTCTCTCTTCAATTTCTGCCTTGAATATTCTGTTTCCAGATTGTCACATTATTGGCTCCTTCTTATCATACATGCCTCTATTCAAAGTTCTGCTCCTCTACATAATAATAAAGGGGACAATCCAACAAGAAGATATTTAATTGTAAATATTTATACATATGACCACCAAAATATATAAAACAGTTAAAAACAAACATAAAGGAACTAATCAATAATAATACAATAATACTAGAGGACTTGAACATCCCACTTAAATCAATGGACAGGTAATCTAAACAGAAAATCAACAAGGAAAAAATAGCTTTGAATGACACACTGGAATAGATGGATCTAACAGATGTATTCAGAACATTCCATCCTAAAACAGCAGAATACATATTCTTTTCATATGACCACCAAAATACATAAAACAGTTAAAAATAAGCATAAAGGAACTAATCAATAATAATACAACAATACTAGAGGACTTGAACATCCCACTTAAATCAATGGACAGGTAATCTAAACAGAAAATCAACAAGGAAAAAATAGCTTTGAATGACACACTGGAATAGATGGATCTAACAGATGTATTCAGAACATTCCATCCTCAAACAGCAGAATACATATTCTTTTCAAGTGCACATGGGTCATTCTCCAGTATAGATCACATATTAGACCACAAAACAAGTCTCAACAACTAAGAGGTGATCAAAGTCATACCATGCATCTTTTCTGACCAGAATGCTATGAAAGTAGAAGTCAACCACAAGAAAAAATATGGAAAGACCACAAATATATGCAGGTTAAATAACATGCTACTAAAAAATGAATGGGCCAACCAGGAAATAAAAGAAATAAAAGTACATGGAAACAAATGAAAATGGAAACACAATGGCCCAAAACTTTTGGGATGTAGAAACAATGGTTTTAAGAGGGAAGGATATAGCAATACCGGCCTACAACAAGACACAAGAAAAACTTAAAATAAACAACCTAACTATATACCTACAAGAGATGGAAAAAGAACAACAAACAAAACCTAAAACCAGCAGAAGGAAGGAAATAATAATGACTAGAGCAGAAATAAATGATAGAGAAACTAAATAACCAGTAGAACATATCAATGAAACCAGGAACTGATTCATTGAAAATATCAGTAAAATTAATAAATGTCTCCCCAGACTTATACAGAAAAAAGGGAAAATATTCAGATAAACAAAATTACAAATGACAGAGGAGAAATAACAACGAACACCATGGAAATACAAACAAAAGTAAGAGAATATCGTGAAAAACTATATGTCAACAAGTTGGTCAGCCTAGAATAATTTGATAAATTCCTGGAAGCATATAAACTACCAAGACTTAAACAGGAAGAAATAGAAAACTTGAACAGACCAATAATCAGCAAAGAAATTGAATCACTAATCAAAAAACTCCCAACAAACCAAAGTCCAGGACCAGATGGCTTCACAGGCCAATTCTACCAAATGTTTAAAGAAGAGCTATACCTATTCTTGTCAAACTATTCCAAAAAATAGAAAAAGAAGGGTAATTTCCAAATTCATTCTGTGAGACTAGCATTATCTTCACAGCAAAACCAGGTAAAGACTCCACTAAAAGAGAGAACTACAGGCAGGCCAATAATCCTGATGAACATGCATGCAAAAATTCTCAATAAAATACTAGCAAATTGAATTCAACAATACATTAAAAAATAATTCACCACGATCAAATGGGATTTATTCCTGTGTTGCAAGAGTGGTTCAATATTTGTAAAGCAATCAATTTGATAAATCACATCAATAGGAGAAAGGATAAATACCATATGATCATTCCAATAGATGCAGAAAAAGTGTTTGACAAAGTACAACAACTATTCATGATAAAAGCCCTTAACAAAGTAGGGTAACAGAAAATACACCTCAATATAATAAAACCCATATATGAAAAATTCACAGCTAACATCATCCCTAAATGGGGAAAAACTGAGAACATTTCCCCTAAGACAAAGAACAAGAACAAGATGTCCCTTCTCACCATATTTATTCAACATAGTACTGGAAGCCCTAAGCACAGCAATCAAACGAGAAAAAAAATAAAAGGCATCCAAATAGGTAAGGAAGAAGTAAAACTTTCACTATTTGCATATGACATGATACTCTATATAGAAAACCCAAAAGACTCTACTCCAAAACTGGTAGAACTGATACACAAATTCAGTAAAGTTGCAGGATACAAAGTCAATGTACAGAAATTTGTTGCATTTCTATACACCAAAAATGAAGCAGCAGAAGAATAAATTAAGAAAACAATCCTATTTTCAGTAGTACTCAACATAATAAGATACTTAGGAATAAACCTAACCAACGAGGTAAAAGAGCTGTACTCTGAAAACTATAAAACACTGATGAAAAAAATTGATGATGGCATAAAGAAATGAAAATACATTCCATGCTCATGGATTGGAAGAACAAATACTGTTGAAATATCTATACTACCCAAAGCAATCTACACATGTAATGTAATCCCTACCAAAATACCAACAGCATTTTTCACAGAACTAGAGTAAACAACTCTAAAATTTGTATGGAACCGCAAAGACCGCAACTAGTCAAAGCAATCATGATAAAGCAAAACGAAGCTGGAGGCATCACAATTCCGGACTTCAAGTTGTATTACAAAGCTGTAGTGATGGAACTAGAGTGTATTATACTAAATGAAATAAGCCAGTCAGAGAAAGACAAATATCATGTGATTTCACTCATATGTGGAATTTAAGAAAAAAAAACAGATGAAGATATGAGAAGGGAAGAAAAAAAATAAAACAAAGGCAGAGAGGGAGGCAAACCGTAAGAGGCTCTTAACTGTAGAGAACAAACTGAGGGTTTCTGAAGGGGAGGCGAGTGGAGTGATGGTCTAAATGGGATGAGTTCCAAGTGTTATATGTAAGCGATGATTTACTAAATTCTACTCCGGAAACCAATACTACTCTATATGTTAGCTAACTTGAATTTAAATGAAATCTTAGAAAAGCAAAGAAAAAAAAAAGAAGAAGAAGAAAAACCCCACCCCCTACCCCCACCAAAGAGTGCTGGGAAAACTGGCTATCAACTTCCAAAAGAATGAAACTTGACCACTTTCTTACACCATAAATAAAAATAAATTCTAAGTGGATTAAAGACCTAATGTGAGTCCTGAAACCATAAAAATCCTAGAAAAGAACAAAGGTAGTAACCTCTTTGACACGGGCTGTAGCATCTTTCTTCCAGATATGTCTCCTGAAGTAAGGGAAACAAAAGCAAAAATAAACTATTGGGACTACATCAAAATAAAATGTTTCTGCATAGAGAAGGAAACAATCAACAAAACTAAAAGGCAACTTATGGAATGGGAGAAGATATTTGCAAATGACATATCCAATAAAGGGTTAGTATCCAAAATATATAAGGAATTTATGAAACTCAACACCCAAAGATCAATCAAATTAAAAACTAAGCAGAAGACATGAACAGACATTTCTCCAAAAAAGACATGGCCACCAGACATATCAAAACATGTTCACATAACTTCTCATCAGGGAAATGCAAATCAAAACTACAATGAGATATCACCTCACACCTGTCAGAATGGCTAAAATCAACACCATAAGAAACAACAGGTGTAGATGAGGATATGAAGAAAGAGGAACCATCGTGCACTGTTGTTGGGAATGTAAACTGGTGCTGCCACTGTGGAAAACAGCATGAAGCTTCCTCAAAAAGTGAAAAATAGAGCTACTCTGTGATCTAACAATTGCAGTACTAGGTAGTTACCCAAGGAAAACAAAAATATTAATTCAAATGGATAAATGAACCCCAATGCTTATAGCAGCACTATCAATAATAGCTAAATTACGGAAAGAGCCCAAATGTCCATTGACTGATGAATGGAAAAGGAAGAGATGGTGTATACACACACACACACACACACACACACACACACACACACGTATATATGTATACAATGGAATATTAAAGCCATAAAGAAGAATGAAATCTTGCCTTTTGCAATGACATAGGTGGAGCTAGAGACTATTATATTAAATGAAATAAGTCAGTCAGAGAAAGACAAATTCCATATGATTTCACTTATATGTGGAATTTAAGAAACAAAACAAATGAACAAAGGGGGAAAAGAAATAGACTCTTAGTTATAGAGAAGAAACTGATGGTTACCAGAAGGGGGAGGTTTGGAGGATGGGTTACATAGGTGATGGGGATTAAGAAGCGCACTTGTGATGAGCACAGGGTGATGTATGGCATTGGTGAATAGCTATATTATACACCTGAAACTAATATGTTAACTAATTGAGATAAAAATAAAGCCTTAATAAAACCACAAAGCTCAGCTCCTCTGAGATACCATCTCTGACCATATTTTCTAAAGCAATTATCCCTATTTTTCCTATCCTATCACTCCTTACCTCATCCTATTTTTTAATTTCTGCTTCTTGGTTCGTAATTATATCAGAAATTTCTGTTTATTTATCTGATTGTTTGTCCCTATTCTGTGAGAACAGGGACCTTATCTGTCTAGATGACTGCTACAGATTTAGCATAGTGCATAGTGCTCTGTAGGGCACTGATGCTCTATAAATATTTATTGAATGAATTAATTTATTTTTTATTTAAAAATTTTAAATGTTTATTTATTTTTGAGAAACAGAGAGACAGACTGTGAGCAGGGGAGGGACAGAGAGAGAGAGGGAGACACAGAATCCTAAGTAGGCTCCAGTCTCTGAGCTGTCAGCACAGAGCCCGATGTGGGGCTCAAACCTGCAAACTGCGAGTTCATGACCAGAGCCAAAGTCGGACGCTTAACGAACTGAGCCACCCAGGCACCCCTGAATGAATGAATTTGTAATGTGTTTTGTAATTTTTAAAAGTACTTTCATGTAAATTAATTTCTCACAAACCCTGTGAGGTGGGGATTATTACCATCCTAGACTTAAAGATGCAGAAAATGAGGCTCGAGAAGGTATGTCCAATGTTACATAAGGTAGCCCTGAACTTGAGCTTTCCAATTCTAAATACTGCTCTTCCCACCAATATACCTTACTTCTAACCAAGGATGGTATGTGCCAAGTAAATGTTGACTGATTCTTTGGTAATCCTTATTGTCAGTTCTTGGGACAGCACTGTGAGCTGTGCAGACTGTCTCCAGTCTCCTGACTTGGGGATATTCCCCAATCAATGAGAGTGAAGTGAACAAGAGGAGTCAGCCTGTGGAGTGGGAGAAAGTATTGTGCATCAAGTAGTCATGAGTCTGGGATTCTAGACTTTACTTTGCTCCCTGTTGTATTCTATTTTCCTTTTCTGTAAGCTTCAGTGTATGTTCCTATAAAATGAGTAGATTGAACTTGCTGACTTCAAAGTTCCCTTCCAGTTCTGACATTGTGTGAGTTGATTACAATGTGTTGATTTTTTTGTTTCCTTTGCAGTGCTTCCTGTTGCTGCAGAGGAGGAAGAATACAGGTAAGTGTGTGAAGCGGGGATCACAAGTGGCATGAAATGGGTCTGAGCTTCTCAGTGGTCCTCATGGGCTGGCTGATCTGGTTCCTCATTAATGGCCTAGATGTAAAATCTGACAACATCCTCTCTGTCTCCCTCCAGTGGGCATTTCCTGAGCTCTTCCAGCCTTTCTTTTTGAAAGTGCGTGAGTATGCAGACCTTCTTTATTTCTCAGATAGAAGGTTTTCTTTGGTCAGGGAGCTAGGGGAGGATTTCCCTGAAGAACTATCAGCAAGTGGCAGCCACCCATATGCTTCCCTTGTTCTCAGATGCTTTCTTTCCACCAGAAAGTATATTAGGGGTGGGAGGTATGTTGAGAAAAGAAATAAGTAAGTGGAAGATAAAGGAAAGAAACATGACATTCAGGGGGCACCTGGGTGGCTCAGCTGGTTAAGCAACGGACTCTTAATTTTGGCTCAGGTCATGATCTCATGGTTCCTGAGACTGAGTCTTGCATCCGCACCCAGCTCTGTGCTGACAGCACACAGCCTGCTTGAGATTCTCTCTCTCTGCCCCTCCCTCCCCAAATAAGTAAACGTTGAAAAAAGAAACATGACATTTAGAATTCAGTGTGATATTCCCAACACTTTCTTTATCTAGAAGACTTCTAAGAGAGTTCGTTAGGACTGAGGGAATATATCTAGCCTTGAAGGAGAAAATTCCCTCCCTTTTCTCTCTAACAAGTTTCTTTGAGACTTATTGCATATGTGCCTTCAGTCTCTGGTATCCTACTTGGGTGTGGGCAAGTTAGTGGCATTCTGGGAACAATTCATTGAGGAGGAAATAGTTTTCTAGAAGGGGGTGCCTGGTTTGGTGAAGAAGAGAAAGAAGGATACTAGTTAGGAGTATCCTGAACTCCTGACATTGGCTGGGCTTTGCTGACGTTATTTAGACCACCTTAGGCTCTAACCTGACCTCAGCCATTCCCACTGGCTACAGCTTTTTCATAAGGATGAGCTCATCACTTGAATGAGCATGATTTCTAGGTGGCAGTTAGAGCTGAAGGTCACAGAAACTGAAAGGCACCAATGAACAAGTGGCATGCTAAAGGCCTGTGTGAGGCATCTTGGGGAGACATTGGAGATGCTCTGAGCTCTTGCTCCTGAAGACTACTCCAAGTAGTTAGGGTCAGTTTGGGCACAGCTTTACCCGGAGGCAGAGAGGGAATCTGGTGACATCCCTCAACTACTTTTCCACCTTAGGATCTTGAGTTCTTCGGTGGCAGCTGCTAGAAAAGGAGAGTTGGCAGGGCAAGTTGTTTATTTGCATTGCCATGACAGCAGACAAGAGGGGACTATTTTGAAGTGGGAACGCTGCATTGATCAGCGTACAGCATACATCTGCTCCTCCACTCCCCACCTCTTCCCCCATCACCATTCCAGGCCTTCTGGCTNCCTCCCCTGCTCACGCTGTCTCTCTCTCTCTGTCTCTCTCCTAGAAATAAATAAAACATTAAAAAAAAAGAGAGAGAGAGAGACATCTGGGGGCACAAGATCTGTGGTCTGCCCATGCTGGGAGAAGGACAAACTTCTTCATTTCAGAGACACCAGCTGTAGAGGCTAAAAAGAAACCCTACATACCCTGAAATAGTGACCCTCTCAGATGAATGCACTCGCAGCTGTCAAGTTGCCTCATTTGAATGTCTGTGCCAAGCTCAGTCAATAGTGATGAATCCTGGAAGGGTGGGCACTAGGTGGCTGAGAGGTCTGTGACTTCCAGAGGAAAGAGGAGTGTCTTTTAGGGGATGCAGCCAGGCAGAAGAGGTTGCCACCTACAAAGCTGAGCTGGGACTAATTTTTGCACAACTTCTTTAGGTTAAAGTTTGAAAATGTCTCTTTAAGGGCAAACATGAACACATTGTCTATCTGGCACAAATTATGACTTTACGTGGATGCAGCAATGGAAGCAGCAAGGCACTGGGAGTCAGGGAACCTAGATTTTTGTCTAAATTTCACTCTGTGAGCCCAAATAAGAAACTTCCTATCTCTGGACTATGGTCCACATCTACAAAATGGAGCTTATTGCATGGGGCTCTTTTATAAATCATCCAAGATAGTGCATTAAAATGTTAAAGTGCTGAACAAATGTGATTACTTCTGAGATGTAGCTCAGGGAAGGAGCAGAACTCTTTTTAAAAAATTCATTTATTTTTGGAATATGTGATACCTTCACATGTCTCAGACTTCAAGAGATATGAAAATAAAAAGTCTTCCCACTGTTGTCTCTCAACCACCCATAAATCCTCTTAGAGGTGACCAATGTTACCACCTTCTTGGGTCCTTGATGAATTTAGAAGGTCTAAAGTGAGTTTGTTAGACAGGATATCAGTGGAGGCTGTGGCTGCCTGATTTGGGGTGGGGGAATGACTGATTGGAAGGTGCAGAAAAGGCAATAGAGAAGGAATTGTGGGGCAGGAAATGTGGGCAGTGGTGGAATAAGCACTGGTTTGGGTGTCAAGAGGCTTAGGATCCAGTATTGACTGCTCCACTCACAGTTGAATGATCTTTCCCTCTCTGATCCTCAATGTTCCATCTGCACATTAAAACTATTATGTTCTCACATGCCATTCTTACAAGTTCCACCAGCGTTGAACAGATGTGGTAGAGGAGAGGACCAACCAGGGATATTCTTCTTTAGAGAAGAAAAAGCCAAGACACTGATTCAAAGCTGACAATTGAATGTGATTTGCATATGTAATCTTCATCATTAAGATGACTCAGTCAAAGACTTCTCTACTGCTTTTGTCCTAGTGGTCTCAATGACAGAGAAAAACTTTGGTACAGTTTTAACTGGAGAACATTAGGAATGTCCAACTTGCTTCAACATATGTAGTGCTGTCCAGGCCCAAGAAGATGACCTGAAGGGCCTTTGACAATCCTGCTGTAATGGTCCAAGAATCCACTAGCACAATGTTTCCCAAGTTTTACATATTTGTGAATCAACCTCACAATTTTAACCATCACTTCATCCTGTACCAAAAGTTTGTACTTAGTTTTTTCTTTACATCAATCTGTTTTTAAACAATAGGCTTATGATAAGCCATAATAGCTATGAAATTAGTGTTTGAAGTACTAGTTACATCTTCCCTAATACATATCAAATGCAGTACATATCTATCATGATTCAAAAGGTCAATGTATCACTCCAAATCATCCCATGTGTATATACAAGCCCTGGAAAACACAGAGGTAGCAGTAACACAAATCAGGTCAGAAGGGGGCTCAGGCTTTTGGGGCTCACTCCAAGACTCACTAGGTGCTCTTGGGCTCCCTGCAACACTTCACACTACTTCCAAGTCCTTATATCCAGTTACGCAAGGACAAATTGCTCCTGAGATGGCAGTAGGTTCTGAAACCTAAATGGAACTCCCTCCCTCCAAACAAAATCCACAATTCTGAATGGCCTCACAGGAACTAAAGCAAGAACACTTGACTAGGGAACCAGAAGTTCTAGGTTCCAGTTTTGGATCTGCCATTTGCCAACTTTGTGACCTTAGTCTTTCCCCATTCCCTCTCTGGGCCTTGGTGTCCCCGACTATAAAGTAAATAATTCGGGGGGTGCCTGGGTGGCTCAGTGTATTAATTGTCTGACTTTGGCTCAAGTTATGATCTTGCAGTTCGTGGGTTCAAGTCCCCTATCGGGCTCCACACTGATGATGTGAAGTCTGCTTAAGATTATCTGTCGCTCCCCTTCTCTGCCCCTCCCCCATATGCGCGTGCATGTGCGTTCTCTCTCTCAAAAATAAACTTTTAAAAAATGAGTAATTTGGTAATGATCTCGAAATTCAATGACTGCTCTGAAATTCAATGACTCTCTCACTTGTAGACCTCACACTTCTGCTTAACCCATTGGCTCCCAGTAGCTTGCAGAGGTAAGGGGCTGCTGTCTTGACCTCCCACCAACCTTGTACCAAGTCCTCCCTGAGGCCCGGTGCTCCCAGCGCACAAAACTTTTGTTGCCTGAAGCCATTCAAGGCTTCTCTTCAGGCTCCTGCTGAGGTGGCTTGGACAACCTGTGGGGTAAA
>NW_027531185.1:1053126-1060337 GCF_008692635.1 Crocuta crocuta | reverse complement strand
AAGAGCCTGGTTCTACAACCCAGCTGGCTTTGGCCTGGCTGCAAGCTTGGCCTTAGCACCATACTTTGTCTATCAGTTGTCCCAGACCCCTCCCTCCAGCTCTGAAGTGGGCAGGGAGACCAGTTTAAAAGGGAAAAAATAGAAATAAATACATTAATTTAAACGCACTTATTTAAGTTGCCATTGGGTATCACTTCCAAGGCTCAAAAGGGCAGGAGACTGAAATACTGAGCCTAAGAAAATCATCATCATCATCATCATCATCATCATCATCATCATCATCATCATCATCAAATTAACTTCCTTTCCTTTTAAAATGATAAATCATTCCTGTAACTATTTCTTGACAGATTTGGTCCTTTAACATTTCCTATTTCATGAAGAATATTTGCAGTGTATAGCTTATCTAGCATTTGACAAATGGTTTATCCAGAGGGGCACTTGTGGGGATGAGCACTGGGTGTTATATGGAAACCAACTTGACAATAAACTATTTGTAAANTATAAAATGAATTCAGCCAAGGCAAAAACACTGTACTGTGAGTTGAGAATTCTAAGATCTAGTCCCAGGTCTGACATTAACTCCTTCTGTGACCTCGACTTAGTTGTTTCCTTTCCCTGGGTCTCTATTTTCCTGTCTGAAAAATGAAAAGGTTGAAATTGAAGGTCCCAAAGTTCTCTGCACTCTGATTCTGTGTCATTCTCTATCCTCCATCCATGCCAGAGTTGGACTGAAAGGAGGGAAAGGAAGAGATAGGGTCAGTGGAAAGGGCAATTTCAAGATGTTCTTTGCAATGGGAGAAGGATTTCCAGACCTGTAGGAGGAGTATAACAGCTTCCTTTTGTGTAAAAAGGTGCTGGGAAGCCCAGGTTCCCAATGCTTATTTTCAGGAGTGCAAAACAGAAAGTCAGGCCCAGGCTTACAGACACAGGTCAGGTAAATGTTCTGAGGCACATGATAGTGGAACATTTTTATAGCCTGGACCAATCCAGAATATCAGAGCTAGGGCTGGATGGCATGGGATAGCTACCCAGGGGCTAGGAAGGAAATGAGAACTGTAGGAGGAGTAACAGGTATGGAAAGGAACTTGGAAGAATTATTTGGGACACTTCTACCAGAAGATCCTATAAATTATTCGAACTCAACATTAAAAATCGTTATTCATCATCATTCTTCTGGAAACCCCTTCTTCTGTAAGACTCTGTTGGTTAATGCACTGTCATCCACTAGTCAGTCAAGCAAAAATCATGGGAACCATTTGGACACCTCCATCTCTCTCATTTGCTGTCATCCAGTCACCAAATCATGGCCATGAAACTTCTTTGTAACATTTCCTACTTCTGCCCCTTCTTTTCCATCCACACTAGATATCACTCCACCTCAGCCCTTAGCAGCACTGGCATGGATGGTTGCTTTAGCTTCTTAACTGGTCTCTTTGCCACCATGCTTTCCCTTCCAGTCCATTTCCCATACACTGCCAGAGTTCTGTCTTTAAGAAAGCAATTTGTTCATGCTTATAAAACTTTGATTGCTCCCTACCTTTGGTCAAAGTCCAAACTCTGCACTGGCATTCAAGGTCCTTCAAAACTTAAACAACTATCTTTCTTTCATTTCCCACCACATCCTCACATTTCTGAGCTCCATGGGACAATTCCTTATTTCCTATACATATAATGAACTCTCATATTGGACTCTCTACTGGGTGTATCTTTGCCAGCACTCCCCCCTACCAAACATTTGGCCTATTAAGTCATCCTCTGGACTCCCTTTCCATTGTGTCCATATCTCTATTGTAACACATTATATTGTTCTTAATTTTCTTCTTTTCTTTCCTCTATCTCCCACAGACGATGAATGTATGAGAGTGACATTTCACTGATTCCTGTATTACCAGAACTAAGCACAGGGCCTCACATAAGCAATGAATATGCCAAAGATTGTCTTTTATTTTTGATGGCATAACAAGGCCAGTGCCTTCTTCATCTCAGCAGACTTTCTTCTGTATCATTTCAGCTCTGAACTAGCTATTACAAATTGATACACAGCCCACACTGTCTACAGATGACAAACTATCTTGAGACAGGGCCTTTAAGATCCTGTAATTCAAGTTAATGATGCAAATCGATGAAGGCACATTTGAAACTTCAAAAGTGCCTTAATCTCAAGGCAGGAAGGGCACTTAAGGACCTTATTAACCAGTGGCTTTCAAACCAAACACTGAGGAACTCTAGAGTCCCCAGAGATTCATTGGGGAATGTGAAAGAGTTAAGGAGTGCTTCATTCAACCGAATCTCTTTTACCTTTTGGAGATTTCATGAAGATTTCATTTGGAGACTGGAGTTGCGCACATAAAAGTAGACATTGGAGATACTGCTCTAGTCCAGTGCTCAATTGCTAACAGCCTCCCTTTTATACGATTCCTGCTATGTATTCACACAGGCTTGGATCACACTCTCCAAGTATGGTCAGGTATCCCTTTTCATTCTGTACTCAGTTGAAAGTCTTCTTTATATAGAACCAGAATCTGCCTTACAACTTCTACCCAGCTGTCCCATTTTCACTCCTTGGAGTCAAATGGAAGTTGATCCTTCTTCCCTATGACCAACCTACTGGCATTTAGAATTTCCCAAAGTGTTAGATGGAAGTGACTTTGTAGTTCAATGCCTTCACTGTATTTGGGGAGCTCAAAGCCAAGTGATCTACACAACAGCAGACAACCATTTTATCACAACTCATCAGTGGTAAAACTGAGACCAGAAGCCAAGTTCCCACTCATTTCTAATGTCCTTCCCTCAATCTGTCTTTCCCCTGAGTAAATAGCTCCAACCCCTAAAATTATATCTCACAGTCCTGATGACTATTCCCTAAACTTACTCCCGATTAACAGGAAGTAAGCAATGGCTGAAGATCAGCTGCTCAGCTGGCGAATGTTCTATGGCACCTAGGCTTTGGCTGGCCTGGGGTAAGCAAAGGCAAAGGAAAGCAAACTGGCATCAGAAACAGAGCTGTTCCCTCACCGCAGCCTGGATGCTGCTCTCCTCTTCTTTCCATAGGACTAAATTCCTTTCAAACAGTGCTCCTCCCATGGCAGGGCAGCCAAGGGCTAGCTTTCAGAGGCGCCTTCTGACCTGTTTGCCAGAGGGTCCCTGCTGTGTGACCTTCCACATCCCAAACCCAGAAACAGGAAGAGTTGGTTTGGTTTACATTTTGAGAAGAAAAATGAAAACATAGGAAGTGGGGCGCCTGAGAACAGAGGCTTCCAACTCTGTGTGCATGTGCTCCTGGAACAGGATATTTCAGAGAATACATTCCACAAAAGAAGGGAACAGCCTCCTTATTAAAAACAAAACACAAAGCCCTTCAAGGTTTGGAAAGAGAAAAAGGCCAAAAGGAGACTCTTAAGGAGGGGAGGGGCAGCTGTTTCAGAATCTCCAACTCTTCTCCCCCATCCACCACTTGGAGCTATTGTACTTTGATCTCACTGCTGTTATCACCACATCTGGCCCCCAGAGATGCCCTGCTCTCTTTAACCTATGGCCTAGAAGAAGGTCCAAGCCTCTTTTCTTATTTCTCTGAGGATCATCAAAGCAAGCTGTCACTCAGAACCTTACTTTAAAACGAAGAAAAAACAGACATAGATTAATTACAGAACTCACAAATAGCAGAACAACATTCAGGCTTTACAAAGTAAGTCCCTCTTATCTTAAAGCCAGCAAAAGATGGAAAGCACTTTACTAGTCCCCAATCATCTTTCAGGATAACTACTTCGTTGCTGCACATGAGCTGCTGCTATAAGTTTGCCTGGCTTTCTTCCCTCTTAGCTCTCGGTCACATTTTCCCCAACAACGGCTACCAAAAGATCCAATGCAAAAGCACTTTTAGAAAAATAAAAATATTCCAGGGGCACCCAGGTGGCTCAGTCAGTTAAGGATCCAACTCTTGATATTGGCTCAGGTCATGATCTCATGGTTGATGAGATTGAGCACCACGTGGGGCTCTGTGCTGACAGCATAGGGCCTCCTTGGTATTCTCTCTTGCCCTCTCTCTGCCCCTACACTCCCCTGCTGTCTCTCTCAAAAATTAACTAACTAAACAAATAAATAAATAAACATAAAAACCAAAGCAATCTCTTTAAAAAAAGAAAAAAACTTTCCAGAACCCCTTGTGTCCTTTCCAGTTTTTGTTTTTGCATTGAGGAATATGACTAGTTGACAGGTAATTGGCAGAGTAAAAATGTGGATCATTCGTGTGCCAAAAAAACATGGTCCTGCAAAGAAACAGTTCTGGCCACTTTTGGAGCTTCTACAGGCACACATGAACACGTGTGACATGCATGTATGCATGCACACACACACACATACACAACATAACATCTTTACCAAAATATTAGTTCTGCAGAGTAACAGCTCCTTCCAAACACAAAGTGTACCACTGTCTCTTGTTTCTCAAAGGGAATTATGTGTCCTCTTGGGCCTGAGGTAAGCAGAACCTCTTCCTGGAAGATGCTTTCAAGAGCATCTGATTGGAATGGCTCAACTTCTTAAAATATCTGGGAGGTGGGGAGCATTATTCTTATATTAAAACAAACACAGATCTATGTTATGGAATAGCATAAAAAATTCACATGAATCTGTGAGATAAAAGTAGAGACCTCAAAGAAATTTCACATTTGTGGCTGACTACATGGGCTTCTCCAGCTCTTTGGGGGCTGTGTGAGGAATGAGTTCATTCTGTTCAGCCATTTGGTAGTTTGGTGCAAAAGCTTAAGTAGCACTAACTGAAATGGTGAGCTCCCTAAGGGGTGGGCTCACACCCCTCTGTATCTTTATGGGCAATACAGAGCAAGCTACAGAGAGACTGTACTCAAGAACTATTTGTTGCATCTTTCCATCCAACTAAAGCTGCAAAAAAAAAGGCAGCTTTATTTTTTTTCTTAAATAGTTTATTGTAAAGTTGGTTTCCCTATTAACTCCCATGGCTCATCCCAACAAGTACCATCCTCCGTGCCCATCCCCCCCTTCCCCTACCTCCACCCCCATCAGCCCTCAGTTTGTTCTCAGCATTCAAGAGTCTCTCATGGTTTACCTGCCTCCATCTCCCCAACTATTTTTCCCCTTCTTCTCCCTCATAGTCCTCTGTTAAGTTCCTCCTAATCCACCTATACGTGCAAACATATGGTATCTGTCCTCCTCCTGATGTATTTCGCTCAGTATAACACCCTCAAGTTCCATCTATCTTGTCACAAATGGCCAGATTTCATTCTTTCTCATTGCCATTTAGTATTCCATTGTATAGATAAACCACATCTTGATCCATTCATCAGTCGATGGACATGTAGGCTCTTTCCATGTTTTGGCTATTGTGGAGAGTGCTCCTATGAACATTGGGGTACATGTGCCCCTATGCATCAGCACTCTTGTATCTCTTGGGTAAATTCTTAGCAGTGCTATTGCTGGGTCATAGGGGAGTTCTAGTGTTAATGTTTTGAGGAACTTCCACACTGTTTTCCAGAGGGGCTGCACCAGTTTACATTCCACCAACAGTGTAGGAGGGTGCCCATTTCTCCACATCCTCGCCCCCATCTAGAGTCTCCTGATTTGTACAATTTAGCCACTCTGACAGGTGTGAGGTGGTATCTCAGTGTGGTTTTGATGTGTATTTCCCTGATGATGAGGGACGCTGGACATCATTTCATGTGTCTGTTGGCCATCTGGATGTCCTCTTTGGAGAAGTGTCTGTTCATATCTTCTGCCCATTTCTTCACTGGATTATTTGTTTTGTGGATGTGTGGTTTGGTGAGTTCTTTATAGATTTTGAATACTAGCCCCTTATCTGATATGTCATTTACAACTATCTTTTCCCATTCCGTCGGTTGCCTATTAGTTTTATGGATTGTTTCCTTTGTCGTGCAGAAGCCTTTGATCTTGATGAGGTCCCAATACTACATTTTTGCTCTTAATTCCCTTGGCTTTGGAGAANTATTTTTTCTGTTCATCACATTGAAGATTTCCTGCTATTCCTTTCTGGTCTGCCAAGTTTCGGTAGATAGGTCTGTCACCACTCTGATGGGTTTCCCTTTGTATGTTAGGGCCCTTTACTCTCTAGCCACTTTCAGAATTCTCTCTTTGTCCTTATATTTTGCCAGTTTCACTATGATATGTCATACAGAAGATCGATTCAAGTTGTGTCTGAGGGGAGTTCTCTGTGCCTCTTGGATTTTAATGTCTGTTTCCTTTCCCAGATTGGGGACGTTCTCTGCTATAATTTGTTCATGTACTCCTTCACCACCTTTCCCTCTTTCTTCCTTTTCTGGAATTCCTATGATACGGATATTGTTGCATTTGATTGTATCACCTAGCTCTCGAGTTCTCCTTTCATGTTCCTGGATCAGTTTATCTCCCTTTTTCTCAGCTTCCTCTTTTTCTATAATTGTGTCTTCTAATGGACCTAATCCTCCTCTGCCTCTTCAATCCATGCATTGGACGCTTCCATTTTATTATGCATATCACTTATAGTATTTTTATTTTTTTATTATAATTTTTTTTTGCAAACAAAAACACTTGATTTATTTTGTGATTCCAAAAATTAGCAAATAATTACAGTTATAAGATTCTGGAAAATAGAAGATGCATTTATTTTTATTTTTAACAATACAAATCAACCAACACTTAAAAATACCATTTATGGTAAAAATTTTGGTTCTTAAATGATTTCTCCTTTAATTTTTTAAAAATCTCAGTTATCTTTAAGAAATGAGTCCCATGCATGGTTCCTTATCATCTCATGTATATTATTCGATTTAATATTCACAGTGATTCTATCTTCTAGACTGAGTAGCTGTCAGTGCCATTTTACAAGGAAGAAAATTGAGGCCCTGAAAGGGTGATTTGAACAGCACCATGAAGTTCATAAACATTAGCTTCAATTAGNAGTCCCAGGTCAGGGATTTCTTTACAGATAAAAATAGCAAATTGTGGCATACCCAACATTTTGAGTACTTATGGTCTACCAGGGACCATCCTAAGTGTCTTATTTCCTCTCATCTAATCTTTACAATATTCTATGAGATGAATACCGTGATTTATCCCTAATTTAGAAAAGAGCTCAGAGAGGTTAACTAAATTGTCCAATGTCCCACAGCTGGTAAGTAACATTTCAGCTAGGATTAGAATCTCTGCATTTATCTGTCTTGGGGATTTTAAATGAAGCA